>NC_057803.1:433566396-433879633 GCF_018294505.1 Triticum aestivum
CTCCCCACCGATCCACGGCCCTCCGGAAGCCCTGGATGCTGCCAGCTTCGCCGTTCCCCTCCTCGGCCACCGCGGATCGCCGCCGTCAAATCCGCCCCCGTCCGGCCTCCCTCAAGCTCGCCGTCCACCTCTACAGGGTCTACGTGAGCTCTCCGTCCGTTTCCCCCTCTCTGTTTCATCGTTCGCGCGCCATAGCTAGGTTATCCACCGCGGCCGAGAGCTTCTCGCCGCCGGCCATGGCGTGGCCGAGGCCACAGCCACCGCAGCTCGCTCCCGAGCCCACCATCATGCTCACCGCAACCCCAGGAGGCCGCAGCGCCCTTCCGTTTCCCCTCTTATGCACCGTAGCGCCGTTCCCGCCAACGCCCGAGGTCCGGCAGCCGCTGAGCTCGACGCCGGCGAGGATTACAGCCGCCCTAGCTTCTCCCGTTTGCCCTGTTAGATGCGCGCGAGCCTGGGCATTCCGTAGATGCCCTCCGCCGGCCATTTTGTCGCCGGAGCAAGAAACCCGAAGGCCTCCGCCGCCTCGGCCTCGCCGGCGACTCAACGCCGGCGGGATTGAGTCGTTTGACCAGGGGTTTGACCTCCCCTGGGTCTATGACAGGTGGGCCCCCGCCGTCAGGTGATTAGTTTAAGCTAATCACCACCTAATCTAACCCCCTGATACTGACATGTGGGCCCTAGTGCCCTAATCTTTAATTAAACTAAACTAACCCCCCCTGTCTAACCTGTGTCACTGACGTGTGGCCCCCACATGTCAGGTTTGACCCTGGGCGACCCAGTTGACCTGCTGACCTCAGCCTTGCGCCATGCTGACGCAATATTCCTTTTCTGGAATTTAGTTCATTTTATAAATATTCAGGAAATTCCAGAAAATTGTAAAAACTTCTAAAAATCATAGAAATTCAACCGTAACTCCAAATTAAATAAATTATATATGAAAAATTATCAGAAAAATTCAAGGAATCCATCTGTACCATTTTCATGCATGTTAGAACAACTTATAGCTGCTGTTTAGCACAAATCAATTAAATGGCATTTGAATAATCACATATGGAGTTTGAATTTGAATCTTGTATTCAAACCAATTTCATTTAATCTGTTGCTAGTTGCATTAGCTCAAAACACATTCATATTGCCATGTCATGAGCATGCATCATATTGTGCATTGCATTGATTGTATTTCTTCTTTGTTGCCGGTATCTGTTCCCTCCCGGTAGACGATGTTCTGACGTTGTGATTGTTGACACTGATGAAGACTCAATGTTATCTTCAGAAGTGCCAGGCAAGCAAAACCCCCTTGTTCATTCCGATAAAATCCCACTCTCTCGCTCCTGCTCTCTTTTAATGCATTAGGACAACACCGATTCATCTGTTACTTGCTGCGGTAGCTGAACCCCTTTATCCTCTGCATGACCTGTCATTGCCACAGTAAATAGATGAAACCCACTAGCATGAGTAGGAGTTGTTTGAGCCATGTTGTGCCTACACATTCATGCTTGTTTGTCATGCCTGCTACTGCTTAGAGTTGAGTCAGGTCTGATTCATCGGGGATGAATTAGAGGCGTGTGAACATGTCCTACTGTGTGTGAGCTAAGTGTGTGAACACGATTTGGTAAAGGTAGCGGTGAGAGGCCATGTAGGAGTACATGGTGGGTTGTCTCATTGCAGCCGTCCTCAGGAACTGAGTTCTGTGTTTGTGATCCATGATTCAGCTACTACCACGCATGGGGCCCGAAACCAATGGACCCTCTCGGCTTCTTAATCGCCCTTGTCCTCTGTCCAGGAGTTGCAAGTAGTTTCTGGTGTTTGTAGTATGCTGGAGGCCGTGCGCAGCGCTGACCGTAGGGGTGGGCTGTGATGCGGTAGGCACGTGGCCGGGTAAACCGGACGCCCGTTTGGTGTCACGGAACCCTGTTCACATCGTTTGGGGCTATGAGCGAAACTCCGGCCGGATCTCCTCATGGATGGAACCCGAATAGGCGATAAACCTGGACTAGAGACTTGAGTGTTTAGGCAGGCCGTGGCCGACACCCATGTTGGGCTTCCGCTTGAAGGTTGCCGAGTACATGTCGTGTAAATGGCGGTAAGTGGTGAGAGCGTGTGTGAAGAAGTACACCCCTGCAGGGTTAACATCATCTATTCGAATAGCCGTGTCCGCGGTAAAGGACTTCTGGGTTGCTTATATCAGTTCATAGACAAGTGAAAGTGGATACTCTAAAATACGCAAGATAAGCGTGAGTACTATGGATGTCGTTCTCGTAGGGAGACGGGAGCGGACCCATAGTGGTGTATTGATATGGTGAATATGTGGACTCGTGTGCGCCACCTCAAAAGAGTTACTCGCAGTCGTAGTTTAGGATAGCCACCGAGTCAAAGCTGGCTTGCTGCAGTTAAACCCCACCACCCCTTTGTTGATAATGATGCATATGTAGATAGTTCTGATGTAAGTCTTGCTGGGTACACTTGTACTCACGTTTGCCTATTTTATGTTTTTGCAGAGAGACTTCGGTCTCGCTAGTAGTTCCGTGTGGACTTCGACGTTTAGCTTGTTACCTCAGCTACGATCTTGTGCCTCGGCAGGATTGGTAGATAGTCAGGCTTCTCAGCCTTTTTCATTTATAGATGTCTGTACTCAGACATGTTAAGCTTCCGCATGTGCTTTGACTTGTATGCTCTGATTGTTGGGTCATAAGACCCATGTTTGTAATATCTCGCTCCTCGGAGCCTATTGAATATTTACTTGTGTCGTAGAGTCATGTTGTGATGCCATGTTGTATTTGCACATATCGAGCATATTGTGTGTATGTTATTGAAATGCTTGGTATGTGTGGGATCTGGCTATCTAGTTGTTTATCCTTAGTAACCTCTCTTACCGGGAAATGTCTCCTAGTGTTTCCACTGAGCCATGGTAGCTTGCTGCTGCTCCGGAACACTTAGGTTGGCCGGCATGTGTCCTTCTTCGTTCCTGTGTCTGTCCCTTCAGGGAAATGTCACGCAATGAATACCGGAGTCCTGTTAGCCCGCTACAGCCCAGTTCACCGGAGTCCTGCTAGCCCAGTGCTACAGCCTGGATTCACTCGCTGATGACCGACACGTTCGATGTTGGGTCATGGATGCCTGTCCCTGTAAGTTTGTGCCACTTTGGGTTTACGACTAGCCATGTCAGCTCGGGCTCCTTATCATATGGATGCTAGCGACACTGTCATATACGTGTGCCAAAAGGCGCAAACGGTCCCGGGCAAAGGTAAGGCGACACCCGTGGGAATACCGTGCATGAGGTCGCAAAGTGATATGAAGTGTTACATGCTAGATCGATGTGGCATTGAGTCGGGGTCCTGACAACTGGTTCACCAAAATGAGTTTCATATACTAGTACATGCTAAACTTGTTATGTGTCTGCTTGTTTCTTCTTTTAGAATGTTGACAGAATATTGGGGAAGAGTGCCTTATTAAGCAATGGTAAAGGAAGCAATGCAGATAAGGTTCAGGATAGTGACACATCCTTGTTGGTATCCAACAAAGCTGATAAAACAGCTAAGGAAGACTATCTTGAAGACAGCGAGACAACCCCAAAGTCCTGTCTTGGTTTAGTGTTCGAGTTACTGGCCACTACCGCTTGCACAAGCTATTCAAGCTCACTGTATGAATCAGTTCGGTTTCTTGAGTCTCAACTACAAGCTGAAAGACATCGATCGGCCGTGCTGCGACAAGAAGCGGAAGGACTGCGGAAGTCCCTGGAGCATTCAGATGCATACTTTCTGGTGCAACAGCAAGCGTTGGAGGATTTTAGCGCCAAATAGGACAAAGCTAATCAGCTTGCGAAGCTTATTGCCAGCATGGTGGATACCCAGGATAACATTTCTTGAGCTCTTCTGAAGTTGTTTCAGTTATGCTCTTATTTTGCTGCCGCGTTTATTTGCATTGGTGGCCAATTTTTACGGCCACTGTATGTAATGTGCTGCTTTGTTCCCTATATTTGCACTGGTGGCGAACTTTGATGCCTAGTAGATGTAATATGTGTAATAGAGGTAATAGGCTAGCGTCAATTGCTTGCTTATTTATTTTCTTATTGTCTTGTTTAGTTGTTTGCTTGTAGTCACTACAGTTCTTTTTCTGTTTTTTTCTAGTGGCCACAATAGCCTATTTTTGGTAACTAGGCCAAAATAATCATGGGCCTTCTACGGGTCGTATGATCCATGGGCCTTCGTCCGGCCGTAGGATCCATCGGCCTTCTATACGTGCCTTAGGGTCCATGGGCCTTCTACGGGTCGTAGGGTCCATGGGCCTTCTATGGACTGTATGATCCATGGGCCTTCTACGGGCCATACTATCCATGGGTCTCATATGGGCCGTAGGATCCATGGGCCTTCTACCGGGTGTATCATCATTTCTCCAATCATGGGTCGTACTATTCATGGACCATAACGGGCCGTTAATAGGCCGTATTTGATAACTCTATGAAAACAGCCCAACGGGTTTTTTTACATGAAAACGGCCCAACGTATTAACGGTCCGCAAATGGGTCGACTGTAACGACGGGCTGAATTTGGCCCACAAGCAGAAAATGACAGTAACGGGCCATATGTAATCGAATGCTGCAAATGAGCCCAAGAATCAATGGGCCCTGAGAAGGCCGAAAGATAACTTGGGCTCGAAACAGCCCAATGGAATAATAGGCCGTTAATGAGTATAAAGTGATACACTGTTCATTACGGGCCAGTTTCACCACGGGTCGTTAATGGGCCAAGAGTTACAAAGGTCCTCATATGGGCCGAAAGAAGTCATGGGCCACACATGGGCTGGAAGTTATAACGGGCTGAATCATATTGGACGGCCCAGATGACGCTATTGGGCCTAATTCGGAAAGGGCGTAACGGGCCTTGGGTTAGCAGGCTGTAAATGGGCTATATGCGAACAGGCCGTTAACAGGCTTTCCGTGGGCCGGCCCACCACCTTTTGACCAAGTCAAACGGGCTAGCCTTTTCACAGGAATGGGCCTCTATTGGGTCGTGCCACGTGTCGCCGTATCATAGGCGCCTTCGGTATAATGAGCGGATGACATCTGTCCCAACGGTGAGCCGACACATGTTTCCTCCAGCCAATGATGATTTTACACGTGGAAAATCCCCATTGGTCGGGCTGTTAACGGGTTATCGGATCCAAAACCCGACCCGATAGCTTCACGGCGTTCCGTTACGGTGGATGCCACGTGTTGGTCACCCTTGACGAAAGCACTTCTGTGACACGCGAATTATCGTCATGGAAGTGGACACTTCCGTGATGATAATTTTGGTAATGTCATGGAACACTTCTACGACAGCACAGGTATGACTATCTTGATTCTGTCATAAATTTGTCATGGATGTACATGCATGAAAAAAAACGCGACCTACTGTGACAAACACGTATCATCACAGAAGTGTATTTTTTGTAGTGACATGAGTGTTCTGTTTAATTCTGGAATTTTTCGGTGTTCGCCTGGACATTTTTATACATTAACTGGGTTTCCCAGGCATTTTATGTGCATAATTCAAATTTGAACTACATGCACATTCTCCAGTGCATATAAACTAGTTGAAAAATCAAATTCGTGTCCTTGGTTACATGCTTAGGTCCCATACAAGAAATGGGAGTGAATTTCAAGCACCCTGCCACCGCCACTTGGCCGCAAACATTGAGATGCCTGGTTTTTAAATTCTATTAAATCCAAAACTCATCTGAAATTCGTGAAACTTGGCATGCGATCATGGAGCGGCATCAACATGTCGTGATAAAAAATTTGTCCCATTTGGGGCAGGTTTGGGTATAAGCTTCTCACGAACCTTAGCTTCTCACAACAAGCGTGATGGTTTCGGTAGGGAATGTGCCACCTTTGGGGACGAAACGATATTCGTTGCCTCTTATTGCTTTCAAAAAAATTCGAGTATCAACATAGAACAACAGGAGTGTTGTGTTCAATTTTGGAATTTTCCGGGGTTCGTTTGGACATTTTTATACATTAACTGGGTTTTCCAGGCATTTTATGTGCATAATTAAAATTTGAAATACATGCACATTCTCCAATGCATATAAACCGGTTGAAAAATCAAATATGTGTCCTTGGTTGCATGCTTAGGTCCCATGCAAGAAATGGGAATGAATTTCAAACACCCTGCCAGCGTCACTTGGCCGCAAACATTGAGATACCTAGTTTTTAAATTCTAGTAAATACAAAACTCATCTAAAAATCATGAAACTTGGCATGCTATCATGGAGCGGCACCAACATGCCATGGTAAAAAAATTGTCCCATTTGGGGCAGGTTTGGGTATAAGCTTCTCGCAAACCTTAGCTTATCACAACAAGTGTGATGGTTTCGATAGGGAACGTGTCACCTTTGGGGATGAAACGATATCTGTTGCCTCTTATTGCTTTCAAAAAAACTCTAGTGTCACCATAGAACAACAGGAGTGTTGTGTTTACTTTTGGAATTTTTCAGGGTTTGTTTGGACATTTTTATACATTAACTGGGTTTTCTAGGCATTTCATGTGCATAACTCAAATTTGAGCTACATGCACAGGCTCCAGTGCATATAAATTGGTTGAAAAATCAAATGTGTGTCCTTCAGGGCATGCTTAGGACCCATGCAAGAAATGGGAATGAATTTCAAACACCAGGGCACTGTTGATTGCCGGAAAAACATTGAGATACCTGGTTTTTAAATTCTAGTAAATCCAAAACTCATCTAAAATTCATGAAACTTGGCATGCTATCATGGAGCGGCATCAACATGTCGTGGTAAAAAAATCCCACTTGGGGCGGGTTTGGGTATAAGCTTCTCACAAGCCTTAGCTTCTCACAACAAGCGTGATGGTTTCGGTAGGGAACGTGCCACCTTTGGGGATGAAATGATATATGTTGCCTCTTATTGCTTTCAAATTTTTTCTAGTGTCAACATAGAACAACAGGAGTGTTGTGTTTACTTTTGGATTTTTTTTGGGGTTCGTTTGGACGTTTTTATACATTAACTGGGTTTTCTAGGCATTTCATGTGCATAATTCAAATTTGAACTACATGCACAAGCTCCAGTGCATATAAATTGGTTGAAAAATCGAATATGTGTCCTTCGGGGCATGCTTAGGTCCCATACAAGAAATGGGAATGAATTTCAAACACCATGGCACTATTGATTGCCGGCAAAACGTTGCGATACTTTGTTTATAAATTCTAGTAAATCCCAAACCCGTCTGAAATTTATGAAACTTGGCATGCTATAATGGAATGGCACCCGACATGCTGTAGTATTTTTGTGTCCATTTTTAGAGAAGGTGCACTCGAATAACAGCCAACAAAGGCATTTTGAAACAAATTGCTGCCACTGTAACATCTCAAACATTTTGTATAAATTAAATTGTGTGCGTTCTGTTAACCATTCACGTGACACCACACCTCACTCTTTTAATGGCTAGAAGGTGTCGTGCGGACAGGTGCTTGAGTGCTTGACTAAACAGAAGGCATGCCGACAGCTTCCCCAAGAAGCCAAGAGAAAATGTGTCGAGCAGGATTTCTGCAGCTCTTGATCGCAAACGTTTTAGATAGAACACCCGTATGCAAAGTGAGAGCTATGGTCTTCCCCCTTAAGTCAACGGAAAATCCACAACGCGGGATTTGTGCATCCCTTCAACGCAAACGTTTTTTTGGATGACCCGTGTGCAACCACGTACAAACAATTTGGTAAGATTTGCATCTGTCATATTGGGTATGTTGCCATTTGTCAAACTAGAAAGATTTACATTTGTTAATCTAGTAAAGTTGCCATTTGTCAATCCTTGTAACACTACAATTTTTCAAAATATGCAGCTACAAATCACTAGCACTATCTAATTTTTGCAACTAAAATTCAGTAATTAAGCATATATTTCATTCATAGATTAAGCAGTCGTTCTTATTTTATACAAACAATTCAACTCGACAGCTGAACCGACCAAACTTTTTCCCAATTGTTGCCAACCATGTACTAAAATAGCTAGTTCGACTATATATACTAGCTAATTTTAAGTATGCTGTACAGTTCGACCAAACATCTATAGTCAGATGAACTGAACAAAATAGCCCCTAAATACTACTACTACCACGGAGGGGCTTTGTGCTACTTCCGGCAGCCTCTCCTCTACCGAGTGCGCTCAGTAAGAGGCAGAGGAGGAGGAGGAGGAGGAGCCTACCGACAAGCTGGAGCAATGCAATACGGTGCCTGTCGCTGCTGCATGTTCCGCGATGCTCGCCAGCTCGAACGCCCATTGCCTCTCCAGACGATCCCTCTCGAACTGGCCGGACTGCTCATAGATCTCCTGATTCCTCGCCTCTGTGTCGGTGTGTGCGGCGGCCACGACTGTGGTAAGGATCTTTGCATGCTCGACGAGGCACTCCTCCTCCTGCAGGAACTCGATGTAGTGGGCAAGGTCGCTGACGCACGTGCGGGCCTCCACCTCCGCCTCCCTCCTTCAAGCGGCGGTGGCAAAGCGGATGATGATCCCGGCGATCGACGATGGGCTGGCGGCCACGGTGGCCGATGATGGGGTGGCGGCCACGACCACCACCTCCCGCCTTCGGGCCGCGGTGGCGGAGCGGGTGATGGCCACGGTGGCCGGCAGTGGGGTGGCGGCCACGACGGCCACCTCCCGCCTTCAGGCCGCGGTGGTGGAGCAGGAGATGGCCCTGGCTTTCGACGGTGGTGTGGCGGCAACGGCGGCCGGCAACAGCTGCCGACGGGCAGCGGCGGCGGAGCGTGTGGTGGGTGTTCCTTGCACACCCAATAGGGACGCCACATGCACTACACTATGCCAGGGACTATGCCGCCGCCGCGGTGTAGCCTCCCAGCTGGAGCTGTCCTCTGATGATGATGCAGTGGCTGAGCGACGACGATGGACCGGTGCCATTGGCGATTGTGGGAGAAGCACCTGAGATAAGCTACAAGGAGGGAGGGGAAAATGCGACACAGGACTCGCCGGCCGTGAGGGTTTTTATAGCAGGCCAGTAAGCATTGGGTTTTTGGGGGATTTCACCGATCGGGCAGGAAGCTTGCACGGGAACCTGCGAGGTTGCGCGGGAACAGGCTCACTGACGACTCATTGGCACCACCGTTTGGCCAAAAGAACGCCCCCGCGCACTGCGCAAGCTTGCGTTGTAAGCCGTCTGCGGCAGCGGGGTGACAAGACGTGCGAGAGGACGACAAAAGGACATGTACACATACGGTTAATACAAAAAAAATGTGATTTAATTACCTACTATACCCGCATCCTGGATTATAAGTAGGATTTAAATAATAAAATATGAATGCATGTAGCCGAAGATTATATCGTTGGAGTCATATTTGAACATAGTTTCCAACTATATAATTTTTGTAACATGCATTAACACTTTTTTGGTTAAATTTAAGGTTATATACCAGCAAGCGTTTGCCTGCAACACATACAGCTTATTCCATCACAAATAGCTCGAATGGATCAAATGTATGCCACGTATCACACACGCAACTCTAATCTGATTCGTGCGTGATGTCTCCGACATTTCTCACACAGTTTGTCTTATTTGCCGCATATCACCATGCCGGCCTCTGCTCGTGTCCCTTGGCAAGCTCTGCTCACCGTTAGGCGCCATGGCGCGCTCTGCTCACGTCCGTCGGCATGCTCGGCTTGTGGACAACTTTTCCTTATGCCTTCAACTTCTATATGCATATATATATATAGTTTATACTAGTACGGGGCCCAAACGAGATGCGCGAATTTCATCTGACTTTCATTTTTTTCGGACGAAATCCAAAACTTTGCCGCGGAGTGCTCTACTCGCGTCCCTTTGCGCGCGCCCTGCCAGCGGTTGGGAGTGTGCATGATCACATCGGGGGCCCCATATGCATGTGGTTGCGCCGCGCGCCTTGCCACATGATACGTCTCCAACGTATCTATAATTTTTGATTGTTCCATGCTATTATATTATCTGTTTTCGATGTTTAATGGGCTTATTTATACACTTTTATATTGTTTTTGGGACTAACCTACTAACCCAAGGCCCAGTGCAAATTGCTGTTTTTTTGCCTATTTCAGTGTTTCAAAGAAAAGGAATATCGAACGGAATCCAAACGGAATGAAACCTCCGGGAGAGTTATTTTTGGAACAAACGTGATCCAGGGGACTTGGAGTGGACAACAAGAAAGAAACAAGGTGGCCACGAGGCAGGAGGCGCGCCTGCCCCCTAGGCGCGCCCACCACCCTCATGAGCCCCTCGCAGCTCCACCAACCTACTTCTTCCTCCTATATATATTCATATACCCCGAAAACATCCAGGAGCACCACGAAACCCTACTTCCACCGCCGCAACCTTCTGTACCCAAGAGATCCCATCTTGGGGCCTTTTCTGGAGCGCCGCCGGAGGGGGAATCAATCACGGAGGGCTTCTGCATCAACACCATAGCCTCTCTGATGATGTGTGAGTAGTTTACCATAGACCTTCGGGTCCATAGTTATTAGCTAGATGGCTTCTTATCTCTCTTTGGATCTCAATACAATGCCCTCCTCGATCTTCTTGGAGATCTATTCGACGTAACTCTTTTTGCGGTGTGTTTGTCGAGATCCAATGAATTGTGGGTTTATGATCAAGTTTATCTATGAACAATATTTGATTCTTCTCTGAAATCTTTTATGTATGATTGGTTATCTTTGCAAGTCTCTTTGAATTATCAGGTTGGTTTGGCCTACTAGATTGATCTTTCTTGCAATGGGAGAAGTGCTTAGCTTTGGGTTCAATCTTGCGGTGTCCTTTCCTAGTGACAGCAGGGGCAGCAAGGCACGTATTGTATTGTTGCCATCAAGGATAAAAAGATGGGGTTTATACCATATTGCTTGAGTTTATCCCTCTACATCATGTCATCTTGCCTAATGTCTTACTCTGTTCTTATGAACTTAATACTCTAGATGCATGCTGGATAGCGATCGATGTGTGGAGTAATAGTAGTAGATGCAGAATCGTTTCAGTCTACTTGTCATGGACGTGATGCCTATATACATGATCATGCCTAGATATTCTCATAATTATGCACTTTTCTATCAATTGCTCGACAGTAATTTGTTCACCCACCGTAATATTTATGCTATCTTGAGAGAAGACACAAGTGAAACCTATGGCCCCGGGTCTATCTTTTATCATATAAGTTTCCAATCTATTTTACTTTGCAATCTTTACTTTCAATCTATATCATAAAAATACCAAAAATATTTATCTTATTATCTCTATCAGATCTCACTCTTGTAAGTGACCGTGAAGGGATTGACAACCCCTTTATCGCGTTGGTTGCGAGGTTCTTATTTGTTTGTGTAGGTACGAGGGACTTGAGTGTAGTCTCCTACTGGATTGATAGCTTGGTTCTCAAAAACTGAGGGAATTACTTACTGTACTTTGCTGCATCACCCTTTCCTCTTGAAGGGAAAACCAACGCAATGCTCAAGAGGTAGCAAGAAGGATTTCTGGCACCGTTGCCGGGGAGATCTACGCACAAGTCAAGACATACCAAGTACCTATCACAAACTCTTATCCCTCGCATTACATTATTTGCCATTTGCCTCTCGTTTTCCTCTCCCCCAGTTCTAAAACGATTTTCGAAAACCTTTGCCTTCTTCCCGTATGTATCTTTGTTTGTGTTTCCATGTGCCTTCCATTTGCTTGCATCTTTGCTTGCTAAAAATCTATTGATATGGATCCACTTAAAGTGTTCTACTTGGATCATCTTCGATCTCTGTGCGCTCGTGCTGAAACCCCAACTAGCCTGGTTGATGGGAAATCTTTAGATGAGCATGCTCATTTTGTGTGTCACCATTTGTCTGAAAAAGGGAGACTCTTATGGGATCAAATAAATAGATTGTTGTGTTATGCTTGGAATCTTTGTGAAATTTATGAATTTACTTGTTGCTCTAATAACCCTAAAAAACACCTCCCCTACCTATGTGAGTTTAATGACAATGAAATCTTATCTTCTTATGCAAAGGGTGTTTATAGTTACTACGATATCAAACGAATTGAAGAATTTGTTGCTTTTAAGGGTGCTTATGAAGTTGCTTCTTTGATTGAAAAGTATGATGTTACTCTCTATGAATCTGAGAATTTTGACATACTTAAATATTGCTATGAAAACTATGCTCATAATGTTTATGTCAAAGAATTTATTGAAAGACTGACCGTTGAAAATAATGATATGCATGAATCTATAGATAATTATGATTCCGATGATTTGATTGAAATATCCCTTGATGAACACGATTCTTGCTATTCTTGTGGCCATGATGCCAATACTTATGAAGATGAATTTTCTATAGTTCCTTATGTTAAACATGAGATCGTTGCTATTGCACCCATACTTGATAGTTCCTTTGATTGAAAGCATGATTGCAATAATGTTATTATAAATCTTATTAACGTCAATTGTGCTAATAATATGCAAAACCCTAAGCTTGGGAATGCTAGTTTTGCTATGACTACTATTTGTTGCAATGATCATGATTGTAGTGATTCTTCTTTTGATCTTGAAAATTTATTTAAGCCCCATGATGAATATGAGATTGACAATGGTGTTTGCAATATTATTGAAAGTGGGTTTGGAGAGGTCATGACTTTAGTTAATGTTAATCCCACTATTTTGGAAGAGTGTCAACTTTGCATGCATGTGGATCATTTTGAAAATATTTTATGTGATAGCTATATTGTTGAATTTGCTTATGATCCTACATGTAATTATTATGAGATAGGAAAATATGGTTGTAGAAATTTTCATGTTACAAAATTACCTCTCGTTATGTTGAGATTGCTATTGTTTCTTTCCACTTCCTTGCATATGCTAGTTTTTGCTTGCCTTGATAATCTGTTTTCCTATAAGATTCCTATGCATAGGAAGTATGTTAGACTTAGATGTGTTTGTCACGTGTTTTATGATGCTCTCTTTGTTCTTCAATTCTTGTCTTTGATGTGAGCATCATCGAAATTGTCAATGCCTAGCTAGGGGCGTTAAACTATAGCGCTTGTTGGGAGGCAACCCAATTTTATTTTTGTTTCTTGCTTTTTGGTTCTGTTTAGTAATAAATAATTCATCTAGACTATGTTTATATGTGGTTTTATGCTTTTAATTAGTGTTTGTGCCAAGTAGAACCTTTGGGAAGACCTAGGGGTAGTTTTTGCGATCTTGCTGTAAAAAACAGAAACTTTAGCGCTCACGAGATTTGCTGCCATTTCTTACTGGAGGGTTAGAATAGGTTGATTATTTTAGAAGATGATTAATAGACAAATTCCTCACGTCCACAAATTTATTTCAGTATTTTTGGGGTTACATAAGTATTCGAAACCTACAGATTACTACAGACTGTTCTGTTTTTGACATATTCTGTTTTTCATGTGTTGTTTGCTTATTTTGATACATCTATGGCTAGTATCGGAGGTTATGAACCATAGATAAATTGGAATACAGTAGTTTTAACACCAATATAAATAAATAATGATTTAATTACAGTACCTTAAGTGGTGGTTTGTTTTCTTATACTAACGGAGCTCATGAGATTTTCCGTTGAGTTTTGTGTTGTGAAGTTTTCAAGTTTTGGGTAAAGATTTGATGGATTATGAAATAAGGAGTGGCAAGAGCCTAAGCTTGGGGAAGCCCAAGGAACCCCAAGGTAAAATTCAAGAACAACCAAAAGCCCAAGCTTGGGGATGCCCCGGATGGCATCCCCTCTTTTGTCTTCGTTCATCGGTAACTTTACTTGAGGCTATATTTTTATTCACCACATGATATGTGTTTCGCTTGGAGTGTCTTGTATGATTTGAGTCTTTGATTTTTAGTTTACCACAATCATCCTTGCTGTACACACCTTTTGGGAGAGACACACATGAATCGGAATTTATTAGAATACTCTATGTGCTTGACTTATATCTTTTGAGCTAGATAATTTTGCTCTAGTACTTCACTTATATCTTTTAGAGCACGGTGGTGGTTTTATTTTATAGAAATTATTGATCTCTCATGATTCACTTATATCATTTTTATAGTCCTCTAGAACAGCATGGTAATTTTCTTTGGTTATAAAATTAGTCCTAATATGATAGGCATCCAAAATGGGTATAATAAAAACTATCATAAAAAGTGCATTGAATACTATGAGAAGTTTGATACTTGATAATTGTTTTGAGATATGAGGATGGTGATATTAAAGTTGTGCTAGTTGAGTAGTTGTGAATTTGAGAAATACTTGTGTTGAAGATTGCAAGTCCCGTAGCATGCACGTATGGCAACCGTTGTGTAACAAATTTGAAACATGAGGTGTTCTTTGATTGTCTTCCTTATGAGTGGCGGCCGGGGACGAGCGATGGTCTTTTCCTACCAATCTATCCCCCTAGGAACATGCACGTAATGCTTGGTTTTGGATGAGTTGTAGATTTTTGCAATAAGTATGTGAGTTCTTTATGACTAATGTTGAGTCCATGGATTATACGCACTCTCACCCTTCCATCATTGCTAGCCTCTTAGGTACTGTGCATTGCCCTTTCTCACGTTGATAGTTGGTGAAAATTTTGCTAGTGTATCCAAACCCCGTGATATGATATGCTCTATCACACATAAACCTCCTTATATCTTCCTCAAAACAACCACCATACCTACCTATTATGGCATTTCCATAGCCATTCCGAGATATATTGCCATGCAACTTTCCACCATTTCATTCATGACACGCTTCATCATTGTCATATTGCTTTGCATGATCATGTAGTTGACATCGTATTTGTGGCAAATCCACCATGCATAATTTATCATACATGTCACTCTTGATTCATTTCCCTTCCTGGTACACCGCCGGAGGCATTCACATAGAGTCATATTTTGTTCTAGTATCGAGTTGTAATCATTGAGTTGTAAATAAATAGAAGTGTGATGATCATCATTAATAGAGCATTGTCCCAAATAAAAAGAGAGAGAAAGGCCAAATAAAAAAGGCCCAAAAAAGAAAAGAAAAAAGAAATAAAAAGGGGCAATGCTACTATCCTTTTTTCCACACTTGTGCTTCAAAGTAGCACCATGATCTTTATGATAGAGAGTCTCTTGTTTTGTCACTTTCATATACTAGTGGGAATTTTTCATTATAGAACTTGGCTTGTATATTCCAACAATGGGCTTCCTAAAATGCCCTAGGTCTTCGTGAGCAAGCAAGTTGGATGCACGCCCACTTAGTTTACTTTGTTGAGCTTTCATACATCTATAGCTCTAGTGCATCCGTTGCATGGCAATCCCTACTCCTTGCATTGACATCAATTGATGGACATCTCCCTAGCCCATTGATTAGCTGCGTTGATGTGAGACTTTCTCCTTTTTTGCCTTCTCCACATAACCCCCATCATCATATTCTATTCCACCCACAGTGTTATGTCCATGGCTCATGCTCATGTATTGCGTGAAAGTTGAAAAAAGTTTGACATTACTAAAGTATGAAACAATTGCTTGGCTTATCATCGGGTTGTGCAAGATGAGAGCATTTTTGTGTGATGAAAATGAAGCATGACCAAACTATATGATTTTGTAGGGATGAACTTTCTTTTGCCGTGTTATTTTGAGAAGACATGATTCCTTAGTTAGTATGCTTGAAGTATTATTATTTTTATGTCAATTATAAACTTTTGTCTTAAATCTTTAGGATCTGAACATTCATGCCACAATAAAGAAAATTACATTGATAATTATGCTAGGTAGCATTCCACATCAAAAATTCTGTTTTTATCATTTACCTACTCGAGGACGAGCAGGAATTAAGCTTAGGGATGCTTGATACGTCTCCAACGTATCTATAAATTTTTTTATTGTTCCATGCTATTATATTATCTGTTTTGGATGTTTAATGGGCTTATTTATACACTTTTATATTATTTTTGGGACTAACCTACTAACCCAAGGCCTAGTGCAAATTGCTGTTTTTTTGCCTATTTCTGTGTTTCGCAGAAAAGGAATATCAAACGGAATGAAACCTTCGAGAGAGTTATTTTTGGAACAAACGTGATCCAGGGGACTTGGAGTAGATGTCAAGAAAGAAACAAGGTGGCCACGAGGTAGGGATGCGGGCCTGCCCCCCTGGGAGCGCCCCCCACCCTCGTGGGCCCCTCGCAGCTCCACTGACCTACTTCTTCCTACTATACCCCGAAAACATCCAGGAGCACCACAAAACCCTATTTCCACCGCCGCAACCTTCTGTACCCAAGAGATCCCATCTTGGGGCCTTTTCTGGAGCTCCGCCGGAGGGGGAATCGATCACAGAGGGCTTCTACATCAACACCATAGCCTCTCCGATGATGTGTGAGTAGTTTACCACAGACCTTCAGGTCCATAGTTATTAGCTAGATGGCTTCTTCTCTCTCTTTGGATCTCAATACAATGTTCTCCTCGATCTTCTTGGAGATCTATTCGATGTAACTCTTTTTGCGGTGTGTTTGTCGAGATTCGATGAATTGTGGGTTTATGATCAAGTTTAACTATGAACAATATTTGATTCTTCTATGAAATCTTTTATGTATGATTGGTTATCTTTGCAAGTCTCTTCAAATTATCATTTTGGTTTGGCCTACTAGATTGATCTTTCTTGCAATGGGAGAAGTGCTTACCTTTGGGTTCAATCTTGTGGTGTCCTTTCCGAGTGACAGCAGGGGAAACAAGGCACGTATTGTATTGTTGCCATCGAGCATAAAAAGACGGGGTTTATATCATATTGCTTGAGTTTATTCCTCTACATCATGTCATCTTGCCTAATGTGTTACTCTGTTCTTATGAACATAATACTCTAGATGCATGCTGGATGGCGGTCGATGTGTGGAGTAATAGTAGTAGATGCAGAATCGTTTTGGTCTACTTGTCGCGGACGTGATGCCTATATACATGATCATGCCTAGATATTCTCATAATTATGCACTTTTCTATCAATTGCTCGACAGTAATTTGTTCACCGACCGTAATACTTATGCTATCTTGAGAGAAGCCACTAGTGAAACCTATGGCCCCCGGGTCTATCTTTTGTCATATAAGTTTCCAAACTATTTTACTTTGCAATCTTTACTTTCAATCTATATTGTAAAAATAAAAAAATATTTACCTTATTATCTCTATCAGATCTCACTCTCGTAAGTGACTGTGAAGGGATTGACAACCCCTTTATCGCATTGGTTCCGAGGTTCTTATTTGTTTGTGTAGGTACAAGGGACTTGAGTGTAGTCTCCTACTAGATTGATACCTTGGTTCTTAAAAACTGAGGGAAATACTTACGCTACTTTGTTGCATCACCCTTTCCTCTTCAAGGGAAAACCAACGCAGTGCTCAAGAGGTAGCACCACGCGATGCAGTTACGTGTGGCACGATGGAGTTACATGCTGCAAATTAGAACTGCCATCAGGGCCTGCCGATATTCCTGGCCATCCAGCTTCCCCTTTAATTCCTGCGGCCATTATAACCTTAGTCTCTTCAACCTGTTGATCGTGCCCCACAATAGAACAAGCACACCCACGACGACGCATAGAGAGGGGATGTCCAGCGGCGCTCCAATGGAGTTCAGCGTACATAGAGTGGAGACCCACGCGAGGGAGACGGATCTCTAGGTGGTGTACACCATCGACCCGGTCGTGGTGGACGACTACATCAACAGCGTTGAGCAGTTGCTTGCTCGAGACAAGTACAAGGTGGTCGGCATCGACCTCCACTACCCCACCGGTTGTCCCGGCATATATCAGAAGGTTGTCGTTGCCTAGTTGTGCATGGTCCATCATGTCCCCATCTACCACTACTGCATGGCCACAGAGCCTTGCGACCGTTTCAACGGGTTTGTCAACAGCACCGACTACAAGTTCGCCATGGTGGAAACAACCAATGATGTAAACACGCTCCGTGTTACGGGGTTGGCCTGCAAGAACCTTGTCGAAATCCATGACCACCATAGGGTCTGGGGCAGCACGAAGGACTCCCTGGTCGAGCTCGCCTCAGCCATCATCGACCCCTACTATGAAAAGACGAAGCAGGATGCCCAAAGAACAAGTCCCCTATCATGGCACAGGGCTTGGATGTGGCCACTGGATGAACCTCACCTCAGGTTCACGGCCAAGAGCGTGTACACGTGCTACGAGATGCACATGCATATCGTTGACATGAGGAAGTGCCTCGTTACCAAAATCGACAAGCCCGGATCGAACCACAAGCAGAGCAAGCGTCACAAGAAGTAGATGATGATCATATCATTGTTTATGCTAGTTAATCATGCATGTAATATATAGTTTACTTTATTAGTGTGTGGAAATGTCATGTGTGTAGTAGCCACCTATGTAATTATGCATGTAATAGTTTACTTTGGTGTGTGCAAATGCCATGGTTGTAGTAGCCACCTATGTAAGTGGATCTTTAATTTGGTTATGCAAGCATGTCCTTATAAGTGTGTATATATATGTTGTTGTTCTGTATGCAATCCCATCGCACAACACACATGTCTTATTAGCAGCAACCGCCTGTGTTATTATCGGTCTTCACACACATTTCTGATTACAGACCTGTTTGCCATGTATCACACACATCTTGTTTTGTTGAACCATTTCTGTTCTCATGTCTCAACTCAAGCAGTTCATCTGAGTGAACCGCATGCCGTATGTCACACACACCTTCATCTGGCTTACTGTTTCTTTTGTGTTGCCTAATCATAATAGTTCATCTGAGTGAACTGTATGTTGTATATCGCACACACCTCCATCTGGCTACCCATTTCTTTTGTTCCTCCTCATCGCAAACAGTTAATTGAACTGAACCGTATACCCTACATCGCACACACAACTAAAATATGAACCGTGTTTGATGTAGCGACCTGACCCGAATGGATCACGTCTATTGTGCTACGGTGTCATCCCTGGATCAGTAATGCTGACACCACACAGTACATCGAGGCTTTACAGCAGAGTTGCAATCACACACTTATTACATCGATGGCTCAAAAAGGACTTATTACAATAAATATGGCTTAAGGCCATATTATAAAGATAACAATAGAAGACTTGGAAGATAAATGGGTCCATCAACTCCAGCGGCATCACTGAGTATAGAACCACGACCTAAAAACACCTCAATCATCGTCTGAAAAGTCTGCAACATTAACGTTGCAGCCCGAAAACGGGTCAGCACATGGAATATGCTGGCAATGTAACACATAGAGAGTAATGGAATGAAACAGCTATACTATATGCATGTTTGGCTGGTGGAAAGCTCTATGGTTACAGTTTTGCGTAAAGCCAATTTTTCCCTACTGCAAAGGAATAAATTTATTTAACTATCATGGTGGTTGTGAAACATTGAGAATGGTTGACAGCATTCTCAATCCCAATTAAAAATAATTAAAACCCAACAATATTAATTAGAAGTAACATGTTGAGATTCACAATGATATTCAAGTACTAGATACTCAAGTTGTCCATAACCGGGGACACGGCTAATCATGATTAGTTTGTACACTCTGCAGAGGTTTGCGCACTTTTCCCACAAGAATCGATCGCCTCCATTTGTTTTCTCGCACTACATGGTGTTTGAGAAGCGGATGACCGAGACATAGTCTTTCAGAAGCGCTAGCACCTTACATGTGGGGTAGACCGTACCACCTATAACCCCTACATCTGCTAGTCCACCCCGTAAGAGTTCGCACAACTTAGTCAACTATGCCAGAGCCCATAATGGCATGTGGCTGCACACGAAAGTTTCTAGCATGAAAGATCTTATGATCCCTTTGAGCCTGGGTGGCGGTCCGAAAAAAAACAGGCAAGTACTGATAGACATCAGGTGCCTCAATCCACCCAGATGTGTGTTTAAGTTGCCACCTTAGATAAACCATTAAAAATTAATAAAATCACATATGTCATGGATATCACTCACCCAAATCCACGTCTACTAGCATAGCATGGTGTAATAAGCAAACGTAGAAGTAACTCCCAAGGGTTTGATAATAATACAGGTAATAGGTACTACCTCATCTACTTCCCATCCCACAATTTAATTAGATCCTAATCATGCAATGTGAGAGGATTGATCTAATGCAACAAAACATGGGTTGTAGAAAAGGTATGATCAAAGTGTTACTTGCCTTGCTGATGATCCGCGAGTCCTAGGGTTTCGAAGTAACAGGCGGCGCAATCCGGGTAATCTATCGCAGACAAACAACAAGCATACAATAAGTACTCATCTAATGCACAGGTAAAACTCGAACAAGAGAACGAACCAGGTAGTTCAACTTAAGAACTCTGGTTGCACAGAAAGAAAGAACCGAACAAAGAAACAAACGGCGAAAGAAAACAACTCGGTTCTAGCAAGTTGAAACTAGGTCAAATTTTACCAGGGCAAAAACTTGTTTAAGTTTATTAGACGGAACGGCGGTTTCGAAACGAAACTCCAGGCGCTTGAATCACCTGATTCCGATAAACGAGCGAGAAGAAAGACTAGAACGAAGATCGGATCTGAGATCACGATCGCGGAATAAATCCGACGAAAAGAAAAAAGAAGAATGATTAAACGAACGGACGTTCATTAACCTAGAAGAATCCGGTGATCACGTTCGTTAGGACGAACGGTCCGGCGAACGGTCCAAAGGCAACTAAATCGGAGAAGAAAACGAATCGGAAGAGAAGAAAAGAATCAGAACGATTAGAAGAAAACGATCCGAGGAAAAGAGACGCGGGGCAACCTCCGGCGAGGGGCTCCGGCGGCGGCGGCGTAGGGCGGCGGCGGCGGCTAGGTGCGGCGGCGGCGGCTAAAGGCGGCGGCGGCGGGTGTGGTGTGGCGGCGCGGCTAAAGGCGGCGGCGGCGGGTGTGGGGTGGCGGCGCGGCTAGGCGTGGGGTGTGGGACGCGGCATGGGGTGGAGCTCTAGGCTTTGGGTTTGATGATTTAGAGGGGGGTGCTTGGGTATTTATATTGGGGAGGGGAGAGGAGACTTGTGGTAGGGGCAAGGAATTAGACTAGGAATAGGAATCCTAGATGAAAAAGAAAAACCGAATAAAGGAAAAAGGCTAAGAATCCTACTAGGATTCGGTAGAAGCAAGAGGCGAGGCGGCGGCCTCCTGGCCTTGCGCGGGCGTGCCTGGGCGCAGGGGCGCAGCGGCGGATGGGGCTGTGGCCGGCCTGGGCCTTGGCCCGACTGGCCTGCGGTAAGTCTTTTTTTTTAAACGGTTCAGCGCGCAGAAAAAAAAGAGATCTAAACGAACTCCGAAAAATCTAAAGTAAATTTTCCCCGACTCCTAAAAATGAGCCGAACAAAATGAACTTTTCTCCGGACCTAAAATGCAATTTTCAAAAATGCGCATTTTTCCCTATCCAAATAAAATGCAAATAAAACTCCGGCAAACAAAATTTGATCTATTTATTAAATCTTCATTTTTCCTCAATTTGGGAAAGTCATATTATTCCCTCTCTTATATTTGACATTGGAAAAATAATTGAAGATGAAATAAATAAATCAAATGATCCTCTTTTCAAAATTTGAGAAAACTCAAATATGAAAATAACGAAATCTCCAACTCTCTCCGTGGGTCCTTGAGTTGCGTGAAATTTCTAGGATCAACCAAAATGCAAGAAAATATGATATGCATGATGATCTAGTGTATAACATTCCAAATTGAAAATTTGGGATGTTACAAACCTACCCCCCTTAAGATGAATCTCGCCCTCGAGATTCGGGTTGGCTAGAAAATAGGTGAGGGTGGTCCTTGAGCAAATCTTCTTCTCTCTCCCAGGTGGCTTCATCCTCTGAGTGGTGGTTCCACTGAACTTTGCAAAACTTGATAACCTTGCTGCGAGTAACTCTGCTGGCATAATCGAGAATCTTGACTTGCTTCTCCTCATATGTTAGGTCATCCTTCAACTGAATCGCTTCGAGTGGCACTGTATCTCTTAGCGGTACTTCCGCCATTTCGGCATGACATTTCTTCAGCTGAGAAACATGGAATACATCATGAACTCCTAACAGTCCCTCTGGTAATTCCAACTTATAAGCGACTTCTCCCATACGTTGCAAGATCTTATACGGTCCAACGAAACGCGGTGCTAACTTTCGCTTAACTCCAAAGCGCTTAACTCCTCGAAGTGGGGATACTCGGAGATAAACTCTGTCTCCGGTTTCGTAAACTGTCTCCTTGCGTTTTGAATCTGCGTAGCTCTTCTGCCTGGACTGGGCTACCTTGAGCCTATCGCGAATCAACTTAACTTTCCGTTCAGACTCCTTAATCAAATCTGGTCCAAAGAATTGACGATCTCCAACTTCATTCCATGACAACGGTGTCCTGCACCTCCTTCCGTATAAAGCTTCGAAAGGTGCCATCTTCAAAATGGTTTGATAGCTATTGTTATAAGAAAACTCCGCATACGGCAAGTTATCGTCCCAGCTAGATCCATAATCTAGTGCACAAGCTCTCAGCATATCCTCCAAAATCTGATTGACTCTCTCGGTCTGTCCATCTGTCTGTGGGTGAAAAGTTGTGCTGAACTCTAGTCTGGTTCCTAAAGTTTCATGCAACTGATTCCAAAACTTTGAGGTAAATTGGGTTCCTCTATCTGATACGATACTCCTCGGAACTCCATGCAAACAAATGATTCTAGTCATGTATATCTTTGCCAACTTAGCACTGGTGTAAGTGGTCTTAACTGGAATAAAATGTGCTACCTTCGTCAAACGATCAACTACTACCCATATCGAGTCATAGCCTGCTTTCGTCCTGGGTAGTCCTGTGATAATATCCATGCCTATCTTATCCCACTTCCATTCGGGTATCGACAATGGTTGTAACAATCCTGCTGGCTTCCGATGCTCTGCCTTTACTCTCTGGCATACGTCACAAACTGCTACATATGCTGCAATATCCTTCTTCATTCCGGTCCACCAGAATGTTTCCTTCAAATCCAAATACATCTTGGTATTCCCTGGGTGAATCGAATACGGTGAATCATGTGCCTCTTGCAAAATCAACTTCCTGATCTCCGGGTCTTTTGGCACATAAACACGGTCCTCAAACCATAGGGTATCGTGCTCATCCTCACGAAATCCCTTTGCTTTTCCTTCGCTCAATTTCTCTTTTATAGCAGCAATCTCCTTGTCAGATTTCTGAGCTTCTCTGATCTTATCCATCAATGTTGACTGAATCTCCAATGCTGCTACATAGCCTCTCGGAACTATTTCCAAACATAGCTCACGAAGGTTTTCTGCTAACTCCTTTGGTATTTTCCCCGTCACTAGGGTGTTTACATGGCTCTTACGGCTCAATGCGTCAGCTACTACATTAGCTTTTCCAGGATGGTAATGCAATCTCATGTCATAATCCTTCATGAGCTCCAACCATCTCCTTTGTCGGAGGTTCAACTCCTTCTGAGTGAAAATGTACTTCAAACTCTTGTGATCCGTGTACACCTCACAATGATTTCCAATGAGGAAATGTCTCCATGTCTTCAATGCATGCACTATGGCTGCTAACTCTAAATCATGCGTGGCATAATTCAACTCATGAGGCTTCAGTTGTCGTGAAGCATACGAAACAACTCTTCCTTCTTGCATAAGCACTGCTCCAAGTCCTCGACGTGAAGCATCGCAATACACCTCATAATCCTTGGTCTGATCTGGCAAAATCAACACTGGTGAGGTAACCAAGCGTTTCTTCAACTCCTGGAAACTAGCCTCACACTCTTTAGTCTATTTGAACTTAGTATCCTTCTTCAACAATTCAGTCATAGGCTTTGCAATCTTTGAAAAGTTCTCAATGAATCTCCGGTAGTATCATGTGAGTCCAAGAAAACTCCGGATCTCTCCAACTGTCATTGCTGATTCCCATTCGGTTACGGTCTCAACCTTAGTGGGGTCAACTGCTATACCTTCTCCGGATATAACGTGTCCGAGGAATCCAACTTCCTTCAACCAAAACTCACATTTGCTGAATTTAGCGTATAACTGATGTTCTCTTAGTTTCTCCAAAACCAAACGCAAATGTTCCTTATGCTCCTCTTCATCCTTTGAATAAACTAGGATGTTATCAATGAACACTACGACGAACTTATCCAAAAACTCCATAAACACTTTGTTCATCAGGTTCATAAAATAGGCCGGTGCGTTAGTCAATCCAAATGACATAACGGTATACTCATACAGTCCATATCTTGTGGTGAATGCTGTCTTAGGTATGTCCTGCTCTCGAATCTTCAATTGATGGTACCCTGATCGCAAATCGATCTTGGAAAACACTTTGGCTCCTTGCAACCGATCAAACAGATCGTTGATCATTGGCAGTGGGTACTTGTTCTTGATGGTTACTTCATTCAATCCCCGATAATCTACAACCATCCTTAATGATCCATCCTTCTTTTCCACTAGAAGTACGGGTGATCCCCAAGGCGAAGAACTTGGGCGAATGTAACCTTTATCCAATAACTCCTTAATCTGATTCTTAATTTCCACCAAATCCTTTGCTGGCATCCGGTACGGTCGCTTCGATATTGGGCCTGTACCTGGCAATAACTCAATCAAAAACTCAATGTCTCTATCCGGTGGCATGCCTGGCAATTCTTCGGGAAATACATCAGGAAAATCCTTTACCACTGGTACATCCTCTTGCACAACTCCTGTTAGGCAGTTTACTTGTGTCATGTTTGGCATATGCCGGGATACATACTTGATCCTTCTTCCTTCTGGTGTGGTAAGCAAAATTGACTTACTAGCACACTCAATATTCCCTTTATACTTTGATAACCAATCCATGCCTAATATTACATCCAATCCTTGAGATTCCAATACTATTAGGTCTGAGGGAAACACATAGTTACCAATCCTTAAAGGTAACCGATCACACCATCGTCTAGCCATAAACTCCGCTCCTGGTGAGCTTACTAACATGGGTGACCTAAGGGCTTGGGTAGGCAGGTTATAATTATCCACAAATCCCCTTGATATGTATGAATGCGATGCTCCAGTATAAAAAAGAACGAGTGCAGTAAATGACTTAACCAAAAACTTACCTATTACTACATCGGGCTGATCTTCAACCTCCTCCACATTAACGTGGTTCACCTGTTCTCTATAGCGACCTGACCCGAATGGATCACGTCTACTGTGCTACGGTGTCATCCCTGGATCAGTAATGCTAACACCACACAGTACATCGAGGCTTTACAGCAGAGTTGCAATCACACACTTATTACATCGATGGCTCAAAAAGAACTTATTACAATAAATATGGCTTAAGGCCATATTATAAAGATAACAGCGGAAGACTTGGAAGATAAATGGGTCCATCAACTCCAGCGGCATCACTGAGTATAGAACCGCGACCTAAAAACACCTCAATCATCGTCTGAAAAGTCTGCAACATTAACGTTGCAGCCCGAAAATGGGTCAGCACATGGAATATGCTGGCAATGTAACACATAGAGAGTAATGGAATGAAACAACTATACTATATGCATGTTTGGCTGGTGGAAAGCTCTATGGTTACAGTTTTGCGTAAAGCCAATTTTTCCCTACTGCAAAGGAATAAATTTATTTAACTATCATGGTGGTTGTGAAACATTGAGAATGGTTGACAGCATTCTCAATCCCAATTAAAAATAACTAAAACCCAACAATATTAATTAGAAGTAACATGTTGAGATTCACAATGATATTCAGGTACTAGATACTCAAGTTGTCCATAACCGGGGACACGGCTAGTCATGATTAGTTTGTACACTCTGCAGAGGTTTGCGCACTTTTCCCACAAGACTCGATCACCTCCGTTTGTTTTCTCGCACTACATGGTGTTTGAGAAGCGGATGACCGAAACATAGTCTTTCAGAAGCGCTAGCACCTTACATGTGGGGTAGACCGTACCACCTATAACCCCTACATCTGCTAGTCCACCCCGTAAGAGTTCGCACAACTTAGTCAACTATGCCAGAGCCAATAATGGCATGTGGCTGCACACGAAAGTTTCTAGCATGAAAGATCTTATGATCCCTTTGAGCCTGGGTGGCAGTCCGAAAAAAAACAGGCAAGTCCTGATAGACATCAGGTGTCTCAATCCACCCAGATGTGTGTTTAAGTTGTCACCTTAGATAAACCATTAAAAATTAATAAACTCACATCTGTCATGGATATCACTCACCCAAATCCACGTCTACTAGCATAGCATGGCGTAATAAGCAAACATAGAAGTAACTCCCAAGGGTTTGATAATAATACAGGTAATAGGTACTACCTCATCTACTTCCCATCCCACAATTTAATTAGATCATAATAATGCAATGTGAGAGGATTGATCTAATGCAACAAAACATGGGTTGTAGAAAAGGTATGATCAAAGTGTTACTTGCCTTGCTGATGATCCGCGAGTCCTAGGGTTTCGAAGTAACAGGCGGCGCAATCCGGGTAATCTATCGCAGACAAACAACAAGCATACAATAAGTACTCATCTAATGCATAGGTAAAACTCGAACAAGAGAACGAACCAGGTAGTTCAACTTAAGAACTCCGGTTGCACAGAAAGAAAGAACCAAACAAAGAAACAAACGGCGAAAGAAAACAACTCGGTTCTAGCAAGTTGAAACTAGGTCAAATTTTACCGGGGCAAAAACTTGTTTAAGTTTATTAGACGGAACGGCGGTTTCGAAATGAAACTCCAGGCGCTTGAATCACCTGATTCCGATAAACGAGCGAGAAGAAAGACTAGAACGAAGATCAGATTTGAGATCACGATCGCGGAATAAATCCGACGAAAAGAAAAAAGAAGAACGATTAAACGAACGGACGTTCGTTAACCTAGAAGAATCCGGTGATCACGTTCGTTAGGACGAACGGTCCGGCGAACGGTCCAAAGGCAACTAAATCGGAGAAGAAAACGAATCGGAAGAGAAGAAAAGAATCAGAATGATTAGAAGAAAATGATCCGAGGAAAAGAGACGTGGGGCAACCTCCGGCGAGGTCTCCGGCGAGGGGCTCCAGCGGCGGCGGCGTAGGGCGGCGGCGGCGGCTAGGTGCGGCGGCGGCGGCTAAAGGCGGCGGCGGTGGGTGTGGGGTGGCGGCGCGGCGCGGCGTGGGGTGTGGGACGCGTCGTGGGGTGGAGCTCTAGGCTTTGGGTTTGATGATTTAGAGGTGGGGGTGCTTGGGTATTTATATTGGGGAGGGGAGAGGAGACTTGGGGTAGGGGCAAGGAATTAGACTAGGAATAGGAATCCTAGATGAAAAAGAAAAACGGAATAAAGGAAAAGGGCTAAGAATCCTACTAGGATTCGGTAGAAGCAAGAGGCGAGGCGGTGGCCTCCTGGCCTTGCGCTGGCGCGCCTGGGCGCAGGGGCGCAGCGGCGGCTGGGGCTGTGGCCGGCCTGGGCCTTGGCCTGACTGGCCTGCGGTAAGTCTTTTTTTAAACGGTTCAGCGCGCAGAAAAAAAAAAGAGATCTAAACGAACTCCGAAAAATCTAAAGTAAATTTTCCCCGACTCCTAAAAATGAGCCGAACAAAATGAACTTTTCTCCGGACCTAAAATGCAATTTTCGAAAACGCGCATTTTTCCCTATCCAAATAAAATGCAAATAAAACTCCGGCAAACAAAATTTGATCTATTTATTAAATCTTCATTTTTCCTCAATTTGGGAAAGTCATATTATTCCCTCTCTTATATTTGACATCGGAAAAATAATTGAAGATGAAATAAATAAATCAAATGATCCTCTTTTCAAAATTTGAGAAAACTCAAATATGAAAATAACGAAATCTCCAACTCTCTCCGTGGGTCCTTGAGTTGTGTGAAATTTCTAGGATCAACCAAAATGCAAGAAAATGTGATATGCATGATGATCTAGTGTATAACATTCCAAATTGAAAATTTGGGAAGTTACATTTGATGGCTCCGCCATTGCAAATGTTTTGCACCTTTTTTGACGGGTTTTTTACACCACCGTTTACGATTATGGCATCACACACACTTTCGTCGAAGGGTCTCTAATCGTAGTGTCGCGTTAGCAGCATCCTGCAATAGTGACATTTTGTTTGTCTATGTATTCACACATGTACTAAGTTTCCGGTTAATACAATTCTAGCATGAATTATAAACATTTATCATGATATAAGGAAATATAAATAACAACTTTATTATTGCCTCTAGGGCATATTTCCTTCACATGCTCAACGCTGGCACCAAATAACAATTATTCAGTTCTAAAACTAATCCCGAGGGTAGATGTAGAGGTAGCATGCCGACGGTGATCACATCGATCTTGGAACCATTTCCTACGCGGATCATCACCTCGTCACTAGCCAATCTTCATTTAATCCATAGCCCCTGTTTCGAGTTGCAAATATGAGCAACAGAACCAGTATCAAATACCCAGGCGCTACTACGATAATTAGTAAGGTACACATCAATAACATGTATATCAAATATACCTTTCACTTTGCCATCCTTCTTATCTGCCAAATACTTAGGGCAGTTCCGCTTCCGGTGACCAGTCCCTTTGTAGTAGAAGCACTCAGTTTCAGGCTAAGGTCCAGACTTGGGTTTCTTCCCTTGAGAAGCAACTTGCTTGCTGTTCTTCTTGAAGTTCCCCTTCTTCCCTTTGCCCTTTTTCTTGAAACTAGTGGTCTTGTTAACCATCAACACTTGATGCTCCTTCTTGATTTCTACCTCCGCAGCCTTCAGCATTGCGAAGAGCTCGGGAATTGTCTTTTCCATCCCTTGCATATTATGGTTCAACACGAAGTCCTTATAGCTTGGTGGCAGTGATTGAAGAACTCTGTCAGTGACACTATCATCAGGAAGATTAACTCCCAGCTGGGTCAAGTGGTTATGGTACCATAACATTCTAAGTATTTGTTCACTAACAGAACTATTCTCCTCCATCTTGCAGCTATAGAACTTGTTAGAGACTTCATATCTCTCAACTCAGGCATTTGCTTGAAATATTAATTTCAACTCCTGGAACATCTCATATGCTCCATGATGTTCAAAATGTCTTTGAAGTCCCGATTCTAAGCCGTAAAGCATGTGATGTCTACTACGCAACTTTATTCTTGTAGACTCATGCTGGGCCTCCAAGCACAGAGTTTTGTAGGACAATAGCAATTTCCCCTCAAGTGGATGACCTAAGGTTTATCAATCCGTGGGAGGTGTAGGATGAAGATGGTCTCTCTCAAACAACCCTGCAACCAAATACAAGAAATCTCTTGTGTCCCCAACACACCCAATACAATGGCAAATTGTATAGGTGCACTAGTTCGGCGAAGAGATAGTGATAAAAGTGTAATATTGATGGTAGAAATATATTTTTATAATCTAAATAAATAAAAACAGAAAGGTAGCAAATAGTAAACGGGCACAAAAACGGTATTGCAATGCTTAAAAACAAGGCCCAGGGTCCGTACTTTCACAAGTGCAACCTCTCAACAGTGCTAACATAGTTGGATCATATGATTATCCCTCAAAGTGCAACAAAGAATCACTCATGAGTTCCTATTAGCAGAGAACAAAAGATAGGAAATGTTTGTAGGATACGAAACCACCTCAAAGCTATTCTTTCCGCTCGATCTATTCAAGAGTTTGTACTAAAATAACACAAAGCTATTTTCCCATTCGATCTATCATAGAGTTCGTACTAGAATAACACCAAAGCATATTCATATTCATAATACTCTATCCACACAAAGAACTACAAAGAGACCCCAAAGTTTCTATCAAAGAAAAGATAATAAAAACGTGCATCAACTCCTATGCATAGATTACCCCAATATCACCGCTGGAATCCGCAAGTTGAGTGCCATAATGTATATCGAGTGAATCAATAAGATACCCCATTGTCACCTCAAGTATTCATACTGCAAGACATACATCATGTGTCCTCAAATATGAACATTCAATCCGACATGACAAAACTTGAAAGGGTAAACATTCAATTCATCACAACAAGAGTATAGAGGGGAGAAACATCATATGATCCACCTATATTAACAAAGTGTCGGGGAGGCTGATTCCACCAACACCTATGGGGACAGGGCCCCTTTCGGTTCGGTGGGGGGCGGAGGTCGCACAAAGAGCGGATCGAGGCAGTACACGCGAGCGGTTTTTACCCAGCTTCGGGCCGCACGGATGCGTAAAACCCTACTGGTGCTTGTTTGTGTGTATTGAATTCTTGCTCAGGAGCGATGGACGCTGCCAGACTGAGCGTGAGAGTGTTCCTGGTGCTTCCGGATGAGCCGAGCCGGCCGAACCTCCGAACCCCTTCTACGTTGCGCTTGGGCCTCCTTTTATACTTTCAAGGGGTCACCGACAGGTGGCAACGTAGACAAGAAGGGTAAAAATGGAAAAGGATGCGGTAGGTGCAGCTACCGCTACTGTGGATACAGTGCACCCTACCTAACTCTGACGGCAGGGGACAAGGGCATTAAATGCCTGTCTGAGTTGCCTAAACAGTGCAAAAAGTGACCGTTAGGAGCGCCACCGTTTGCCACGATGGCCTTCTCTTCATCTCCGCTTGCCACCTCGCACCCCTAGCTGCACAGCCTCCTGCCACGTGTGCTTGGGAGAGTCCTAGAGCGACACGTTAGCAGGTGTGCTGGGGCGCAGGCACGAAGTGGGGGTTTCCCGCGGCAAGCTCCTTGCCGCGGTCGTCGTCTTGTCGTGTTTGGGAGCTTGTCGCTCACCGGGCCTTGCCGGGACGCAGGGCGCGTCGCGGCAAGCTTTCTTGGTATGCCTTGAGTGGCCTTCCCGGCACGCTCCTCTTGCCGGGGTCTTGTCTCTTCCCGGCAAGCTCCTCTTGCCGGGGCCTGGGTTTGAGTACTTTGTTCTTGAATGGTCTTTAAGGGAACCACGGAGGGTCTTGGCGGTCACCCGGCAAGCCTTGCCGCGGGATGCTGCGACTGCCCGTGCACAAGTTCGGGGTACTAGGGTACCCCTACTCTAGTACACCGACAGGAGCCCCCGGGCCTGGGCCATACACGGTGCCGAGCGCTGTTGGGCCAGGCCCAAAACAGTGCACGGGCATGCATGGCCTAGGTCACGCCGCATATCTCTCTGCTCCCACCGCGCACGCCCAGAACGGCACGCGTCAAACGCGGCGTCGTGGGTGACGCGGGCGGCGTGCACGGGGCTAAGCCCCTCAAGCATGCGTCAGGCCACGATGATGGGGACGGTTCACGCCCTCCTCCCTAAACGGAGGTAGGCGTGGGGGCATGGTGCATTTACTGGACGGGGCCGATGCGCGGTTTTCGTGACGCCCACTCCCCGTGATCACGGGGCGGAGCGAGGCCGCCTCACCCGTCGCCTTGGTTTTGCATCTTCGCCACGCGGCTCCCATGCGCTTGGGATCGCGGACGGTGGGAGTGGGAAACTGGGCCATCGCGAGCAGAGGCAGCGGGTTGGCCTCGACTCCCTGCTCTTCCCGTGCCTTGATTCGCTGAGCGGGGCGGCCGAGCCCCCACCTTGCTCCTTTATAAAGAGCGGGTGGGGAGCGCAGAAACCCGCACTCTCTCATCTCCTCCTTTCTTCAGCTTCTGCTCCCCCTTCTCTCATTCGCCATGGAGAAAGGGAAACCAGGCCCTTCATCGGTGGCGGCGAGTGTCAGGACCCCGACTCAATGCCACATCGATCTAGCATGTAACACCTCATATCACTTTGCGGCCTCACGCACGGTAATCCCACGGGTGTCGCCTTACTTTTGCCCGGGACCGTTTGCGCCTTTTGGCACACGTATATGATAGTGTCGCTAGCATCCATATGATAAGGAGCCCGGGCTGACATGGCTAGTCGTAAACCCAAAGTGGCACAGACTTACAGGGACAGGCATCCATGACCCAGCATCGAACGTGTCGGTCATCAGCGAGTGAATCCGGGCTGTAGCACTGGGCTAGCAGGACTCCGGTGAACCGGGCTGTAGCGGGCTAACAGGACTCCGGTATTCATCGCGTGACATTTCCCCGAAGGGACAGACACAGGAACGAAGAAGGACACATGCCGGCCAGCCTAAGTGTTCCGGAGCAGTAGCAAGCTACCATGGCTCAGTGGAAACACTAGGAGACATTTCCCGGTAAGAGAGGCTACTAAGGATAAACAACTAGATAGTCAGATCCCACACATACCAAGCATTTCAACAACATACACACAATATGCTCGATATGTGCAGATACAACATGGCATCACAACATGACTCTACAACTCAAGTATTTATGCAATAGGCTCCGAGGAGCAAGATATTACAAACATGGGTCTCATGACCCAACAATCAGAGCATACAAGTCAAAGCACAAGCGGAAGCTATCATGTCTGGGTACAGACATCTATAACTGAAAAAGGCTGAGAAGCCTGACTATCTACCAGATCCTGCCGAGGGCACAAGATCGTAGCTGAGGTAACAAGCTAAACGTCGAAGTCCACGTGGAACTACTAGTGAGACTGAAGTCTCTCTTTTAAAAACATAAAATAGGCAAACGTGAGTACAAATGTACCCAGCAAGACTTACATCAGATCTATCTACATATGCATCATTATCAACAAGGGGGTGGTGGAGTTTAACTGCAGCAAGCCAGCTTTGACTCGGTGGCTATCCTAAACTACGACTGCAAGTAACTCTTTTGAGGTGGCGCACACGAGTCCACATATTCACCATATCAATACACCACTATGGATCCGCTCCCGTCTCCCTACGAGAACGCCATCCATAGCACTCACGCTTATCTTGCGTATTTTAGGGTATCCACTTTCACTTGTCTATGAACTGATATAAGCAACCCAGAAGTCCTTTACCGCGGACACGGCTATTCGAATAGATGATGTTAACCCTGCAGGGGTGTACTTCTTCACACACGCTCTCACCACTTACCGCCGTTTACACGACATGTACTCGGCAACCTTCAAGCGGAAGCCCAACGTGGGTGTCGGCCACGGCCTACCTAAACACTCGAGTCTCTAGTCCAGGTTTATCGCCTATTCGGGTTCCATCCATGAGGAGATCCGACCGGAGTTTCGCTCACAGCCCCAAACGATGTGAACAGGGTTCCCGAGACACCAAACGGGCGCACGGTACACCGTGCCACGTGCCTACCGCATCACAGCCCACCCCTACGGTCAGCGATGCGCACGGCCTCCAGCATACTACAAACACCAGAAACTACTTGCAACTCCTGGACAGAGGACAAGGGTGATTAAGAAGCCGAGAGGGTCCATTGGTTTCGGGCCCAATGCGTGGTAGTAGCTGAATCATGGATCACAAACACAGAACTCAGTTCCTGAGGACGGCTGCAATGAGACAACCCACCATGTACTCCTACATGGTCTCTCACCGCTACCTTTACCAAATCGTATTCACACACTTAGCTCACACACAGTAGGACAGGTTCACACGCCTCTGATTCATCCCCGATGAATCAGACCCGACTCAACTCTAAGCAGTAGCAGGCATGACAAACAAACATAAATGAGTAGGCACATCAGGGCTCAAACAACTCCTACTCATGCTAGTGGGTTTCATCTAATTACTGTGGAATGACAGGTCATGCAGAGGATAAAGGGGTTCAGCTACCGCAGCAAGTAACAGATGAATCGATGTTGTCCTAATGCAGTAAAAGAGAGCAGGAGCGAGAGAGTGGGATTTTATCGGAATGAACAAGGGGGTTTTGCTTGCCTGGCACTTCTGAAGATAGCATTGAGTCTTCATCAGTGTCAACGATCACATCATTGGTATCACGTCTATCGAGAGGGGACAAATACCGGCAACATAGAAGGGAACACAATCAATGCAATGCACAATATGATGCATGATCATGACATGGCAAAATGAATGTGTTTTGGGCTAATGCAACTAGCAACAGATTAAATGAAGTTGGTTTGAATACAAGATTCAAATTCAAACTCCATATGTGATTATTCAAATGCCATTTAAATGATTTGTGCTAAACAGCAGCTATAAGTTGTTCTAACATGCATGAAAATGGTACAGATGGATTCCTTGAATTTTTCTGATAATTTTTCATATATAATTTATTTCATTTGGAGTTACGGTTAATTTTCTATGATTTTTAGAAGTTATAGGCATTTTCTGGAATTTCAGAATTAAATTAAATCCAGAAAACATTACTGCGTCAGCATGACGTTGGCATGACGTCAGCAAGTCAACAGGGGCCGGCTCGGGTCAAACCTGACCAGTGGGGCCCACTAGTCAGTGACTACGGCTAATCCTAATATAATTTAAACCTAACCTAGTTTAATTAGTCGGCCCGGGCCCGCATGTCAGTGAGTCAGTGGCTTAATTAAACTTAGTTATTAATTTAACCAAAGGTTAGCAGGGGACGGGCCCACACGTCAGTGACCCAGGGGGGTCAAATCCCTGGTCAACCCGGCTAATCCACCGGCGTCTAACCGCCGGCAACGACCAGACGCGGCGGTGGCTCGCCGGAATGGCTGCTCCGGCGCCCATTCGACGCGCGGAGGGGTTCTACAGGGAGCTCGAGCCCGTGCGCATCCAATGGAGCAAGCCAGAGGAGTTGGGGTTGGCTGTGGCGTCGGCAGCGGCGAGGAAGGCGGCGGCCGGAGTTCGGGCGAGGTCGGGGTTGGCGTTAGGGGGCACGGGAGGGAAAGCTAGTGTGTGTGTTAGGTTCCTGGTGAGGTGTGGAGCACGTTGCCGTGCTCGGTAGCTAGCTCCGGTGGCTCTGGCCTTGTCCGCGTCATCGCCGGCGGCGAGGAGCTCACGGCCCCGGTGGAAAGGGCGGCTAGCGTGCGGGAACGAGCGCGGGGAGGAGGGGAAATGGAAGAGGAGCTCACATAGACCCTGTAGAGGTGGACGGCGAGCTTGAGGAAGGCCGGATGGCGACGAATTTGACGACGGCGATCCTCGGTGGCCGAGGAGGGGAAAAAACGTCGGGGCGGTGCTTCGGGGCTCTTCCGGTCACGTGGCTCGGTGAGGGGGTTGGCGACAAGGTGCAGGAGCTCGGGAGCACGTCGGGGCGGAGAGGGGGTGGCGGTGGCCGCGAGGGAGCTCGTCGGTGGCGGCGGCTCCGTTCGGTCCGGGCGAGAGAGAGGGAGCAGAGGAGAGAGGGGATGCAGCGGGGGAGGAAGAGGAGCGAGGGGACACGAGGCCTCGTCGTGGCGTCGCTAGGGAGGCCGGGGGGGAAGCAGGAGGTGGCCGGGAAGCAGGAGGTGGCCGGGGCGCGTGGCCGCGCGCACCGGGCGCGTGCCCGTCCTCCTGGCAGGGAGGAAGACGACAGGGGAGGAAGTGGAGATGGGCTGGGCCGGCTGGGCCGCGCTGGAGGAGCTGGGCCAGGTAAGTGGGCTGAGGTGAGCGCCAGGTAGTTCTCTGCTCTGTTTTATTTTTTTTGTTCTGTTTATTTTTTTATTTAATTTATTTTGCCACTGTTTTGAATTTAAAATAATTCAAACAATGCCAAAAACTCCTCTGAATATTTTATATTGCTAGATGGACTTTTCCAAAAGCTTACAAAATATTTCAGGGGTATTTGAAATTATATTCTAATTATATGAATATAATTCAAATTCAAATAGCTAATGAATTAAATCCAAAGTCCCACAAATAATTCCTTAAAAATGTTCAATAATTTGGTTGGGACCAGAACCCTTACCAAAAATTATCAAACATTTAAGAAGAGCATTTTGGAGCAATGAATGAGATTTCTAGGGTTTTTGCCCCTCTTTTATTTAAGTTTTTGAGGCTTCCAAAATTCCTCAGTTCAAGTTTCGAAAATATAGACATGATGCACACATGAAGCTAGCCTAGAGCACTACCAGCAGCTAGGGATGTGACAACTCACCCCCACTAAACAAGAATCTCGTCTCGAGATTCGAGCGTAGGGTAAGGTGAAGGGGGAACGCAACTAGTATAATCTTCACGATCCAGGTTACACTTCAAATGGACGTTGATTCGTTCACCATCATTGTCTCGAAGTCTTGCTCTGAGAACTCCAACTAACATGACAACGAGAGGAAAAGAGAGACCCTAAAAGAATGGTTCTTCTCGAAGGTCGAACAACTCAGGATTAACTCACGGAATGAGACATAGCAACATATCTCGAGCTGAGGGACGAAGCACACATCCATAAGAATGGAGTGAGGCAGATGACGAAGGTTCACTAGGTAGACAACAATTTCACGCTTAAGAAGGTGGTAAACGATTGTCAACGTAGCGAGGAGTTGAGTTGCCATAATACCATAACGATACACCTTAGGGAAGGTGACTCGTAGAGATATTTCCTTAAGTGGCAAAAAGAATTACTTTTGATTCAGAGATCATTGAAACTCTTTAAACCAGCCTAAGACAATTCTCGAGCGATCGTTTGGAGGGGGTCGGTAGAATGGCATACTCGGACTTGGATGATGTGGATTACCTTGTTGAAGACAACATAATGGATGAATTTGCTTATCACTGGAAATGGAAGAGACCCATGGTAGAATGGCACATTGGCGGTGCAAGCTAGGAACAAAATGCAAATGCTGGGAATGATTCTGGTAACTGGGGAAGAACCCAACAACAGAGAGTGAATTCACTGTCTGAAGAGGTCATAGCATTGCCGAGGAAACTGAGAGGAATCCCAGTTGGTGCCGATGATAACACGTAGCACTTGTGCGTGCTCTCAAGAACTTGAGCATTTCCACATTCGTCAAGGTTTTACCAACATCCGTGTCAAGGGTCCGGTAACATAACTTACTACCATGATGAACGGTGATGGAGGATGCAGATGCAAAGGAAGATAACACCTTCTCAGATTTCACCCTTGGCGGGGCCAAGGAAATAAAATCTGGATGATCGACCGAGAGACATTTAGCACTCCGCTTCTAATGTTCTCCTTGATGTGCTAGTGTAACCCATTCATAGATATGGTTTGGTAACTAGAACATCAAGTAAAAGGTCGGAATTCGGAAGCAATAGAATCCATAAGGAACAGTTACGGAGGTAATTCCTACGAAATCCTTATGGGGAGGTGGCCAACTTCCTCAAACAAGATAATACAATAATAGGTCTTCCGGCTGGGTGTGTTGGCCACGACATCCACTTTACCGGTTATCGAGGGACCAATATTATAGTTCTTGGGAAATATTCCAACCATCATATCTGCCTGAGACTCAGATCTAGTTGGTGTCAGGATATTCCAGACTCATCGAGTCTAGGAAGAAAAATGAAAGTTTGCAACACAAATCGACGAGATGACGTTGCGAGATTCTCAGGAAATGAACTACGATAGCAAGCTCCAAAACATGAGTTGGTTCTGCTACAAACATGTGAACACGTTGTTCCAGACAAGCATGCCCACATGGTAGTCTTACAATAAAACACTACCGAGTTCTGGTTGGGAGCCATCATCGAGGATATCGAAATCTTTACGCAAGTCCATGGATTAGATCCCAAGCATAGACTTCTTTTCCTTGAACGAGTCAATCAGTGGCTTGGTGTGCTAGGATATACATATAGAATGGAGGTTGCAAATCTCCAGACCATAGAATACTTCGCACGTATGCATGACTGACTTGGGATGATTCCAGAGGAAGCAAAACTAACTTTCTCAAATTCACGGCGGCAACTTTCACCAAATGCACGTGTATAAGAGGAAGTCACTCCTTTCATCAAACAATTACTTCATGAGCTAGCATGAAGAAAATGCCTTCAAAAGTTTCCAACACTAGCTTAATGTTCAACAAAATCATGGAGGAGATAAGGATGTTGTCAATGGGCTCAACAACAATTCATCTAGGTTTCCTTTTAAAAGGAATTCCATAGTTAAGTGAACACGGTGATAGCATTGGTCAGACCAAAGATGTAATGGTGTATGCTCGAGGGATCAACCACGAATAAGACAACATTACGAGCATCGTTGGTACTGATTTGATTTGACGATAGCCCACACTCAAATCAAAGGATTGATAAGACAATAGGTCCAACAACTGACCACAGGGACCAATCGATGAAGATATCATCTTTCTTCAACACACACTACACAAGAATATCCCTTTGGAACGAGTTAAGTCAGGCAAGCTTTTATCTTCCAACTCTCCAAGTTGTTGTCTAGCTTAACCAACTAGCTCAGGGATATCTAACACCGATTCTTGGAGAGAAGGTGGTTCACAAGAAACCAACTTGATCACGAGCTCAACATAACAGTCAGGTGACAGCCTGGTGATACTTTCGAGAAGATATTCGGAAAATCACGAACCACCGATATGTTACTAAGCTCGAGAACAATCTCGCTTTTGAGGGCAAGACGATATGATCAAATGAGTGAGGACTTGACAAGATACTAACTCATCAATCGAAGGGTGTACCGAAATAAGGACTAGGTAGCACGATCAGTCTTAGAAGGATGATTCAAAAACCAACACGCTAAGAATGAAATTATTGTCCCTTAACTACCAAGCAACGAGGTTGCTTGGAGTATTGATTTCACACATCACAATTCATTTGTCGGTATTCCGGTTGCATCAACACGATGGCCGAGGAATGACTAATGATGGTGAGAAGTATTACTACGTCAAAATTCATGAAAGTTGGTGCAGTTCTCATGACAATTCTGACATAAAGGGGGTAATACTCCAAGGTAGAACAGAACCAAAAGCTGGATTGGCATTTTGATCTGCGGAATACAATTGCTTTGACCCAATCCTAGATATGGATGAGATTCTGGAGTTTGTTTCTCCTATTCATTCTGAAATAGAATGGCTTGGCGGACCACAAGGGTAATAGGCATCGACGAACGAATGCACGCATACTCTTGACTATCAATTGATAGGCGAGGGTCGGAAACAACTAAGATGGGACAACTCAAAAGAACATATGATTTTCTGAGTTGTGGATGCATGGATTAGCATGTCGAACGAAGTTTAACATATTTCTTCCGGATAACCCATGCAGAAAGGTAGAACTGGCAGAGCCACAATATATAATGGAGAACTCATCAAGAATAATCCTGTTGTGATATTTCAGTTCAACGGGGAACTTCTGCCATAAGTAGTTCATGGTATTTGGAAGAAGAAGATACCACGGACTTCAAGGATTATCGCAAAGGTTACTAATATCCTAAAGGCACTAGCAATTACTATCAACATGAAGTAGGTAGAGTGAATCTCGGGTTCAAGAACCCAGGAACAGAATACCTATTACTAAGTAGCATCACGGGATGCTTTCGAGAGTAAAGGCCAGAATCATCACACTGGGACACAAATCATGGCTAAATTACTAGATGATCCCCTAAGACACCTAGGGTCATAATACCAGCTCCAACATATATGTCAAGGCAATCAAGTACCTCAACTCACCGATTAGTGTGGTTAATCTGGCCCAAAGGAACATCGAAACGGGAGGAAAGAATTTGCAAATTGCTTCAAACTATTTAGAAACCTGGGATGACTCGGACAGCATAACGGCTGTAAATGCTCAGAAAAGATTTGAGATATTCACAAAAATGGTGGCATAACCACTTAGAAGCACAATATCAAGGTTTCGAGATCAACAATTAACATACGGAAGGTAGAAACTGAACTGAGGCTTAATCCAACAATCTTATAAGTCCACTGATTAGTAACACGTGATCCTAATAGAAAGAAGAGAAAGCCTAGTTCTTAACCCCGTAGGAAAGATAAGATGACTCAGATCAGAAGGCATAAGGTATAAGGAGTAAAAAGAGCCTTACGTTCCATCCCACAATCAATTCCCTTATATAACTAAAGCATTTCTAGACTCAACTTCGACCAGTTTGGCTTGGTAATCCTACAGGCAGTCAAGCTCTGATACCAACGCTGTCAGGACCCCGACTCAATGCCACATCGATCTAGCATGTAACACCTCATATCACTTTGCGGCCTCACGCACGGTAATCCCACGGGTGTCGCCTTACTTTTGCCCGGGACCGTTTGAGCCTTTTGGCACACGTATATGATAGTGTCGCTAGCATCCATATGATAAGGAGCCCGGGCTGACATGGCTAGTCGTAAACCCAAAGTGGCACAGACTTACAGGGACAGGCATCCATGACCCAGCATCGAACGTGTCGGTCATCAGCGAGTGAATCCGGGCTGTAGCACTGGGCTAGCAGGACTCCGGTGAACCGGGCTGTAGCGGGCTAACAGGACTCCGGTATTCATCGCGTGACATTTTCCCGAAGGGACAGACACAGGAACGAAGAAGGACACATGCCGGCCAGCCTAAGTGTTCCGGAGCAGTAGCAAGCTACCATGGCTCAGTGGAAACACTAGGAGACATTTCCCGGTAAGGGAGGCTACTAAGGATAAACAACTAGATAGTCAGATCCCACACATACCAAGCATTTCAACAACATACACACAATATGCTCGATATGTGCAGATACAACATGGCATCACAACATGACTCTATAACTCAAGTATTTATGCAATAGGCTCCGAGGAGCAAGATATTACAAACATGGGTCTCATGACCCAACAATCAGAGCATACAAGTCAAAGCACAAGCGGAAGCTATCATGTCTGGGTACAGACATCTATAACTGAAAAAGGCTGAGAAGCCTCACTATCTACCAGATCCTGCCGAGGGCACAAGATCGTAGCTGAGGTAACAAGCTAAACGTCGAAGTCCACGTGGAACTACTAGTGAGACTGAAGTCTCTCTGCAAAAACATAAAATAGGCAAATGTGAGTACAAATGTACCCAGCAAGACTTACATCAGATCTATCTACATATGCATCATTATCAACAAGGGGGTGGTGGAGTTTAACTGCAGCAAGCCAGCTTTGACTCGGTGGCTATCCTAAACTACGACTGCAAGTAACTCTTTTGAGGTGGCGCACACGAGTCCACATATTCACCATATCAATACACCACTATGGATCCGCTCCCGTCTCCCTACGAGAACGCCATCCATAGCACTCACGCTTATCTTGCGTATTTTAGGGTATCCACTTTCACTTGTCTATGAACTGATATAAGCAACCCAGAAGTCCTTTACCGCGGACACGGCTATTCGAATAGATGATGTTAACCCTGCAGGGGTGTACTTCTTCACACACGCTCTCACCACTTACCGCCGTTTACACGACATGTACTCGGCAACCTTCAAGCGGAAGCCCAACGTGGGTGTCGGCCACGGCCTACCTAAACACTCGAGTCTCTAGTCTAGGTTTATCGCCTATTCGGGTTCCATCCATGAGGAGATCCGGCCGGAGTTTCGCTCACAGCCCCAAACGATGTGAACAGGGTTCCCGAGAAACCAAACGGGCGCCCGGTACACCGTGCCACGTGCCTACCGCATCACAGCCCACCCCTACGGTCAGCGCTGCGCACGGCCTCCAGCATACTACAAACACCAGAAACTACTTGCAACTCCTGGACAGAGGACAAGGGTGATTAAGAAGCCGAGAGGGTCCATTGGTTTCGGGCCCAATGCATGGTAGTAGCTGAATCATGGATCACAAACACAGAACTCAGTTCCTGAGGACGGCTGCAATGAGACAACCCACCATGTACTCCTACATGGCCTCTCACCGCTACCTTTACCAAATCGTATTCACACACTTAGCTCACACACAGTAGGACAGGTTCACACGCCTCTGATTCATCCCCGATGAATCAGACCCGACTCAACTCTAAGCAGTAGCAGGCATGACAAACAAACATAAATGAGTAGGCACATCAGGGCTCAAACAACTCCTACTCATGCTAGTGGGTTTCATCTAATTACTGTGGAATGACAGGTCATGCAGAGGATAAAGGGGTTCAGCTACCGCAGCAAGTAACAGATGAATCGATGTTGTCCTAATGCAGTAAAAGAGAGCAGGAGCGAGAGAGTGGGATTTTATCGGAATGAACAAGGGGGTTTTGCTTGCCTGGCACTTCTGAAGATAGCATTGAGTCTTCATCAGTGTCAACGATCACATCATCGGTATCACGTCTATCGAGAGGGGACAAATACCGGCAACATAGAAGGGAACACAATCAATGCAATGCACAATATGATGCATGATCATGACATGGCAAAATGAATGTGTTTTGGGCTAATGCAACTAGCAACAGATTAAATGAAGTTGGTTTGAATACAAGATTCAAATTCAAACTCCATATGTGATTATTCAAATGCCATTTAAATGATTTGTGCTAAACAGCAGCTATAAGTTGTTCTAACATGCATGAAAATTGTACAGATGGATTTCTTGAATTTTTCTGATAATTTTTCATATATAATTTATTTCATTTGGACTTACGGTTAATTTTCTATGATTTTTAGAAGTTATAGGCATTTTCTGGAATTTCAGAATTAAATTAAATCCAGAAAACATTACTGCGTCAGCATGACGTTGGCATGACGTCAGCAAGTCAACAGGGGCCGGCTCGGGTCAAACCTGACCAGTGGGGCCCACTAGTCAGTGACTACGGCTAATCCTAATATAATTTAAACCTAACCTAGTTTAATTAGTCGGCCCGGGCCCGCATGTCAGTGAGTCAGTGGCTTAATTAAACTTAGTTATTAATTTAACCAAAGGTTAGCAGGGGACGGGCCCACACGTCAGTGACCCAGGGGGGTCAAATCCCTGGTCAACCCGGCTAATCCACCGGCGTCTAACCGCCGGCAACGACCAGACGCGGCGGTGGCTCGCCGGAATGGCTGCTCCGGCGCCCATTCGACGCGCGGAGGGGTTCTACAGGGAGCTCGAGCTCGTGCGCATCCAATGGAGCAAGCCAGAGGAGTTGGGGTTGGCTGTGGCGTCGGCAGCAGCGAGGGAGGCGGCGGCCGGAGTTCGGGCGAGGTCGGGGTTGGCGTTAGGGGGCACGGGAGGGAAAGCTAGTGTGTGTGTTAGGTTCCTGGTGAGGTGTGGAGCACGTTGCCGTGCTCGGTAGCTAGCTCCGGTGGCTCTGGCCTTGTCCGCGTCATCGCCGGCGGCGAGGAGCTCACGGCCCCGGCGGAAAGGGCGGCTAGTGTGCGGGAACGAGCGCGGGGAGGAGGGGAAATGGAAGAGGAGCTCACATAGACCCTGTAGAGGTGGACGGCGAGCTTGAGGAAGGCCGGACGGCGACGAATTTGACGACGGCGATCCTCGGTGGCCGAGGAGGGGAAAAAACGTTGGGGCGGTGCTTCGGGGCTCTTCCGGTCACGTGGCTCGGTGAGGGGGTTGGCGACGAGGTGCAGGAGCTCGGGAGCACGTCGGGGAGGAGAGGGGGTGGCGGTGGCCGCGAGGGAGCTCGTCGGTGGCGGCGGCTCCGTTCGGTCCGGGCGAGAGAGAGGGAGCAGAGGAGAGAGGGGATGCAGCGGGGGAGGAAGAGGAGCGAGGGGACACGAGGCCTCGTCGTGGCGTCGCTAGGGAGGCCGGGGGGGAAGCAGGAGGTGGCCGGGAAGCAGGAGGTGGCCGGGGCGCGTGGCAGCGCGCGCCGGGCGCGTGCCCGTCCTCCTGGCAGGGAGGAAGACGACAGGGGAGGAAGTGGAGATGGGCTGGGCCGGCTGGGCCGCGCTGGTGGAGCTGGGCCAGGTAAGTGGGCTGAGGTGAGCGCCAGGTAGTTCTCTGCTCTGTTTTATTTTTTTTTGTTCTGTTTATTTTTTTATTTAATTTATTTTGCCACTGTTTTGAATTTAAAATAATTCAAACAATGCCAAAAACTCCTCTGAATATTTTATATTGCTAGATGGACTTTTCCAAAAGCTTATAAAATATTTCAGGGGTATTTGAAATTATATTCTAATTATATGAATATAATTCAAATTCAAATAGCTAATGAATTAAATCCAAAGTCCCAAAAATAATTCCTTAAAAATGTTCAATATTTTGGTTGGGACCAGAACCCTTACCAAAAATTATCAAACATTTAAGAAGAGCATTTTGGAGCAATGAATGAGATTTCTAGGGTTTTTGCCCCTCTTTTATTTAAGTTTTTGAGGCTTCCAAAATTCCTCAGTTCAAGTTTCGAAAATATAGACATGATGCACACATGAAGCTAGCCTAGAGCACTACCAGCAGCTAGGGATGTGACAGCGAGGGTCGTCGCCAGACAGCGCATCTCTCAATCTTCCGCACCCGTGGTGGCAGAGCCAGCCATGAGGGGAAGAGGGAGGGGGCGAGGTCGCAGACGAGGTCGAGGACGAGGTCGAGGCGCTCGGGGAAGAGGCGGACGGGGCGGCGCGTCAGCTTCACCTCCGCCGGCGGCTCCTCCCCCCACGGTGGTCCATATAGGGGACGACCCTTGCGAGTTCTTCGTCAGGCTGCGCCGGGCGCCTCGTCGCCGCCTCCGGCTTCCAGCTCCGTTTGCGCGCGCGATGGAGTTGGACCCTCCCGAGACACTGAGACTGCACATGAGGGGCTGTGGAATCAGCAGCACGCGAGTCCGCGTTGTATTCCCAGCCCCTAATGTGATGTATCTTGATCGAGGGTGGAAGACGTTCGCCCGCATCCACAGCCTCCATTTTAAGTAGATGGAGGGCGATCTCCTCTCCGTCAAGGTCTTCGGGTGCTTCGGCACTCGGGCGAAGTGCTGCGTGGACAGCTCCTCCGACAGCAAAGGCTCATCCTCGAGCGAGAGTGACGAGGAGGAGAGCGACAGCAACGACGAGGGTAGCGGGCGGCGGGGTGGCGGGTCCGACTAGGCGTCGGGCGCCGCTTCGCGCGGCACCGGCGACCCCATCATCCGTGTCGCCGGCTGCTTGAACTCCCCGGGGTCGTCTCCTTGGGCGGCTGGCGTAGGGAGGCTGCGGAAGGGGAAGAGGGCTGGCGACAAGGCTGTCAGGTCGGAGTACGAGGGCGTGGTGCCCTCGACAGCGTGCTGACGTCCTGCCGCCCCGTCTTCGAGCCCCGCTTCCGGCGCCGCCATCGCCGTCCAGCCTTCGGACGGCCCCCGGGATGTTCTCTTGGCGTCTTCTGACACCCGTAGCTCGCCTAGGCGCTCCTTTTGCCCTTTTCGCCTCCTTGACCTGCCTCCTGAAGAGAGGGACAGGAAAGGGATTACGGGCATCTTATCTTTTTAATTTGTAAGCCCTCGGGCCTTAGCTGTATCTAGAACTTGTAATCCTCTCTTTCATGTTTTTCATCCTCTATGGACTGTACCTGAGTGGGATGTTTTTTAATGAAAAGGGGATGCTTGCCGGGTTATTTGTCTCGTGAGTTGAACCCACGCCAAGGAGCAAATCCTTGGTGTCCTTCGGACAGACATTTCATCTCCCGGCAACAAGCCCTGCCGCCTCCCCACGTCGCTCGACCTTTCTCACGCCTTTAACGGAGGCGGGAATGAGGTGGGTGCGGTCTCCTCGTTTCATCCCTTTGCTGCCGCGACTACGACCAAACTTGGCCCCGGGAACGAGCCCCAGGGCCTAGAGTTGAGGGAGCACGGCAGTTTCCGGGAAGAAACGCGGTTTCGCATTCCCCAGTCCATAAGAGGATGCATGATGAGGGATGAAAGACTTATCTGATATTGCAGCCCCCGGCAACTCTGGTTTGCCGTGGACGATTCTTGGCACTCACAGCCCCCAGCGATTCTGGCTTGCCGGGCCCCAGGTGCCGTCTGTTTTCTTCTTCTCTTGTCGTTGCCAGTCATGTCATAAGAACACTTTATTAGAGGCGCGACAAGTTGTTTTTGTAATATAACTCTATCTTATGCAAAAAATTGTTGTGTTACTTCCTTTACTCGACTCTTGGCTTTGTATGGTTCTGCCCTACGCTTTCTAGGGAAACTTGCCGGCGCAGGTACCCTTGCCGCGAGCGCCGAGTGCGGAACTTCAGCAGCCTGCTGGCGGGGTCGCTACCGACAAGCAACCTTGTCGCAAATAGTTGCAGCTCACTTAAGTTGTTGAGCGGATTCGAAACAAAGTAAGGGCGCTAGCGGCTCGCTTAAGTTGCTGAGTGGACTCGAAGCAAAGTAAGGGCGCTAGCAGCTCACTTAAGTTGTTGAGCCGACTCGAAACAAAGTAAAGGCGCAACTAGCTATGAGTTGGTTCCTCCGTGCACAGGTTTTCCATAAAAAGCACGGTCGTTCAAGGAAAATAACTCAAAAACTTAAAAAACTGATTGCTCAAGTTTTAGCAACTTAGCTTTTTTGTCGTCTGCTTCTCGGCAAGGAGAAACTTTCTTGAACGGCCTGGTCCACACCATTATCTTCTCCTCCCCCCCCCCTCGGTAAACCTTGTGGGCGAGGGAAACTTCCTTCTTTTGAGAAAGAAACAGAGAAATAAAGTAATAATATGGAGCCTTGGGCTCGTTATTGCTTACCGGGATTTGGTGATGCACAAAGTGTCAGATAACATATGCAAAAAAGGATTATAGCATAAAAAACTGACAAGATGTGCGGGGCACATGAACTTTATGGTGCACGGGGTCTGCACCCGGCTTTGTACAAAGGATTACATGCAACAGCGGCAAGACTTGTACAAAAGGTGGTTGCCGGAAAAGCTTCCGGCAACCGCGCCTTACGGGTAAAACTTACGAAGATGTTCAATGTTCCAGGAGTTGCTCACCGGAGTGCCATCTTCGGTCTCAAGGCGGACAGCGCCGGGCCTAGTGACTCGTTTCACCCGATAAGGGCCTTCCCACTTCGGCGTCAACTTGTTGGAATTCTTGGCGGACTGAACGCGCCGAAGAACAAGGTCGCCTTCCTCGAAGCTCCTGGCTTTAACTTTGCGGCTATGGTAGCGACGCAAAGCTTGCTGCTAGCAAGCGGCTCGCACAGCAGCCTGGAGACGGTCTTCCTCAAGGAGAAGCGCGTCATCTTGTCGCCGCTGCTCTTGCTCGAGCTCATCATAAGCGAGCACTCGAGGTGACCCGTAAACGAGTTCCGTGGGGAGAACTGCCTCTGCTCCATAGACTAGAGCAAAGGGTGTCTGGCCAGTGGCTCGATTTGGCGTCGTCCTGATCGACCAAAGAACCACCGGCAGCTCCTCGATCTAGTTTCTTCCGCACTTGTGCAGCCTGTCGAAAGTTCTGGTCTTGAGGCCTCGCAGCACTTCAGCATTTGCCCTCTCCGCTTAACCGTTGCTTCTTGGGTGAGCAACAGAAGCGAAGCAGACCTTGGCGCCAAGATCTTGGACATACTGCATGAAGGTGCGGCTCGTAAATTGCGTGCCGTTGTCGGTGATGATCCTGTTAGGAACCCCGAAATGGCAAACAATCGACCTGAAGAACTTGACTGCTGACTGTGCTGTCACCTTCCTCACTGGTTCCACTTCCGGCCACTTTGTGAACTTGTCGATTGCAACGTACAAGAACTCAAAGCCCCCGACTGCTCGGGGGAAAGGGCCGAGGATGTCGAGCCCCCAGACCGAAAATGGCCAGGATAAAGGGATCGTCCGGAGAGCTTGAGCTGGCTGGTGTATCTGTTTGGAATGGAACTGGCACGCTTCACACTTGGTTACTTGTGCAGTTGCATCCTGGAGGGCTGTCGGCCAGAAGAAGCCTTGTCGGAATGCTTTGCCGGCAAGTGCTCTTGCGCCAATGTGGTGACCACATATGCCTCCATGTATCTCTGCCAACAGTTGTTGTCCATCTTCCCGGCGAATGCACTTCAATTTCACACCGTTGAGTCTTATTTTGTACAGTGTGTTGTCGACAAACTTGTACATACTTGACTGTCGGGCTACTCTTTCAGCTTCTTCTTGCTCTTCGGGAAGTTCTCCTGCTGAAGGAAATGGACAATCTGCTGCGCCCATGCTGGAGCTTGTGGCTCGACAACAAGGACTAAAGGCGTATCTGTTGCTGCGGGAACATCCGCTTCTACGGCAAGAACCTGTGGTTCGGCCGGAGCGTGATATTCCCTGGCAAGCTTGCCGGAGCAAAACTTGTCGGGAGCGTTTGCTTCAACGGAACAAACCAAGAGGTTCGCCGGAGCAGACTGCTCCTCAGCACTCTTGGCGTCGATCTTGGGGACCTTCTTGGCGGCGGCTTCGGGAAGCTCTGCCGGAAAGTAGTCACCAGAAACCAACTTCCTCTTCTTATTCTGTCCAGTTGATGGTGTCACGGATGGTTGAGTCAGCTTGAGCACAAAGATCCCTGGTTCCACAGGTAACTTTAGTGCAGCGCACTTTGACAGGCCATCAGCAATGTCGTTCTGAGCTCGTGGAACATGTTCCATTTGCAGGCCGTCAAAGTGTTCTTCTAGCTTTCTCACTTCATCAACATAAGCTTCCATCAATGGACTCTGGTAGTTCTTGTTCACTTGGCGGACGACAAGCTGCGAGTCACCCCTTACAATGAGTTTCTTGATCCCAAGGTCGGCTGTGATTCTGAGGCCGGCAAGCAAACCCTCATACTCTGCAGTATTGTCTGTTGCTTGCTCCTTGGGAAAGTGCATCTGGACTACGTACTTGAGGTGCTCTCCGGTGGGTGCGATAAGCAGCACGCCAGCACCGGCGCCTTGCAGCGAGAAGGCACCATCAAAGTACATCAGTCACTCTTTGCCTGTCTCCTTGACGGGGATGCTCGTTTCTGGAATTTCTTCATCTGGGGTTGGCGTCCACTCTGCTATGAACTCTGCCAATGACCTGCTTTGGATCGTTGCAGTGCTCTCAAACTTGAGGCCAAAGCTTGACAGTTCCAATGCCCACTCGACAATCCTGCCTGTTGCTTCTGGATTCTGCAGTATCCTCTTCAGCGGAAAGCGAGTGACAACTGTGATCTCGTGTGCCTGGAAGTAATGGCGCAACTTTCTCGAGGCCATGAGAAGGCCGAAAAGCAATTTTTGCACACCAGAGTACCTCGACCTAGCCCCCTGGAGAAGGGAGCTGACAAAGTAAACTGGGCGCTGCACCATCTTCTTCTGCACCTCCTTGCACGTCTGCGCAGATTCAACTTTGTCGGGGCCAGAGCTTGTCGGAGAAGCCCCCTGCTTGTCGCTGGATTCACTTGTCGCGGTCGCTGGCTCATCATCCGCCTCCCTCTCCGCTACTAACGCGGCACTAACCACTTGATTGGTTGCCGCTAGGTACAGCAGCAACTTCTCTTGTGGCTTAGGTGCGACAAGTATTGGAGTGGAGGACAGGTACCTCTTCAAGTCCTGAGCGCGGCCTCCTCTTCCGGAGTCCATTTCATTGGACCTACCTTTTTCAATATTTTGAAAAATGGCAGGGCGCTCTCAGCAGACTTAGAGATAAACCTGCTGAGAGCAGCCACGCAACCGGCAAGCCTTCGCACATCCTTGACGCGCTTCGGTGCTTCAATCTGCTCGATGGCCTTGATCTTGTCGGGGTTGGCTTCAATTCCCCGCTGAGACACAAAGAACCCGAGAAGCTTGCCGGAAGGGACTCCAAACACGCACTTCTCGGGGTTGAGCTTGAGGTTGATCTTGCGTAGATTTGCAAAAGTTTCTTCTAAATCTTGGATCAGGGTAGCCTTGTCCTTGCTCGTGACCACTATATCATCCATGTAGGCTTCCACATTTCTGTGTATCTGTGTCTCAAAAGCGACATGGACTACCCTTGCAAATGTTGAACCAGCATTCTTCAACCCAAAGGGCATCCGTATAAAACAGTATGTGCCGCAAGGGGTGATAAATGCGGTTTTTTCCTCATCTTCTTCTGCCATGAAGATTTGATGGTATCCTGAGTATGCATCAAGAAATGAAAGCAAGTCACATCCAGCTGTGGAGTCAACAATCTGGTCAATGCGCGGCAAGGGAAATGGATCTTTGGGACAAGCTTTATTGACATCAGTGAAGTCTATACAAAGCCTCCATTTCCCGTTCGCCTTGCGCACGACTACAGGATTGGCCAACCACGTGGGATGGAGCACTCCTCTGACAAGGCCTATTGCTTCCAATTTCCTGATCTCTTCTGCAATGAACTCTTGGCGCTCCACCGCTTGCTTCCTAACTCTCTGCTTGATGGGCCGCGCATGAGGACAGACGACAAGGTGGTGCTCGATTACCTTCCTGGGAACACCGGGGATATCAAACGGTTGCCATGCAAACACGTCGACATTCGCCCGCAGGAAAGTAACGAGCGCGCTTTCCTATTTGGGGTCAAGCGTGGCACTGATGGTGAAGGTACCACCAGTGCCGTCCTCCTTGGCGGACACCTTCTTAGTCTCAGGTGGAGCTGCCATCGTCTGCTTGCACTTGCCGGTGGAGCTCGATGGTGCGTCCTCGACGGTAGCGCAGCACTCCGAAGAGGTGCGCTTGCCGGAGTGGGCATCAGAGCTCTTGCCGGACTTTGTCTCCTTCTTCCCCCCGGGAGCTTCAGCGGCAAGTATGTTGTGATCAGCTGCGGCTGCTGCTTCCCGGTAGATTTTGTCGGCGCAGATAAGGGCATCCTTCTTGTCGCCGGGGACAGAGATGACACTTATCGGACCTGGCATCTTGAGCATGTGGTATGCATAGTGAGAGGCTGTCATAAACTTGGCGAGCGCTGGACGGCAAAGGATCCCATTGTAGGGTAATGGAAAATCGGCAACGTCAAATGTGACCCTCTCAGTTCTGAAATTCAGCTCGCTGCCAAACATGACCGGCAGCGTGATCTTTCCCTTCGGCTTGCTTCTTCCCGGGCTGATTCCTTGGAATATGCCGGTCTCCTCGAGCTCGCTGTCAGGGATCTGGAGTTTCTGATGGACCGCGGAGGAGATCAGATTCAAGCCGGCCCCACCGTCAACTAGCATCTTCGTGACCTTGAGGTTGCGGATAGTTGGTGAAACCAACATCGGCAAGCACCCGACCGCAGTTACGCGATCAGGGTGATCCTCAATGTCGAAGATGATAGGCGTGCTGGACCATTTCAGAGGCTTGCGTGACTCTAAGGATGGCTCTGCTGCATTCACTTCCCGCATCCACTGCTTGAGTTGGCGGTGTGAAGTATGCAGAGAAGCACCACCGTCAACGCACAGGACCTCTGTGGCTTTCTGAAATTCCTGCTCGTCGGCCTCGTCATCATCCATGTCTTCGTCATCGTCGTCATCTTCATCCTTGTCGCGGCCACGGGGAGGCCTATCTCCTTGCCGCTGCTTGATCTTGCCGCGGCGTCCCCCTCGGCCGGGACATTTCTTGCCGGATCCACCAGTTCCTTCCTGGGCCTTCTCCTTGTCGCGCCGCTCGTACTCAGCTTTCTGTAGCTCAACGAGCTGCTCAACCTTCTTGCAATTTTGGAGATCATGACCCCTGGTGCGGTGGATCTTACAATACTGCTTGCCGGAGCCGTCCTGCTTGTCGGCGGCTGCCACAGGCTGGGCCTCCTTGTCGGAGCTTCCAGCTTTAGCTTCCTTGGCGCCACCTCCGTTGCCGGTCTGCTCGACAGCTAGCACTTCCTTGCCCTTCCTCCTTCTGTTGTTCCGCCGCCGGCCTTTCCTTGTCGGGGCGGCATCCTCACTGTCAGATCCTCCTGCTCCTGTATCCTCTCCGGGGAGCCTCCTCCCCTCTTCAGCGCGTGCACACTTGTCGGCCAGGGCGTAAAGCTCGCTGACGTCTCTGATCTTACACATCGCCATCTCCTCCCTCATCCTTCGGTTTCGCACGTTCTGATGGAACGCGCTGATGATCGCGGCGGGGTGGACGTCTGGGATGTTGTGCTGTACACGGCTGAATCTCTGAATGTACTTGCGCAGTGGCTCTCCTTCCTTCTGGGCGAGCAGATGAAGATCGCTTTCTTGGCCATGTGGCTTGTGGCCGCCTGTAGAGGCGCCGACAAACTGATGGCACAGATCAGCCCAGGAGGATATGGAGTTGTCCGGCAAGTGCATGAGCCAGGATCTGACATTGGGCTTGAGTACCAGCGGGAAGTAGTTGGCAAGGATCTTGTCGTCCCGTCCCCCGGCAACCTGCACCGTGATGGTGTAGATGCTGAGAAACTCCGACGGATGCGTCTTGCCGTCGTACTTCTCTGGTACGTCTGGTTTGAAATTCTTTGTGCTGGGCCACTGGACTTGCCGCAGCTCACGGGTGAACGCAGGACAACCTACCGCGTACAGCAGATCGCCTGGTGCCCCTGGCGCATGCATGTCAACAGAGGGCCCAGCGCGCTTGTCGGATTGACGTCGCGCTTCTCTTCGGTGCTCGATGCGGGTTCGAGCGTCTTCTTGTTGTCGTTCATGAAGAACTTGGCGCTGGTCGCGACGAGCTCGTGGGTCCGACGACGCGGTGCAGCCGCTGTCGGGGTGGACCCGGCGAGTCGGTGACTTTGGCCTTCGTAGTGGAGAGTGCATGGAAGTCGCACCTCCCCCGGTCTTGTTGCCATCGGCTCGCGTCCGACTGTCTTGCCGCGGCAGCGAGGTGCTTGGTTGCCGCGCAGTGTCGCCGTTGGCGAAACCGTTGAGGCTCTGGATAGTGGCCCTCCATTCGTCGGTCTTGTCCGCCGTCGGAGGGTAATCCAGAGTAGCTGGGCCTGCGCCAAGGCTTCCGCCGGCGTGGTGGGCGGCAGAGGTGAACGGTGCGAGGAGCGGGACATGCTCGGACTCCTAACCAAGTTAGAAGGAGCAGTGTCCCGTCCAGGCGACCGCACCTCACTGGGGCCAGCATGCTGGCGTGCATGCTGGTCTTGAACGCCACGCGAACCACCAGCTTGATCTTGGGCCAGCGGACGTATGGTGCTGCGAATGCTATGACGCTGCTGGTCCCGCCCTTCCTGAGATGGGCGCGGTGGGCGTATGGACGCCGAGGTCTGCGCGGCCTTGTCCTTGGACTTGGCAGCGCTGTGGGCACCCTCGTCGATGTCCATTCTTCCGCCGGCGTCCACTCCACCGTCCGCCTGCTCCGGAGGTGGTGGAAGCGACGCAGACGGGGCTATTGCCCCCAAAGCCTTCTTCTTCGGTGGCATGTCGGTGAAGACGATGAAGATTTAGCTCGCGTGCACGCCGGATCGGGTTCGCACAATCTCGACGCCCCCTACCTGGCGCGCCAGAGATGTCGGGGAGGCTGATTCCACCAACACCTATGGGGACAGGGCCCCTTTCGGTTTGGTGGGGGGCGGAGGTCGCACAAAGAGCGGATCGAGGCAGTACACGCGAGCGGTTTTTACCCAGCTTCGGGCCGCACGGATGCGTAAAACCCTACTGCTGCTTGTTTGTGTGTATTGAATTCTTGCTCAGGAGCGATGGACGCTGCCAGACTGAGCGTGAGAGTGTTCCTGGTGCTTCCGGATGAGCCGAGCCGGCCGAACCTCCGAACCCCTTCTATGTTGCGCTTGGGCCTCCTTTTATACTTTCAAGGGGTCACCGACAGGTGGCAACATAGACAAGAAGGGTAAAAATGGAAAAGGATGCGGTAGGTGCAGCTACCGCTACTGTGGATACAGTGCACCCTACCTAACTCTGACGGCAGGGGACAAGGGCATTAAATGCCTGTCTGAGTTGCCTAAACAGTGCAAAAAGTGACCATTAGGAGCGCCACCGTTTTCCACAATGGCCTTCTCTTCATCTCCGCTTGCCACCTCGCACCCCTAGCTGCACAGCCTCCTGCCACGTGTGCTTGGGAGAGTCCTAGAGCGACACGTTAGCAGGTGTGCTGGAGCGCGGGCACGAAGTGGGGGTTTCCCGCGGCAAGCTCCTTGCCGCGGTCGTTGTCTTGTCATGTTTGGGAGCTTGTCACTCACCGGGCCTTGCCAGGACGCAGGGCGCGTCGCGGCAAGCTTTCTTGGTATGCCTTGAGTGGCCTTCCCGGCACGCTCCTCTTGCCGGGGTCTTGTCTCTTCCCGGCAAGCTCCTCTTGCCGGGGCCTGGGTTTGAGTACTTTGTTCTTGGATGGTCTTTAAGGGAACCACGGAGGGTCTTGGCGGTCACCCGGCAAGCCTTGCCGCGGGATGCTGCGACTGCCCGTGCACAAGTTCGGGGTACTAGGGTACCCCTACTCTAGTACACCGACACAAAGCCCATGATATAGATCACGAGGAGAGAGATTAATAACATAGCTACTAGTACAAACCCTCAGCCCCGAGGGTGGACTACTCCCTCCTCATCGTGGTGGCCACCGAGATGATGAAGATGGCCACCGGAGATGATTCCCCCCACCGGCAGGGTGCCAGAATGGGTCTAGATTGGTTTTTGGTGGCTACGGAGCCCTGCAGCGGCGGAACTTCTGATCTAGGTTAACCTCGAAGGGTTTCGGAATTTTTGGGATTTATAGTGCAAAGAAGGGGCACGGGGGGGCACCGAGGTGGGCACAACCCACCTGGGCGTGCTAGGGGGCCCTGGCGCACCCTGGTGGGTTGTGCCCCCCTCGGGGGACCCCCCGGGTGCAGCTCTGGGCCATTGGGTTCCTTCTGGTCCAAAAAAATCTCCATAAAGTTTCGCGGTGTTTGGACTCTTTTTGATATTGATTTCCTGCGATGTAAAAAACAAGCAAAAAACAGCAATTGGCACTGGGCACTGGGTCAATAGTTTAGTCCCAAAAAAGGATATAAAGTTGCTATAAAATTATTGTAAAACACCCAAGAATGATAAAATAACAGCATGAATACTTCATAAATTATATATATGTTGGGGACGTATCAGCATCCCCAAGCTTAATTCCTACTCGTCCTCGAGTAGGTAATTGATAAAAGAAATAATTTATGAAGTGTGAATGCTAGCAAAGTGCATAAGTTTGATCAATGATAATTTCAATCACTTTTCCTAGCATCATAACAACAATTCTTTCTTATGAAACTTCTCATGTTATAGTAGCAACAATTCACATGTTAAGGTTCAAACAATGAATTCTCTTGAAACTCAACAACCTATGTTCTTAGTCACCAAGCAATTGCAATTCAACTTATTCAACAAAGTTCAAGTAAGAGCTCCACATACTCAACCATCATATGGTCTTCTATGATTGCTAACACTCACCTTGTGCACATGAGCAAAACATTTCAACCGGACACATAGAAAGATAGGGGCTTATAATTTTGCCTCCCAATGTATTCACCTCAAGGGTTATGTCAACAATAATAACTCATGCTACCCATATTCAACTAGACATATGTGCCTAGATCTTTCCTCACCACATGATGCTTGCCAAAAGAGAAAAATAAAAAGGAATAGAGAGAAAAACTTTGACTCTTTGCATAAAAGTAAATACATAGAAGTAAAAGATAGGCCCTTCATGGAGGGAAGCAGAGAATGCCATGCGCTTATTTGTTTTTATGCTCAACTCCTTAGTGTAAAAGAACGTCACGTTGTATTGTCTCTTATGATAGCAACCTTTATTATGCAGTCCATCGCTTTTATTACTTTGCCATCACAAGTTCGTACAACACTCAATTTTCTCTTACACTAAATGATCTCACACTTTTAGAAGCAATTTTTATTGCCTTATTGCATTGATGACTGTCAGGACCCCGACTCAATGCCACATCGATCTAGCATGTAACACCTCATATCACTTTGCGGCCTCACGCACGGTATTCCCACGGGTGTCGCCTTACCTTTGCCCGGGACCGTTTGTGCCTTTTGGCACACGTATATGTCAGTGTCGCTAGCATCCATATGATAAGGAGCCCGGGCTGACATGGCTAGTCGTAAACCCAAAGTGGCACAGACTTACAGGGACAGGCATCCATGACCCTGCATCGAACGTGTCGGTCATCAGCGAGTGAATCCAGGCTGTAGCACTGGGCTAGCAGGACTCCGGTGAACCGGGCTGTAGCGGGCTAACAGGACTCCGGTATTCATCGCGTGACATTTCCCCGAAGGGACAGACACAGGAACGAAGAAGGACACATGCCGGCCAGCCTAAGTGTTCCGGAGCAGTAGCAAGCTACCATGGCTTAGTGAAACACTAGGAGACATTTCCCCGTAAGAGAGGCTACTAAAGATAAACAACTAGATGGTCAGATCCCACACATACCAAGAATTTCAATAGCATACACACAATATGCTCGATATGTGCAAATACAACATGGCATCACAACATGACTCTACGACTCAAGTAATTTATTCAATAGGCTCCGAGGAGCGAGATATTACAAACATGGGTCTCATGACCCAACAATCAGAGCATACAAATCAAAGCACAAGCGGAAGCTATCATGTCTGGGTACAGACATCTATAACTGAAAAAGGCTGAGAAGCCTGACTATCTACCAAATCCTGCCGAGGGCACAAGATCGTAGCTGAAGTAACAAGCTAAACGTCGAAGTCCACGTGGAACTACTAGTGAGACCGAAGTCTCTCTGCAAAAACATAAAATAGGCAAACGTGAGTACAAATGTACCCAGCAAGACTTACATCAGAACTAACTACATATGCATCATTATCAACAAGGGGATGGTGGGGTTTAACTGCAGCAAGCCAGCTTTGACTCGGTGGCTATCCTGAACTACGACTGCAATGTAACTCTTTTGAGGTGGCGCACACGAGTCCACATATTCACCATATCAATACACCACTATGGATCCGCTCCCGTCTCCCTACGAGAACGCCATCCATAGCACTCGCGCTTATCTTGTGTATTTTAGAGTATCCACTTTCACTTGTCTATGAACTGTTATAAGCAACCCAGAAGTCCTTTACCACGGACACGGCTATTCGAATAGATGATATTAACCCTGCAGGGGTGTACTTCTTCATACATGTTTCCACCACTTAGCGTCTGCACACGACATGTGCTCGGCAGACTTCAAGCGAAAGCCGACGTGGGTGTAGACCACGACCTACCTAAACACTCAAGTCTCTAGTCCAGGTTTATCGCCTATTCGGGTTCCATCCATGAGGAGATCCGGCCGGAGTTTCGCTCACAGCCCCAAACGATGTGAACAGGGTTCCCGAGATACCAAACGGGCATCCAGTACACCGTGCCACGTACCTACCGCATCACAGCCCACCCCTACGGTCAGCGCTGTCCACGGCCTCCAGTAAGCTACAAACACCAGAAACTACTTGCAACTCATGGACAGAGGACTAGGGTGAATAAGAAGTCGAGCGGGGTCATATTTCAGGGCCCAATGCATGGTAGTAGCTGAATCATGGATCACAAACACAGAACTCAGTTCCTAAGGACGGCTTCAATGAGACAACCCACCATGTACTCCTATATGGCCTCTCACCGACACCTTTACCAAATCGTGTTCACACACTTAGCTCACACACAGTAGGACATGTTCACACACCTCTGATTCATCCCCGATGAATCAGACCTGACTCAACTCTAAGCAGTAGCAGGCAGGACAAACAAGCAAGAATGAGTAGGCACAACAGGGCTCAAACAACTCCTACTCATGCTGGTGGGTTTCATCTATTTACTGTGGCAATGACAGGTCATGCAAAGGATAAAGGGGTTCAGCTACCGCAGCAAGTAACAGATGAATTGGTGTTGTCCTAATGCAGTAAAAGAGAGCAGGAGCGAGAGAGTAGGATTGTATCGGAATGAACAAGGGGGTTTTGCTTGCCTGGCACTTATGAAGATAACATTGAGTCTTCATCAGTGTCAACGATCACATCATCGGTATCACGTCTATCGAGAGGGGACAAATACCGGCAACACAGAAGGGAACACAATCAATGCAATGCACAATATGATGCATGATCATGACATGGCAAAATGAATGTGTTTTGGGCTAATGCAACTAGCAACAGATTAAATGAAGTTGGTTTGAATACAAGATTCAAATTCAAACTCCATATGTGATTATTCAAATGCCATTTAATTGATTTGTGCTAAACAGCAGCTATAAGTTGTTCTAACATGCATGAAAATGGTACAGATGGATTCCTTGAATTTTTCTGATAATTTTTCATATATAAATTATTTAATTTGGAGTTACGGTTGAATTTCTATGATTTTTAGAAGTTTAGGACATTTTCTGAAAATAATAAATCATTTAAGAATTATTTAAATTCCAGAAAACATTTACTGCGTCAGCAGTGCGTCACCGTGATGTCAGCAGGTCAACAGACGCTGCTGCTGGTCAAACCTGACATGTGGGGGCCACACGTCAGTGACACAGGGTTGTTTAACTCACTGACAGGTGGGACCGGTCAACGGCCACGTCAGCTAGGTCAACTCCGACGCGTGGGGCCACTGTGGTTAACTTAAACTAAACAGGGGTTAAACCGTGGTTAGTTAAGGGCGTGGGGCCCATATGTCATCGACACGCGACACTGACTAAACGCGATTAGCACCTAATTTAATGGTGCCACGTCAGCCATCGGAGACCAGCCGGCGGCGACCACAGGACACGGCGGGGGCACGCCGGACTTACGCTAGAGGCGTCAGCTTGGCGCGCTGAGGGCGCCAGGGGATGGCCCTTGCTCTCGCGCATCCAGAGGACCAAGTGGGAGGTCGTGGGGTTGCCGGAACTCATGCCGGCGACGAGCTTTGGCGGCGATGGTGTTCGGTGGTGCTCGGGCGCGTCGCTACGGTGCATCAGTGAGCAAATGGAGAGGCTGGGCAGCACCTGCTAGACATGGGGAGCACTAAGAGCAGCACAGTGAGGCCAGGGGAGCACGGAGGCTATGCGTGCAGCAGCAATGGCGGACGGTGGCTTCGGTGCTCGTGGGGAACGGCGCTACGGCACGGAGGAGAGCATGCTGAGTTAGGGGAGAAGGTCAGTGGCTCACGGCGATGACGAGGGGACGCTCGGCGAGGTCGGGGACGGTCCGGAGCCGACGAATTTGACGAAGATGGCCGGCGGTCCCGAGGTTGAAGAAGACATCGAGGGCGGTGTTGCGGCACGTCCGGGGCCTCGTGGCTCGTTGAGGAGGTAGAGGACGAAGTGGCAGAGTTTCTGGACGCGTCGGTGAGGCGTGGGGTGGCCGGTGGCCGTGGTGGCAGCGAACGGCGGCGTCGGGTGCGCTCGGGTGTGGCGCGGCAGAGAGCAGAGGAGGGGGGGGAAGAAGCACGGGAGGGAGTGAGAGGGGTCCAGGGGGTGGCGTGGCGCTGCGGGAGATGTCCCAGGGGAGGAGGAGGCAGCCAGGCAGGGAGGAGCTGGCCTCCTCGGCCGCGCGCGTGCGAGCACGCAGCTGCTCCCACTGGCAAGAGGAAGACCATAGGAGGGGAAGTGGAGATGGGCTGGGCCGTGCTGCTGGGCCAGGTGGGCTACCAGGTGAGCGCCAGGTAGTCCTTCTCTCTCTTTCTATTTCTGTTTTTATTTATCTATTTTGTTCTGTATTGTTTTAGTTTAGTAAAATACTAAACCATTTTATAAAATCCTGAAAATAGTTATGTGGCTAGAGTTAAAATATACCAAACCACATAAAATGTTCCAGTAATTATTGGACATATATTATTTATATATCAAATATATATCCAATGCAAATAGCTATTTATTTAATTCAAAGGCCCAAAATAATTAACTCTGAGATACCAAAAATATTGTTTTGAGTTTTACCTCTTTGCAATATTTTCAGAGACTAAGAGGAACATTTTCTTGGACTTCTTTGAGGAGATTTTAATGTTGATCATTTTTAGAAGGTTTCTGAGGCTTTGAAAATTCCTCAATTCAAATTTCATTTGAATTAAAACATGATGCTCACATGAGGTCTAGCCTAGTGCATAACAGGACCAGGGATGTGACAATGACAACTTACTTGAAGGATCTTGCTCAATCCTTAGGTAGGTATGGTGGACTCTCGAAAATAAGATTTGGGTTTAAGGGTTTTTGGATGCACAATTAGTATCTCTACTTGGTGCAGAATTTTTGGCTAGCAAAGATGGGGGCAAGCACCACATGTTGAAGGATCTATGAAAATATAACTTCTATGTGAATATGAACAAACATAAACCATTACGTTGTCTTCCTTGTCCAACGTCAATTATTTTGGCATATAATATTTTGATGGGGGCTCACAATCACAAAATATTTCCATGATAGTGTATTTATATGTGAAAGTTCTCTTCCTTATACTAATTATTCGTGAATTGCTTGTATGACCAATATTGTGATTGTCAAGCTTCAAAAGATTTCACTTTCTAAACCCAATGTGAAGCTACCACTAGGCATGTTGTGATTTCAACTTCATGACATTCAATTTATTCAACAACTTACTCATAGGATATAAGTGAAGCACAAGAGTAAATGGCATAGAAAAGAGCTTCGTTGACGGGATGTTAATGTCGCTTACTTAGCCTCCCTAGCAATTATTTGAGGACTCTATTTTATTTAAAAACTTTCATATCTAAGTATTTTATTAAAATAGCAAGCAAAACAAAATAAAATGGCATTCCAACAATAGCACAATTCATGTGAAGAATCAAAAACTTAGGCTCAACCGATACTAACCGATAATTGTTAAAGAAGAAAGGTGGGATGCCTATCGGGGCATCCCCAAGCTTAGATGCTTGAGACTTCTTGAAATATTATCTTGCGGTGCCTTGGGCATCCCTGATACGTCTCCAACATATCTATAATTTTGATTTTTTTTCCATGCTATTATATTATCTGTTTTGGATGTTTAATGGGCTTCAATATGCTCTTTTATATTATTTCTGGGACTAACCTATTAACCGGAGGCCCAGTGACAGCTTCTGTTTTTTTGCCTATTTCGGTGTTTCGCAAAAAAGGAATATCAAACGGAATCCAAACGGAATGAAACCTTCGCGAGGATCTTTCTTGGAACAAACGCAATCCAGGAGACTTGGAGTGGAAGTCAGAGACGCAACGAGGCGGCCACGAGGCAGGAGGGCGCGCCCCCCACCCTCGTGGGCCCCTCATAGCTCCACTGATGTACTTCTTTCGCCTATATATATTCTTATACCCTAAAAACATCCAGGGAGACACGAGACCACTTTTCCACCGCCGAAACCTTCTGTACCCGTGAGATCCCATCTGGGGCCTTTTCCGGCGATCTGTTGGAGGGGGAATCGATCATGGAGGGATTCCACATCAACACCATAGCCTCTCCAATGATGTGTGAGTAGTTTACCACAGACCTTCGGGTCCATAGTTATTAGCTATATGGCTTCTTCTCTCTCTTTGGTCTCAATACAAAGTTCTCCTCAATGTTCTTGCACTGGTACAACGATGCCCTAAACAAACGGTTTAAAACCCCTTTCTGAGACGGCATTTGGAACCGTCGCCAAGTGAGTGTGTGCGATAGGGTGTCCTTCCCACACGACCCAAAAATCGTCGGGCATAGACCCTCCTGGGACCCAGGCTGGGGCCGTGTGCGATCGGGCGAGGCATTGAAACCCAATCATTTCCATAGGTATGTGCATCCCACACGATGAATCCCAGAAATCATTTCCGTAGGTATGTACATCCCGCACGGTGAATCCCAGAAATCATTTCCGTAGGTATGTACATCCCACACAGTGAATCACAGTAAATCATTTCCATAGGTATGTACATCCCACACAGTTCTTAGTGTGGAAACGTTTGTGCAAGGTGGCCTAACGGAAACAGTTCGCTGCCAGAAGCCGTGTGTGATTGTTAGTTGATCAAACATGCCTACTTTCTAGAAACCGTGTGGGTTGTTTGAGTTCATCGCCCATGGTGTTGTCTGAGTAACCGTTTGCAATAGAAAACCCCAATAAGTAGGGTAATTAGCCTATTATTGATAATCCATGTACTAATCAAACTAATATTTCTTATAAAACACGCCAGGTATTTCATATCCGTATAAAGGCAACCAGGATTTCATAATCGAATTACATCAGATAGCTTCGGCACTCAGTTATGCCATTACACAATAGCATCAAAAACCTTTGGAAAGTAGCATCATACACGGTAAATAGACAGATGAATCTCATCTGGGAAACTGCAGAAGCGGAAGGCAAATATTGAGCCTTCAGTGATGTTGAATGTCCTTGGAACTTTAGGTCAGTGGCTATGGATTATTGCCCGCCCAACCTTCGTCCTCTTTAGCAAGACTTCAATATTGAACCGTGGGTGTTGAATGAATACTTCCTCACCTATTGACCATGTAGGTAGTTTGAGAGGTAATCATCGGTGAACTGCTTTGAAAAGTACTGAAAACAAAGCTAGGCATAAATCGCTATTGTAAATTTTGACATGGCGCAAGGGGTAAAAACAAGGTAAACGAGTTGGTACCATCCTATAGTTGACTGATGTCTTCTTCATTGTGCAAACAAAGATCTTGCTGTTATTCGTCGCAAGTTTCTTCATCCTAACAATCTTTCTGAGTTTCTTGACTTGACTGATATTCATGGACATCTCATTTCCCCATATGAAAAATGGGTCGAACAGTGGGTCTAAGCCTCTGACAACAGGACCTACATGTGCAAGACCAAATTGTAAGAAACCTAAATATTAGAATGATTCCTGCAATTGCACAACAATGTGCTATTAGCCAAAGGACCCTGCGTGAAGAAACCTCGATGGTAAACCGCAGTGTCTCCCATTATTTCCCTGCAGCACACATAAGGAAGATCTTGATCAGGTTAATTGAGAGTTGCCATACTATCAGTAGAATATGTATTGAGTACAGCCAAATTCGATTGGTGTCACCTGCATAATAATACAAAATTGTACCCACAACAAATGAAAATCAAATTGCAGAACTGAACCAAACAGTTAAATGGACAGCAGACCAAATGAACCAAAATAGTTAACTAAGCACGACATTGCAGAATAGAAACATGTACTAGAAGATAAGACAGTTAACAAAACAAAGAATGCTTGAGAACAGTACTACAAAATGTAGCAATTGTTGGACCAAAGTGTTAACTGAACATTACATTTCAGAGGACCAAACTATTAACTGAACATCAGATTGCATATTAACATTACAGAGGACAAATCACTAGAAGGCACTAATGGTGGCCTCGAGAAAACAACATGAACTGTATTTTAAAGTAGACAACCGCGCGGCAGTGTTGACGGTGGCCTCAAAGACAAGGTGCTCCTCCAAGATATGGCGGTCGACACGCATGTTAGCCATAGCAACCTCGTTCGCGCGTGCGGCCGCATGCTACTCAGCTCCATGTTATACTGCGTTTAAAATGGCTATGGGCGGCGCTTAATTGGAGGAGGGGGCGGTGATTTCGGTGGAAGGTATCGCTCCGTCAGTCGGGGCATGTGGGACGGGAAAGGAGCAGGATGGTGTGGGTGGGGTGTGGATTACCTAACCATATCAACGAGGCCGCGCAGCAAGAAGAAGGGTCGGCGGCGAGGAGGCCGCGCAGCAAGAAGAAGGGTCACCGGCGAGGAGGCGGCGCTGCAAGAAGAAGGGTAGCCGGCGAGGAGGCGGCGCTGCAAGAAGAAGGGTCGCCGGCGAGGAGGCTAAGTTGCCAGTAAGCAGCAGTGAAGGTTTGAACTTGGAAAGCAAGGAGGAACAGTGGAAATGTGGCTTTTGGTAGAAGGGAGGGGCAGGGAGATAGATATTTCTGCGGTGTCAAAAAAATTTCGCTCGGTGCCGCGGTGCGCCAAGATCTTTTATATCACATCCCACACGATTCTTTCTAGTAAATTGTTTGTGGTATACCTGATTTTTTTATTATGTTTTGAAACACAAAATGGTGTTACAGAGGGAAAGGATGGTGTTTGAATTGCAAGAACATTTACGTATGGTGAACATGCAACTAGTACATGAGTGTCGTGTTTAAATTTGGAATTATTTCGGGTTCGTTTGGCATTTTTATGCATTAATTGAGTTTATGGGCATTTAATGTGCATAATTCAAATTTGAACTACAAGCACATGCTCCAATGCACCAAAGTTTGCTAAAAAATCACATGTGTGTCTTTGGGTGAATTTATAGGTCCGATGCAACAAATGGGAACAAAATTCAAACATCTGGGTGTCGTGGCTCGGCCGGAATGATTGAGAAACTTGGTTTTTTAATTCCTGTAAATCCAAAACACGACTAAAAATCGTGAAACTTGGCATGGTGTCATGACATGGCACCAACATGCTGCAATAAATTTTTTGGCCTAATTGGGACAAGCTTTGGTGTAAGCTTCTTGCAAACCGGAGCTTCCCTCAAGAAGGCTCCTGGTTCTGAGAGGGAACATGTCACCTCCGTGTGTGAAACGACATACGTACACTGCCTTCTCCCGCCTTAATTTTTTTACACATGCAGATTAGACCAAATAGAAGTATCGTGCTAAATTTGGGAATTATTCCATGTTTGTCTGGCCTTTTTTATACATTAATTGAGTTTCTAGGCAGTTAATGTGCATAATTCAAATTTGAACTACAAGCACGTGCTCCAGTGCACCAAAGTTGTTTGAAAAATCACATGTGTGTCCTTGGGTGAATTTCTAGGTCCCATGCAAGAGATGGGGGTGAAATTCAAACATCTGGGCGTCGTGGCTCGGCCGGAAAAATTGAGAAACTTGGTTTTTTAATTCCTGTAATTCCAAAACATGCCTCAAAATCATGCAACTTGGCTTGGTGTCAGGACATGGCACGAACATGTTGCGGTAATTTTTCTTGGCCGAATTGGGACAAGCTTTGGTGTAGGCTTCTTGCAAACTGGAGCTTCCCTCAAGAAGGCTCGTGGTTTCGAGAGGGAACGTGTCACCTCCGTGTGCGAAACGACATACGTACACTGCCTTCTCCCGCCTTAATTTTTTTACACAGCCAGATTAGACCAAATAGAAGTACCGTGCTAAGTTTTGGAATTATTCCGGGTTCGTTTGGCCTTTTTATACATTAATTGAGTTTATGGGCATTTAATGTGCATAATTCAAATTTGAACTACAAGCATAGGCTCCAGTGCACCAAAGTTGTTTGAAAAATCACATGTGTGTCCTTGGATGAATTTCTAGGTCCCATGCAAGAGATGGGACTGAAATTCAAACATCTAGGCGTCGTGGCTCCGCCGGATAGATTGAAAACTTGTTTTTTTTACTTCCTGTAATTCCAAAACACGGCTAAAAATCATGAAACTTGGCATGGTGTCATGACATGGCACGAACATGTTGCGGTAATTTTTTTGGCCGAATTGGGACAAGCTTTGGTGTAAGCTTCTTACAAACTGGAGCTTCCCTCAAGAAGGGTCGTGGTTCCGAGAGGGAACGTGTCACCTCCGTGTGTGAAACGACATACGTACGCTGCCTTCTCCCGTCTTAATTTGTTTACACAGCCAGATTAGACCAAATAGAAGTATCGTGCTAAATTTTGGAATTATTCATGGCTTGTTTTGCCTTTTCTATACATTAATTGAGTTTCAGGGCATTTAATGAGCATAATTCAAATTTGAACTACTAGCACATGCTCCAATGCACCAAAGTTTGCTGAAAAAACACATGTGTGTCTTTGGGTGAATTTATAGGTCCCATGCAAGAAATGGGAATAAAATTCAAACATCTGGGTGTCGTCGCTCGGCCGGAATGATTGAGAAACTTGGTTTTAAAATTCCTGTAAATCGAAAACACGGCTGAAAATCATGAAACTTGGCATGGTGTCATGACATGGCACCAACATGTTGCAGTAAATTTTTTGGCCGAATTGACACAAGCTTTGGTGTAATCTTCTTGCAAACCGGAGCTTCCCTCAAGAAGGCTCCTGGTTCCGAGAGGGAACGAGTCACCTCCGTGTGCGCAACAACATATGTACACTGCCTACTCCCGCCTTAATTTTTTTACACAGGCAGATTAGACCAAATAGAAGTACCGTGCTAAATTTTGGAATTATTCCAGGTTCGTTTGGCCTTTTTTATACATTAATTGAGTTTCTGGGCATTTAATGTGCATAATTCAAATTTGAACTACAAGCACAGGCTCCAGTGCACCAAAGTTGTTTTAAAAATCACATGTGTGTCCTTGGGTGAATTTCTAGGACCAATCCAAGAGATGGGGCTGAAATTCAAACATCTGGGCGTCGTGGCTCTGCCAGAAAGATTGAGAAACTTGGTTTTTTAATTCCTGTAATTCCAAAACACGCCTGAAAATCATGAAACTTGGCATGGTGTCATGACATGGCATGAACATGCTGTGGTAATTTTTTTGGCCGAATTGGGACAAGCTTTGGTGTAAGATTCTTGCAACCTGGAGCTTCCCTCAAGAAGGCTCGTGGTTCCGGGAGGGAACATGTCACCTCCGTGTGGGAAGCGACATACGTACACTGCTTTCTCTCGCCTTAAGTTTTTTTGCACAGCCAGATTAGACCAAATAGAAGTACCGTGCTAAATTTTGGAATTATTTCGGGCTCGTTTCACCTTTTTATACATTAATTGAGTTTCTGGGCAGTTAATGTGCATAACTCAAATTTGAACTACAAGCACATGCTCCAGTGCACCAAAGTTGTTTGCAAGATCACATGTGTGTCCTTGGGTGAATTTCTAGGTCCCATGCAAGAGATGGGAGTGAAATTCAAACATCTGGGTGTCGTGGCTCGGCCGGAAAGATTGAGAAACTTGGTTTTTTAATTCATGTAATTCCAAAACAGGCCTGAAAATCTTGAAACTTGGCATGGTGTCATGACATGGCACCAACATGCTGCGGCTATTTTTTTGGCCAAATTGGGACAAGCTTTGGTGTAAGCTTCTTATAAACCGGAGCTTCCCTCAAGAAGGCTCGTTGTTCCAAGAGGGAACGTGTCACCTCCGTGTGCGAAACGACATACGTACGCTGCCTTCTCCCGTCTTAATTTTTTTACCAGATTAGACCAAATAGAAGTACCGTGCTAAATTTTGGAATTATTCGGGGCTCGTTTCGCCTTTTTTATACATTAATTGAGTTTCTGGGCATTTAATCTGCATAATTCAAATTTGAACTACTAGCACATGCTCCAATGCACCAAAGTTTGCTGAAAAAACACGTGTGTGTCTTTGGGTGAATTCATAGGTCCCATGCAAGAAATGGGAATAAAATTCAAACATGTGGGTGTCGTGGCTCAGCTGGAATGATTGAGAAACTTGGTTTTTTAATTCCTGTAAATTGAAAACACGGCTGAAAATCATGAAACTTGGCATGGTGTCATGACATGGCACCAACATGTTGCAGTAAATTGTTTGGCCGAATTGAGACAAGCTTTGGTGTAAGCTTCTTGCAAACCAGAGCTTCCCTCAAGAAGGCTCCTGGTTCTGAGAGGGAACGTGTCACCTCCGTGTGCGCAACGACATACGTACACTGCCTTCTCCCGCCTTAATTTTTTTACATAGGCAGATTAGACCAAATAGAAGTATCGTGCTAAATTTTGGAATTATTCCGGGTTCGTTTGGCCTTTTTATACATTAATTGAGTTTCTGGGCATTTAATGTGCATAATTCAAATTTGAACTACAACCACAGGCTCTAGTGCACCAAAGTTGTTTTAAAAATCACATGTGTGTCCTTGGGTGAATTTCTAGGTCCCATCCAAGAGATGGGACTGAAATTCAAACATCTGGGTGTTGTGGCTCGGCCGGAAAGATTGAGAAACTTGGTTTTTTAATTCATATAATTCCAAAACACGCCTGAAAATCATGAAACTTGGCATGGTGTCCTGACATGGCACGAACATGCTGCGCTAATTTTTTTGGCCGAATTGGGACAAGCTTTGGTGTAAGATTCTGGCAAACTGGAGCTTCCCTCAAGAAGGCTCGTGGATCCGAGAGGGGACGTGTCACCTCCGTGTGGGAAACGACATACGTACACCGCTTTCTCCCGCCTTAAGTTTTTTTACACAAACATATTAGACCAAATAGAAGTACAATGCTAAATTTTGGAACTATTCCGGGCTCGTTTCGCCTTTTTTATACATTAATTGAGTTTCTAGGCAGTTAATGTGCATAATTCAAATTTGAACTACAAGCACATGATCCAGTGCACCAAAGTTGTTTGAAAAATCACATGTGTGTCCTTGGGTGAATTTCTAGGTCCCATGCAAGAGATGGGAGTGAAATTCAAACATCTCGGTGTCGTGGCTCGGCCGGAAAGATTGAGAAACTTGGTTTTTAATTCCTATAATTCCAAAACACCCCTGAAAATCATGAAACTTGGCATGGTGTCATGACATGGCACCAACATGCTGCGGATATTTTTTTGGCCGAATTGGGACAAGCTTTGGTGTAAGCTTCTTACAAACCGGAGCTTCCCTCAAGAAGGCTCGTGGTTCCGAGAGGGAACGTGCCACCTCCGTGTGCGAAACGACATACGTACGCTGCCTTCTCCCGTATTAATTTTTTTACATAGCCAGATTAGACCAAATAGAAGTACCGTGCTAAATTTTGGAATTATTCTGGGAAGTTTCGCCTTTTTTATACATTAATTGAGTTTCTGGGCATTTAATGTGCATAATTCAAGTTTGAACTACTAGCACATGCTCAAATGCACCAAAGTTTGCTGAAAAAACACGTGTGTGTCTTTGGGTGAATTTATAGGTCCCATGCAAGAAATGGGAATAAAATTCAAACATGTGGGTGTCGTGGCTCGGCCGGAATGATTGATAAACTTGGTTTTTTAATTCCTGTAAATTGAAAACACAGCTGAAAATCATGAAACTTGGCATGGTGTCATGACATGGCACCAACATGCTGCAGTAAATTGTTTGGCCGAATTGAGACAAGCTTTGGTGTAAGCTTCTTGCATACCGGAGCTTCCCTCAAGAAGGCTCATCGTTCCGAGAGGGAACGTGCCACCCCCGTGTGCGCAACGACATACGTACACTGCCTTCTCCCGCCTTAATTTTTTTACATAGGCAGATTAGACCAAATAGAAGTACCGTGCTAAATTTTGGAATTATTCCGGGTTCGTTTGGCCTTTTTTATACATTAATTGAGTTTCTGGGCATTTAATGTGCATAATTCAAATTTGAACTACAACCACAGGCTCCAGTGCACCAAATTTGTTTTAAAAATCACATGTGTGTCCTTGGGTGAATTTCTAGGTCCCATCCAAGAGATGGGACTGAAATTCAAACATCTGGGCGTCGTGGCTCGGCCGGAAAGATTGAGAAACTTGGTTTTTTAATTCATGTAATTCCAAAACACGCCTGAAAATCATGAAACTTGGCATGGTGTCCTGACATGGCACGAACATGTTGCGGTAATTTTTTTGGTCGGATTGGGACAAGCTTTGGTGTAAGATTCTAGCAAACCGAGCTTCCCTCAAGAAGGCTCGTGGATCCGAGAGGGGACGTGTCACCTCCTTGTGGGAAACGACATACGTACACTGCTTTCTCCCGCCTTAAGTTTTTTTGCACAAACAGATTAGACCAAATAGAAGTACCATGCTAAATTTTGGAACTATTCCAGGTTCATTTGGCCTTTTTTATACATTAATTGAGTTTTTGGGCATTCAATGTGCATAATTCAAATTTGAACTACAACCACAGGCTCCAGTGCACCAAAGTTGTTTGAAAAATCACATGTGTGTCCTTGGGTGAATTTCTAGGTCCCATGCAAGAGATGGGAGTGAAATTCAAACATCTGGGTGTCGTGGCTCGGCCGGAAAGATTGAGAAACTTGGTTTTTAATTCCTGTAATTCCAAAACACCCTGAAAATCATGAAACTTGGCATGGTGTCATGACATGGCACCAACATGCTGCGGCTATTTTTTTGGCCGAATTGGGACAAGCTTTGGTGTAAGCTTCTTACAAACCAGAGCTTCCCTCAGGAATGCTCATGGTTCCGAGAGGGAACGTGTCACCTCCATGTGCGAAACGACATACATACGCTGCCTTCTCCCGTCTTAATTGTTTTACATAGCCAGATTAGACCAAATAGAAGCATCGTGCTAAATTTTGGAATTATTCCGGGCTCATTTCGCCTTTTTTATACATTAATTGAGTTTCTGGGCATTTAATGTGCATAATTCAAGTTTGAACTACTAGCACATGCTCCAATGCACCAAAGTTTGCTGAAAAAACATGTGTGTTTCTTTGGGTGAATTTATAGGTCCCATGCAAGAAATGGGAATAAAATTCAAACATGTGGGTGTCGTGGCTCGGCCGGAATGATTGATAAACTTGGTTTTTTAATTCCTGTAAATTGAAAACACGGCTGAAAATCATGAAACTTGGCATGGTGTCATGACATGGCACCAACATGCTGCAGTAAATTGTTTGGCCGAATTGAGACAAGCTTTGGTGTAAGCTTCTTGCAAACCGGAGCTTCCCTCAAGAAGGCTCATGGTTCCGAGAGGGAACGTGTCACCTCCGTGTGCGCAACGACATACGTACACTGCCTTCTCCCGCCTTAATTTTTTTACACAGGCAGATTAGACCAAATAGAAGTATCGTGCTAAATTTTGGAATTATTCCGGGTTTGTTTGGCCTTTTTTATACATTAATTGAGTTTCTGGGCATTTAATGTGCATCATTCAAATTTGAACTACAAGCACAGGCTCCAGTGCACCAAAGTTGTTTTAAAAATCGCATGTGTGTCCTTGGGTGAATTTCTAGGTCCCATCCAAGAGATGGGACTGAAATTCAAACATCTGGGCGTCGTGGCTCGGCCGGAAAGATTGAGTAACTTGGTTTTTTAATTCATGTAATTCCAAAACACGCCTGAAAATCATGAAACTTGGCATGGTGTCCTGACATGGCACGAACATGCTGCGGTAATTTTTTTGGCCGAATTAGGACAAGCTTTGGTGTAAGATTCTGGCAAATCGGAGCTTCCCTCAAGAAGGCTCGTGGATCCAAGAGGGGACGTGTCACCTCTGTGTGGGAAACGACATACGTACACTGCTTTCTCCCGCCTTAAGTTTTTTTGCACAAACAGATTAGACCAAATAGAAGTACCATGCTAAATTTTGGAACTATTCTGGGCTCGTTTCGCCTTTTTTATACATTAATTGAGTTTCTGGGCAGTTAATGTGCATAATTCAAATTTGAACTACAAGCACATGATCCAGTGCACCAAAGTTGTTTGAAAAATCATATGTGTGTCCTTGGGTGAATTTCTAGGTCCCATGCAAGAGATGGGAGTGAAATTCAAACATCTGGGTGTCGTGGCTCGGCCGGAAAGATTGAGAAACTTGGTTTTTAATTCCTGTAATTCCAAAACACCCCTGAAAATCATGAAACTTGGCATGGTGTCACGACATGGCTCCAACATGCTGCGGTAATGTTTTTGGCCAAATTGGGACAAGCTTTGGTGTAAGCTTCTTACAAACCGGAGCTTCCCTCAAGAAGGCTCGTGGTTCCGAGAGGGAACGTGTCACCTCCATGTGTGAAACGACATACGTACACTGCCCTCTCCCGCCTTAATTTATTTACACATCTAGATTAGACCAAATAGAAGTACCGTGCTAAATTTTGGAATAATTCCAGGTTCGTTTGGCCTTTTTTATACTCCCTCCATTCCCAAATATAGGGTGTATAGTTTTTGGCACGGAAATTAAAAAACGCACGTGGAGAGAAAATTTCACAAGTTTTGGGCGAGATTACACATGACTAATTGACATGAGAAAATAAAGAAGCTTGCATAATATAAGAAAATGTAATCAAATCCCTAAAAACATTATCCAGACGAGTGGTGCAATGCAATACACCTTATATTTTGGATTTTTCCCCAAAATCTATACACCTTATATCAAGGAATGGAGGGAGTACATTAATTGAGTTTCTGGGCATTTAATGTGCATAATTCAAATTTGAACTACAAGCACATGCTCCAGTGCACCAAAGTTGTTTGAAAAATCACATGTGTGTCCTTGGGTGAATTTCTAGACCCCATGCAAAAGATGGGAGTAAAATTCAAACATCTAGGTGTCGTGGCTCGGCCAGAAATATTTAGAAACTTGGTTTTTTAATTCCTGTAATTCCAAAACACGCCTCAAAATCATGAAACTTGTCATGGTCTCATGACATGGCACCAACATGTTGTGGTAATTTTTCTATCCGATTTGCGAAGGCGCACACATTAACAATCAACAAAGTCATTTTGCAACAAGTGTTGTCACGCTACAAATTGGAAACGCAAGTATTATTGAAACCGTGGGCGTTCGACTTACCAATTACATGCGGCCACGTGTCCCCTTTTTCTATTGGCTAGGAGGTGACGTGCGGGTAGCTATTTGAGTACGGGAGGCATGTGATCAGACCCCTACGCGTGCTCATCGGGAGGAGAGCCCTTTTGACTGCTACCCGCCGCGCACCTCCCTCCCAATGTCTCCATTAATGGCGCCTGAGCACCTATTCTACAGCGTGGCTATATGTCTCACTAGACTGAGATTTAAGATAGAAAAATGAAAAGCTGCAAAGAAAGTTTTGCACGGATCATGGTGTAAGATCCGATGGACCTATATAGCATCGACTGCGACTTATAGCAAGCATGATGAATATAAGGACGATGACATTGGATAATAATTGTCTTACATATTTATAAACATAATTAAAAAAAGCCACATGCGGCAACGCTCGATATACACAAGGGCAAAAGAAGAAGGAAGCCACAGCAGGAACTAGTCTCCACGGCGGGCGGCGACGAGCTCTTTCTTGTCCTCAAGATGTTGGTTGAGAGCATCCACGGATTCCTCCACCAGCCTTCTGTGCTCGATGTGCAGCATGGCATTCTCGTCCATAAGTTTCTCGACGATGATGTCGGTCCTATTCAACAAGGCAATGGTCTGCTCCTGCTGCTCCGCACTTCCGGCAATCTTCGGCCTCAGCAGGTCGCGCTCGTCTCAGAGCTTCGCATTGCTCTCATTTAGTTGCCGAATGACGTCGATAGACTGTTCAAATGAGGCTTGCAGGTCATCTTGCAACCTCACCCACCTGGAGATTTGATCCATCTGCCTAAGGACGAGGGCACGCATGCGCCTGTAAGAGTCCTCGCCTTCCTGCGAGGTAATTTCCCAGGCCGCCGCGGCGTGGGAGGACATCTCTGCTGCATTCGCGGCGCGGCGGGACATCTCTTCTGCTTCCGCGGCACGGTCGGACCTGTCTGCTACATCGATGGCGCGGCGGGTCCTCCGTGCTGCTTCGGCGGCGCGGCGGGACCTCTCTGCTGCTACGGCCGTGCGGCGGGACATGTTGGCTGCTTTCGTGGCGAGGCGGGACATCTCTCGTGCTCCCGCTTCCAGACTCGCCTCTCCCTGGTGGCAATCTCTCGACCCAGAACTCACGCTGGCCATGGCGGACGCAAGGGAACGATGATGAATAACTTGTTTGTTTTTGACTTTTTGTGGATGAGGAGTTGAGGAGGAATGTGTGGTCATCTTGGCGTAGTAGTATTTATAACCGTGTAGCAATACGCTCCTAAGTGGGAAACCATTTAGGTTTTGATCGGTGTGAACAGGTTTGCAATTTGGAATGTGACGGGACGCATGCTCAAAATTTACTGACGGTTATAAGTGCGGCACTATTCCTGAAAGGCGTAATGTGGGCACGTACGCCTTCTCGGTCGCGTATGTGGCGTTTGCACCATAGGGCGCACCGCAATAGGCAATGTCAGCACCATGGCGCACGATTCTTTTAATTAGAATGTGTGTGCCCGTCTAGCGCACACACGTTGATCTATCTAACTGTTTCAGTTTGTTGTGGCTAATCACAAACAGTTCATCCATGTGAAGTGTATGCCATCAATCGCAGACACTTTGATCTGGCTGACCCATTTCTATTTTGTTGCCTAATCGCAAACAGTTAATCCTTCTGAAGCATATGCCCTCAATCACACACACCTTGATCTGGCTGACCGTTTCTTTTGTGTTGCCTAATCACAAACAGTTCATCCGAGTGAACCGTATGTTGTGTATTGCACACGCCTTCATCTGGCTGCCCGTTTCTTTTGTTCCTCCTCATCGCAAAAAGTTAATTGAACTGAACCGTATGCCCTTCATCGCACACACAACTAAAACCTGAACCGTGTTTGATGCATCCATCATCACAAACGTTTTATACATTTCTGACGGTTTTCATACAACACCATTTGCGATTATTTCATCGCACACAGTTTCTCGAAGGGTCTCTGATCGTAGTATCCCGTTAGCAGCATTCTGCAGTAGTGTTGGAGATCTATTCGATGTAATATCCTTTTGCGGTGTGTTTTTCGAGATCCGATGAATTGTGGATTTATGATCAAGTTTATCTATGAACAATATTTGGTTCTTCTCTGAATTCTTATATGCATGATTTGATATCTTTGCAAGGCTATTCGACTTATCAGTTTAGTTTGGCCTACTAGATTGATCTTTCTTGCAATGGGAGAAGTGCTTAGCTTTGGGTTCAATCTTGAGGTGTCCTTTCCCAGTGACAGTAGGGGCAGCAAGGCACGTGTTGTATTGTTGCCATCGAGGATAAAAAGATGGGGTTTATATCATATTGCTTGAGTTTATCCCTCTACATCATGTTATCTTGCCTAAAGCATTACTCTGTTCTTATGAACTTAATACTCTAGATGCATGCTGGATAGCGGTCAATGTGTGGAGTAATAGTAGTAGATGCAGAATCATTTCGGTCTACTTAACATGGACATGATGCCTATATTTCATAATCATTGCCTATATATTCTAATAACTATGCACTCTTCCATCAATTGCTCGACAGTAATCTGTTCACCCACCATAATACTTGCTATCATGAGAGAAGCCACTAGTGAAACCTATGGCCCCCGAGTCTCTTCCTTATTATATTGCATCTCTTTTTATTATCGCATCTTGTTTACTATTTTGCAATCTTTACTTTCCAATCTATACAACAAAAATACCAAAAATATTTATCTTATTATCTTTATCAGATCTCACTTTCATAAGTGACCTTGAAGGGATTGACAACCCCTTTATCGCATCAGTTGCGAGGTTCTTGATTGTTTGTGCAGGTACTAGGTGACTTGCATGTTATCTCCTACTGGATTGATAACTAGGTTCTCAAAAACTGAGGGAAATACTTACGCTACTTTGCTGCATCACCCTTTCCTCTTCAAGGGAAAAACCAACGCATGCTCAAGAGATAGCAAGAAGGATTTCTGGCGCCGTTGCCGGGGAGATCTATGCTCAAGTCAAGACATACTAAGTACCCATCACAAACTCTTCTCCCTCGCATTACATTACTTGCCATTTGCCTCTCGTTTTCCTCTCCCCCACTTCACTTTTGCCTTTTCCTTGCCTCTTTTCTGTTCGCCTCTTTTCGCTTGCTTCTTGTGTTCTTGTGTGTTGGATTGATTGTTTGTCATGATGGCTCAAGATAATACTAAATTGTGTGACTTTTCCAATACCAACAACAATGATTTTATTAGCACTCTGATTGCTCCTATTACCGATGCTGAATCTTGTGAAATTAATGTTGCTTTGTTGAATCTTGTCATGAAAGATCAATTTTCTGGCCTTCCTAGTGAAGATGCCGCTACACATCTAAACAACTTTGTTGATTTGTGTGATATGCAAAATAAGAAAGATGTGGATAATGATAATGTTAAACTGAAGCTATTTCTATTTTCTCTTAGAGATCGTGCTAAAACTTGGTTCTCTGCTTTGCCTAAAAATAGTATTGATTCATGGAATAAGTGCAAAGATGCTTTTATCTCTAAGTATTTTCCTCCTGCTAAGATCATCTCTCTTAGAAACAATATTATGATTTTAAGCAACTTGATCATGAGCATGTTGCACAAGCTTGGGAGAGGATGAAATTAATGGTACGTAATTGCCCTACACATGGTTTGAATTTATGGATGATTATACAAAAAAATTATGTCGGATTGAATTTTGGTTCTAGAAATCTTTTAGATTCGGCCGCGGGAGGCACTTTTATGGAAATCACTTTAGGAGAAGCTACTGAACTCCTAGATAATATTATGGTTAATTATTCTCAATGGCATACTGAAAGATCCACTAGTAAAAAGGTTCATGCGATTGAAGAGATTAATGTCTTGAGTGGAAAGATGGATGAACTTATGAAATTGTTTGCTAATAAGAGTGTTTCTTCTGATCCTAATGATATTCCTTTGTCCACTTTGATTGAGAATAATAATGAATCTATGGATGTGAATTTTGTTGGTAGGAACAATTTTGGTAACAACGCTTATAGAGGAAACTTTAATTCTAGGCCGTTCCCTAGTAATTCCTCTAATAATTATGGTAATTCCTACAACAACTCAGATGCCCTCTGATTTTGAGACTAGTGTTAAATAATTTATGAATTTGCAAAAGAATTTCAATGCTTTGATTAAAGAAAAATTGCTTAAAATTGATGAGTTGGCTAGGAACGTGGACAGAATTTCTCCTGACGTTGATTCTTTGAAACTTAGATCTATTCCACCTAAGCACGATATCAATGAGTCTCTCAAGGCCATGAGAATTTCCATTGATGAGTGCAAATAAAGAAACGCTAGGATGCGTGCTAAAAAAGATTGCTTTGTGAAAGCGTGTTCTTCTAGCTTTGTAATAAAGATGTAGATCTAAAAGTGATTGATGTGTCTCCTATTAAATCTTTGTTTTCCAATATGAATCTTGATAAAGATGGGACTGAAGATGAGTCAACTTTAGTTAAAGGGCGTCCCAATGATTCAGAGTTTTTAGATCTTGATACTAAAATTAATAGAAGTGGGATTGAAGAGGTCAAAACTTTACATAGCAATGAACCCACTATTTTGGATTTCAAGGAATTTAATTATGATAATTGCTCTTTGATAGATTGTATTTCCTTGTTGCAATCCGTGTTAAATTCTCCTCATGTTTATGATCAAAATAAGGCTTTTACTAAACATATCGTTGATGCTTTAATGCAATCTTATGAAGAAAAGCTTGAACTAGAAGTTTCTATCCCTAGAAAACTTTATGATGGGTGGGAACCTACTATTAAAATTAAGATCAAAGATCATGAATGCTATGCTTTATGTGATTTGGGTGCTAGTGTTTCCACGATTCCAAAAACTTTGTGTGATGTGTTAGGTTTCCGCGAATTTGATGATTGTTCCTTAAATTTGCACCTTGCGGATTCCACCATTAAGAAACCTATGGAAAGGATTAATGATGTTCTTATTGTTGCAAATAGGAATTATGTGCCCGCAGATTTCATTGTTCTTGATATATATTTCAATCCTACATGTCCTATTATTCTTGGTAGACCTTTCTTTAGAACGATTAGTGTAATTATTGACATGAAAGAAGGAAATATTAGATTCTAATTTCCGTTAAAGAAAGGCATGGAACACTTACCTACAAAGAAAATTAAATTACCTTATGAATCTATTAGGAGAGCCATTATGGATTGCATACCAAAGATGACAATACCTAGATCTATTCTTGCTTTTATGCCCAGCTAGGGGCGTTAAACGATAGCGCTTGTTGGGAGGCAACCCAATTTTATTTTTGTTCCTGGCTTTTTGTTCCTGTTTAGTAATAAATAAATCAGCTATCCTCTGTTATGATTGTGTTTTTTATGTTTTAATTAGTGTTTGTGCCAAGTAAAGCCTTTAGGATCTTCTTGGGTGATTGTTGTTTCATCTTGCTGATAAAAACAGAAAGAATGCGCTCACAAGAATTAATTTTCATTTTTTGCCAAAGAGTGATAAAATATCAATTCCAACTGCTATAGATCAATATACAAATTGTTTAGTCCTTCCTAATGTTTCAGAATTTTTGGAGTTGCCAAAGTATTCGAACTATCCAGATTGGTACAGACTGTTCTATTTTTGACAGATTCTATTTTCGTGTGTTGTTTGCTTATTTTGATGAATCTATGGCTAGTGTCGGGGGGTATGAACCATAGAGAAGTTGGAATACAGTAGGTTTAACATCAATATAAATAAATAATGAGTTCATTACAGTACCTTAAAGTGGTGGGTTTTTTTCTTATACTAACGGAGCTCATTAGATTTTCTGTTGAGTTTTGTGTTGTGAAGTTTTCAAGTTTTGGGGTAAAGATTTGATGGATCTTGGAATAAGGAGTGGCAAGAGCCTAAGCTTGGGGATGCCCAAGGCACCCCAAGGTAAAATTCAAGGACAACCAAAATCCTAAGCTTGGGGATGCCCCGGAAGGCATCCCCTCTTTCGTCTTTGTCTATCGGTAACTTTACTTGAGGCTATATTTTTATTCACCACATGATATGTGTTTTTCTTGGAGCGTCTTGTATGATTTGATTATTTTCTTTTTAGTTTACCACAATCATCCTTGCTGTACACACCTTTTGGGAGAGACACACATGAATCGGAATTTATTAGAATACTTTATGTGCTTCACTTATACCTTTTGAGCTAGATAATTTTGCTCTAGTGCTTCAGTTATATATTTTTAGAGCACGGTGGTGCTTTTATTTTATATAAATTATTGATCTCTCATGCTTCACTTATATTATTTTGAGAGTCTTTTAGAATAGCATGGTAATTTTCTTTGGTTATGAAATTAGTCCTCATATGATAGGCATCCAAGATGGGTATAATAATAAAAACTTTCATATAGAGTGCATTGAATACTATGAGAAGTTTGATAATTGGTGATTGTTTTGAGACATGAAGATGGTGATATTAGAGTCATGCTAGTTGAGTATTTGTGAATTTGAGAAATACTTGTGTTGAGGTTTGCAAGTCCCATAGCATGCACGTATGGTAACCGTTGTGTAACAAATTTGAAGCATGAGGTGTTTCTTTGATTGTCCTCCTTATGAGTGGCGGTCGGGGATGAGCGATGGTCTTTTCCTACCAACCTATCCCCCTAGGAGCATGCGCGTAGTGCTTAGTTTTGATGACTTGTAGATTTTTGCAATAAGTATGTGAGTTATTTATGACTAATGTTAAGTCCATGGATTATACGCACTCTCACCCTTCCATCATTGCTAGCCTCTTCGGTACCGTTCATTGCCCTTTCTCACCTCGAGAGTTGGTGCAAACTTCGCTGGTGCATCCAAAACCAGTGATATGATACACTCTATCACACATAAGCCTCCTTACATCTTCCTCAAAACAGCCACCATACCTACCTATTATGGCATTACCATAGCCATTCCGAGATATATTGCCATGCAACTTTCCACCGTTTCGTTTATTATGACACGCTTCATCATTGTCATATTGCCTTGCATGATCATGTAGTTGACATCGTATTTGTGGCAAAGCCATCGCTCATAATTTTTTATACATGTCACTCTTGAATCATTGCACATCCCGGTACACTGCCGGAGGCATTCATATAGTCATATTTTGTTCTAGTATCAAGTTGTAATTTTTGAGTTGTAAATAAATAGAAGTGTGATGATCATCATTATTAGAGCATTGTCCCATGTGAGGAAAAAAGAGAAAGGCCAAAAAAGAGAAGACCCCAAAAAATGAGGGAAAAAGAGAGAAGGGACACGTTACTATCTTTTTCCACACTTGTGCTTCAAAGTAGCACCATGATCTTCATGATAGAGAGTCTCTTATTTTTTCACTTTCATATACTAGTCGGAATTTTCATTATAGAACTTGGCTTGTATATTCCAACAATGGGCCTCCTCAAAATGCCCTAGGTATTCGTGAGCAAGCAAGTTGGATACACACCCACTTAGTTTCTTTTGTTGAGCTTTCATACATTTATAGCTCTAGTGCATCTGTTGCATGGCAATCCCTACTCCTCGCATTGACATCAATTGATGGGCACCTCCATAGCCTGTTGATTAGCCGCGTCGAGTGAGACTTTCTCCTTTTTTGTCTTCTCCACACAACCTCCATCATCATATTCTGTTCCACCTATAGTGCTATGTCCATGGCTCGCGCTCATGTATTGTGTGAAAGTTGAAAAAGTTTGAGAATACTAAAGTATGAAACAATTGCTTGGCTTGTCATCGGGGTTGTGCATGATAGGAGAATTTTGTGTGACCAAAATGAAGCATGGCCAAACTATATGATTTTGTAGGGATGAGCTTTCTTTGGCTATGTTATTTTGAGAAAACATAATTGCTTGGTTAGTATGCTTGAAGTATTATTATTTTTATGTCAATATTAAACTTTTGTCTTGAATCTTTCAGATATGAATATGCATGCCACAATAAAGAAAATTACATTGAAAATTATGTTCGGAAGCATTCCACATCAAAAATTCTGTTTTTATCATTTACCTACTCGAGGACAAGCAGGAATTAAGCTTGGGGATGTTGATACGCCTCCAATGTATCTATAATTTCTGATTGTTCCATGCTATTATATTATCTGTTTTGGATGTTTAATGGGATTTAATATGCTCTTTTATATTATTTTTGGGACTAACCTATTAACCGGAGGCCCAGTGCCAGTTTCTGTTTTTTTGCCTATTTCAGTGTTTCACAGAAAAGGAATATCAAACGGAATCCAAACGGAACAAAACCTTCGCGAGGATCTTTCTTGGAACAAACGCAATCGAGGAGACTTGGAGTGGAAGTCAGAGACGCAACGAGGTGGCCACGAGGCAGGAGGGCGCGCCCCCACCCTCGTGGCCCCCTCGTAGCTCAACTGACGTACTTCTTTCGCCTATATATACTCTTATACCCTAAAAACATCTAGAGGAGCCACGAAATCACTTTTCGACCACCACAACCTTCTGTACCCATGAGATCCCATCTGGGGCCTTTTCCGGTGATCTGCCGGAGGGGGAATCGATCACGGAGGGCTTCTACATCAACACCATAGCCTCTCCGATGATGTGTCAGTAGTTTACCATAGACCTTCGGGCCATAGTTATTAGCTAGATGGCTTCTTCTCTCTCTTTGGTTCTCAATACAAAGTTCTCCTCGATGTTCTTGGAGATCTATTTGATGTAATATTCTTTTGTGGTGTGTTTGACAAGATCTGATGAATTGTGGATTTATGATCAAGTTTATCTATGAACAATATTTGGTTCTTCTCTGAATTCTTATATGCATGATTTGATATGTTTGAAAGCCTCTTTGAATTATTGGTTTAGTTTGGCCTACTAGATTGATCTTTCTTGCAATGGGAGAAGTGCTTAGTTTTGGGTTCAATCTTGCAGTGTCCTTTCGCAGTGCCAGTAGGGGCAGCAAGGCACGTATTGTATTGTTGCCATCGAGGATTAAAATATGGGGTTTATATCATATTGCTTGAGTTTATCCCTCTACATCATGTCATCTTGCTTAAAGCATTACTCTGTTCTTATGAACTTAATACTCTAGATGCATACTGGATAGCGGTTCAATCTTGTGGTGTCCTTTCCCAGTGACAGTAGGGGCAGCGGCACGTATTGTATTGTTGCCATCGAGGATAAAAAGATGGGGTTTATATCATATTGCTTGAGTTTATCCCTCTACATCATGTCATCTTGCCTAAACCATCACTCTGTTCTTATGAACTTAATACTCTAGATGCATGCTAGATAGCGGTCAATGTGTGGAGTAATAGTAGTAGATGCAGAATCGTTTCGGTCTACTTAACACGGACGTGATGCCTATATTTCATAATCATTGCCTAGATATTCTCATAACTATGCGATCTTCTGTCAATTGCTCGGCAGTAATTTGTTCACCCACCATAATACTTGCTATCATGAGAGAAGCCACTAGTGAAACCTATGGCCTCCGGGTCGCTTCCTTATTATATTGCGTCTCTTTTTATTATCGCATCTTGTTTACTATTTTGCAATCTTTACTTTCCAATCTATACAACAAAAATACCAAAAATATTTATCTTATTATCTTCATCAGATCTCACTTTCGTAAATGACCGTGAAGGGATTGACTACCCCTTTATCGCTTTGGTTGTGAGGTTCTTGATTGTTTGTGCAGGTACTAGGTGACTTGCGTGTTATCTCCTACTAGATTGATACCTTCGTTCTCAAAAACTGAGGGAAATACTTACGCTACTTTGCTGCATCACCCTTTCCTCTTCAAGGGAAAAACTAACGCATGCTCAAGAGGTAGCAATCCCCAAGCTTGAGCTTTTGTGTCTCCTTAATTCTTCTCATATCACAGTTTTCCTAAATCTCAAAAGCTTCATCCACACAAAACTCAATAAGAACTCGTGAGATAAGTTAGTATAAACCAATGCAAAAACCTTATCATTCCCTACTATAGCAAATCACTAAAATTATTATTCAACATTGCATACTAAATTCCTCTGCATATTTAATACTCCTATCCGCAAATAGAATCATTAAACAAGCAAACATATGCAAACAATGAAAACATAACATCAATCTGCCAAAACAGTACAGTCTGTAAAGAATGCAAGAGTACCATTACTTCCCTAACTCCAAAAGTTATGAAAATTTATTACACTGTATAAAATTTATCAGAGCACATTTTGCAAAAAGTTTCAACATTTATCACATTCTGACTTTTCTAGGGAATTTTTGTAACAGTTGTAAAGTTTCTGTTTTCAAACAGCAACATGTATACTTGCAAAATAAGCATGGCAAAGGCTATCATTACCACTTTTATTGAAATAAAAGATGCAAAACATTATTCTAAATAACAGCAAGCAAATCCTAACAAAATAAATTGATGCTCCAAGCAAAACACATATCATGTAACGAATGAAAACATAGCTCCAAGTGAGGTTACCGATAATGTTGGAGACGAAAGAGGGGATGCCTTCCGGGGCATCCCCAAGCTTAGTTTCTTGTATCTTACTTGAATATTTCCTTGGGGGTGCCTTGGGAATCCCCAATCTTAGGGTCTTGTCACTCCTTATTCTCCTCATACCGATATCTCACCCAAAACTTGAAAACTTCAATCACACAAAACTTAACGGAACTTGGTGAGATAGGTTAGTATGATAAAGAGCAAGCAATCCCACTTTGGTACTGTCAAATACAAGATTCATAATTGTTTCCACACAATTGCTACTGTAGCATATTATTTCTACAATTTATATTGAGCAATATAAGCCATAGAAACTAGAAAACTAGCAAATTTTGCATTGAAAACAGAATCTGTCAAATACAGAATAGTCTGTGGTAATCTGTACTCAAACGATACTTCTTATGCTCCAAAAATTCTGAAAAATAGGCAAACCTGAGCACTTTGTCTATTAATCTTCTGCAAAAAGAATCAGAATTTTATCATGCTTCTGTTAAAAATGAGAATTGTTTTCCTGAGCGCAAAAGTTTCTGCTTTTCAGCAGGGTCAACTCAACTATCACCCAACATGATCCCAAAGGCTTTACTTGGCACTTCATTGAAACAAAAGAAATAAAACATGATTACTACAGTAGCCTAATCATGTGAACACACAAAAACAGTGGGTAAAAGTGTTGGATTGTCTCCCAACTAGCGCTTTTCTTTAGTGCCTTTTAGCTAGGCATGATGATTTCAATGATGCTTGCATAAAAGATAAGAATTGAAACATAGAGAGAGCATCATGAAGCATATGACTAGCACATTTAAGTCTAACCCTTTTCCTATAAATAGGGATTTTGTGAGCAAACAACTTATGGGAACAAGAATCAACTAGCATAGGAAAGCAAAACAAGCATAACTTCAAAACTTTCAACACATAGAGAGGAAACTTGATATTATTGCAATTCCTACAGGCATAAGTTCCTCCTGCATAGTAATTTTCAGTAGCATCATGAAGAAATTAAACAATAGAACCATCACATAAAGCATTCTTTTCATGACACAAAAACATAGAAAACTTATTACTCTCCACATAAGCAAACTTCTTCTCATCAATAGTAGTGGGAGCAAACTCAACGAAATAACTATCATGAGAGTAAAAATTAAAATCATGATGGCAAGTCTCATGGTTATCATTATTCTTTATAGAATACATGTCATCACCATAATCATCATAAATAGGAGGCATGCAATCATTATAACAAATTTGCACATCAAATCTCGGGGGACTAAAAATATCATCTTCATCAAACATAGCATCCCCAAGCTTATGGCTTTGCATATTGTTGGGGATACACATAACAGGTAGGCCCACGAAGGGTCGAAATTTCATAAAGCATGGGGTGCACACAACATGTGGGTCTAGAGAAATTTCTTACATACATACTATCCAGTCGGACAATCAGCATACTATCCACTCGGACAAGCAACATACCATCCACTCGGATGACAGTTCACCACTCGACCGTACGACTCACTCGGGTATATGAAGACCAGCAGGCAGCAAAGCAGTCAAAGCATCATTCTCATAGTGAAGTCTTGGTAGTTAGCTGGCATTATGGCATTCATGCCCCACTTTGTAACATAGGAGGTGAGGGGGTGGCGCACTCTATATAAGCCACCCCCACCACTAGGCTTAAGGGCTCTTTCTTCCACCTCTCTCTTCTTTCTCTCTAGTCTCCGGACTTAATTAGATCAGGCATGGGGATCCGTTCTCCTGGCGCTCAGATACATTGTAATCTCCGGATACATACTCAGATAAAAAAGCCTCTCTGGAGCACGAGACATAGGGTTGTTATCTCCACCGTGAGAGGCCCGAACTCGCTAAAACCACCGTGTCACCCATATGCATCTCAATAGATCATGCTCCTTTACCCTATCCCTTATTATTGTCGGAATCGTTCCCACGACAGTTGGCGCCCACCATGGGGCATGGCGTTTATCGAACCATGATGCAAATGGTTTTCTTTCTTTAATGTTCGTCCGCCGATTAACAATCATCAATGGAGGATCTGATCCAGGATGTTTCGGACATCACTCCACTCACAGGGGAGTCATGATACTCTTCGTACAGAGGGATCAGGAAGTCCCATTCCATACTATCTTATTCTTTACATTCGATCTTTAATCTAACAATGGTTGTTTTTCTTCTATATGTACATGTACTCATGAGGAGGATGGCCGCCTCATCTTCTTCTCATCAACCAGAAAGCACGAACAACAGCGGCATGGAGGACGAGCTCCCGACATGGCCAGTCCACCGGGTCAACCGCCACTCGTCCGGCTTCACCGACCTCTGGCACATCCATCTGCGCCGGAACCGCACCTCCAGCGGTGTTCCTGAGTCGCGCGGCTGGCATAATGCGATGGTGCAACACTCCTCCCTTTCTGCTCAGCAGAGACACAAGCCTGGCCGGCAACGTAGAACTCCTCGGTCCAGTCGCCCGCTCGGCAGTGATCTCCATGGTGGAGGCGCCTCTCCTGTCGGTGTCGTAGGCACGATGTGTTCCTCCCTCATCAGCTTCTCAGGCATGGTTGTTGTGGCGTACGCGCAGACCCCGCGCGGCGCGGAAATAGGAAGCCGGTCACGCCTCCGGGCGCGGCGGTTCTTCCTCCGTCGCTGTTTGCTGGCCATGGCCCTTTTTCCTTTAACCATGAAAGGTGAGTGGGCCACCTTCTCCTTGATTACCTGCATGTAGGTAAATGCGCGCAAGTATAGGAAATGGAAGGACGTGGTTATCTTCAACGTCAGATTAATTGGTTGCCTCATTAAGTGGCCAATTGATGAGGATTACTAATGCCACTTAATTGTTGCAGCCAGAACCAGGCAGTTGTTTCCACGACTTCCACAGGTTCTGTGCCAGTTAATTCATGCATGCATTTATGACCATCCAGCCTTCAACTTCGTGGCCGTATTTGCTAGTGCTAACTTGCAGGGTCACCCAATGGATCTTTTACTCGGACAGCTGCGAACTAGATTCGCTCATAGTTCAGACAGATGACACTCGGACACAGACTCAAATTCACTCAGCCATAGACCAAAATTCACTTGAACTACTAATATGCAGGGTAACTCGGATGGAGTTTGCATCCAGACGGCTAACATGCAGTGACTCGGCCGCCCCACACGCGGTCACTCTGTTGGACACATTTCATTGTCTTATCTGACTCGACCGCTCCATGTGTCGCCACTCGATGAGACGCATCTTCATCATTTGGCCGTCCCGGGCGTCGCCACTCCACGGGATGCATCTACATCATTTGGACGCCCCGCATCACAACTTTGTGGGACGCGTCTACATCACTCGGACGCCCCGCGTGTCGCCACTCTGCGGGGCGCGTCTACGTCACTTGGACGCCCCGCTCATCGTCACTCTGCGGGACGCGTCTACATCGCCCGGACGCCCCCCCATCGTCACTTCGCGGGACGCGTCTACTTCACTCGGACGCCCCGCGCATCATCACTCTGTGGGACGCGTCTACTTCACTCAGACGCCCCGCGCGTTCGCCACTCTGCGGGACACATCTATGTCACTTGGACGCTCCGCTCATCGTCACTCTGCGGGATGCGTCTACATCGCCCGGACGCCCCGCCCATCGTCACTTCGCGGGACGCGTCTACTTCACTCGGACGCCCCGCGCATCATCACTCTGCAGGACGCGTCAACTTCACCCGGATGCCTCACGCGTCGTCACTCCGTAGCAAGCGTCTACATCACTCGGCCGCCCCGCGCGTCGCCATAGGTTGGTCACCTCGTAACCATTCGGCTTCTTCGCGCGTCGCCACTCGGTTGGTCACCTCATAACCATTTTGCGCTCCGCGCGTCGCCACTCGGTTGGTCACATCATCGCCACTCGGCCGCCCTGCGCGTCGCTTCTCAGTTGGTCACCTCATCACCACTCGGCCGCCCCGCGCATCGCCATCGGTTGGTCACCTCATCACCACTTGGCCGCCCCGCGCGTCGCCATCCGTTGGTCACCTCATCACCACTCGGCTGCCCCACGCGTCGCCGTCGGTTGGTCACCTCATCACCACTCGGCCGCCCCGCACATCGCCATCGGTTGGTCACCTCATAACCATTCGGTCGTTCCATGCATCGCCACTCGGTTAGTCACCTCACAACCATTCGGCCGCTCCATGCGTCGCCACTCGGTTGGTCACCTCATCACCACCCGGCCGCTCCATGCGTCGCCACTCGGTTGGTCACCTCATAACCATTCGGCCGCTCCGCGTGTCGCCACTCGGTTGGTCACCTCACCACCATCCGCCCGCTCCGTGCGTCGCCACTCGATTGGTCACCTCATAACCGTTCGGCCACCCTACGCGTCGCCACTCGGTTGGTCACCTCATAACCTGTCAGGACCCCGACTCAATGCCATATCGATCTAGCATGTAACACCTCATATCACTTTGCGGCCTCACGCACGGTATTCCCACGGGTGTCGCCTTACCTTTGCCCGGGACCGTTTGCGCCTTTTGGCACACGTATATGATAGTGTCGCTAGCATCCATATGATAAGGAGCCCGGGCTGACATGGCTAGTCGTAAACCCAAAGTGGCACAAACTTACAGGGACAGGCATCCATGACCCAGCATCGAACGTGTCGGTCATCAGCGAGTGAATCCAGGCTGTAGCACTGGGCTAGCAGGACTCCGGTGAACCGGGCTGTAGCGGGCTAACAGGACTCCGGTATTCATCGCGTGACATTTCCCCGAAGGGACAGACACAGGAACGAAGAAGGACACATGCCGGCCAGCCTAAGTGTTCCGGAGCAGTAGCAAGCTACCATGGCTCAGTGGAAACACTAGGAGACATTTCCCGGTAAGAGAGGCTACTAAGGATAAACAACTAGATAGTCAGATCCCACACATACCAAGCATTTCAATAACATACACACAATATGCTCGATATGTGCAAATACAACATGGCATCACAACATGACTCTACGACTCAAGTATTTATTCAATAGGCTCCGAGGAGCGAGATATTACAAACAGGGGTCTCATGACCCAACAATCAGAGCATACAAGTCAAAGCACAAGCGGAAGCTATCATGTCTGAGTACAGACATCTATAAATGAAAAAGGCTGAGAAGCCTGACTATCTACCAGATCCTGCCGAGGGCACAAGATCGTAGCTGAGGTAACAAGCTAAACGTCGAAGTCCACGCGGAACTACTAGCGAGACCGAAGTCTCTCTGCAAAAACATAAAATAGGCAAACGTGAGTACAAATGTACCCAGCAAGACTTACATCAGAACTAACTACATATGCATCATTGTCAACAAAGGGGATGGAGGGGTTTAACTGCAGCAAGCCAGCTTTGACTCGGTGGCTATCCTAATCTACTGTTGCAAGAAACTCTTTTGAGGTGGCGCACACGAGTCCACATATTCACCATATCAATACACCACTATGGATCCGCTCCCGTCTCCCTACGAGAACGCCATCCATAGCACTCACGCTTATCTTGCGTATTTTAGAGTATCCACTTTCACTTGTCTATGAACTGATATAAGCAACCCAGAAGTCCTTTTCCGCGGACACGGCTATTCGAATAGATGATGTTAACCCTGCAGGGGTGTACTTCTTCACACACGCTCTCACCACTTACCGCCGTTTACACGACATGTACTCGGCAACCTTCAAGCGGAAGCCCAACGTGGGTGTCGGCCACGGCCTACCTAAACACTCAAGTCTCTAGTCCAGGTTTATCGCCTATTCGGGTTCCATCCATGAGGAGATCCGGCCGGAGTTTCGCTCACAGCCCCAAACGATGTGAACAGGGTTCCGTGACACCAAACGGGCGCCCGGTTTACCCGGCCACGTGCCTACCGCATCACAGCCCACCCCTACGGTCAGCGCTGCGCACGGCCTCCAGCATACTACAAACACCAGAAACTACTTGCAACTCCTGGACAGAGGACAAGGGTGATCAAGAAGCCGAGAGGGTCCATTGGTTTCGGGCCCAATGCGTGGTAGTAGCTGAATCATGGATCACAAACACAGAACTCAGTTCCTGAGGACGGCTGCAATGAGACAACCCACCATGTACTCCTACATGGCCTCTCACCGCTACCTTTACCAAATCGTATTCAAACACTTAGCTCACACACAGTAGGACATGTTCACACACCTCTGATTCATCCCCGATGAATCAGACCTGACTCAACTCTAAGCAGTAGCAGGCATGACAAACAAGCATGAATGAGTAGGCACAACAGGGCTCAAACAACTCCTACTCATGCTAGTGGGTTTCATCTATTTACTGTGGCAATGACAGGTCATGCAAAGGATAAAGGGGTTCAGCTACCGCAGCAAGTAACAAATATGTCGTTGTTGTCCTAATGTAGTAAAAGAGAGCAGGAGCGAGAGAGTGGGATTTTATCGGAATGAACAAGGGGGTTTTGCTTGCCTGGCACTTCTGAAGATAACCTTGAGTCTTCATCAGTGTCAACGATCACATCATCGGTACAACGTCTATCGAGGGGGAACAACACCGGCAAACACAGAAGAAACACGATCAATGCAATGCACAATATGATGCATGCTATGACATGGCAATATGAATGTGTTTTGGGCTAATTCACCTAGCTATGAGTTAAATGAAGTTGGTTTGAATACATGATTCAAATTCCAACTCCATATATGGTTATTTAAATGCCCTTTATTTGTTTTGTCCAAAACAGAGGACAAACATTGTTCAAACATGCATGAAAATGGTACAGATGGATTCCTTGATTTTTTCTAATAATTTTTCATATATAAATTATTTGATTTGGAGTTACGGTTGAATTTCTATGAATTTTTGAAGTTTAGGGCATTTTCTGAAATTCCTGAAATAATAATAAATCCAGAAATGATTTATGGCGTCAGCACCACGTCACGGTGACGTCAGCAGGGTCAACTGGGCTGGCTCGGGTCAAACCTGACGTGTGGGGTCCACACGTCAGTGACACAGGTTAGACAGGGGGGTTAGTTTAGTTTAATTAAAGATTAGGGGCACTAGGGCCCACATGTCAGTGTCAGGGGGTTAGATTAGGTGGTGATTAGCATTAAGCTAATCACCTGATGGCGGGGTCCACCTGTCATGGACCCAGGGGAGGTCAAACCCCTGGTCAGTAGGGTCAATCCCGTCGGCGTCTCGACGCCGGCGAGGCCCGGGACGGTGGCGGCCGTCGGAAACACGCTACAGGGCACGGGCGAGGCCGTTCTTGGGCTCGTTGGAGAGCCCTTGCTCCCGCGCGTCGAATGGTGCGGTTGCTGGGTCGTGGGGAGGCCGGAGCTGACGACAGCGAGCTCCAAGGCGGCGGCCGGAGTTCGGGTGGCCACGGGTTAGCTGTTGCGGCATGCAAACGGGAGGGGGCTTGCGCTAGGAATGCTCTACGGAACGCTGCGAACGCGTTAGGCTCGCCGGGGTGACCAAATGGTCACCGGAGCTACGTCGACGACGAGCTCGGGCCGCGGCGTTCTACGGGCATCCAGGGGCGATGCCTACGGCGATCAAAAGAAGCGGGGAAGAGGGGGAAACGGTGGAGGAGCTCACGGGGGGTCGGTTGGAGCAGACGGCGAGCTCGGGGAGGTGGCGAAGACGGCGAATCGACAGACGGTGTCCGGCGGCCATGCGTGGAGAAGACGGGTCGCTGGCGAGGCAGCAGGGCATCCGACGACGCGTGTCTCAACGGAGAGGTAGCAGGGGACTAGGCGGAGCCGATGGACTCTCTAGTAGGGCGAAACGACGGCGGTGGCTGCGGTGGTAGTGGACGGCGGCGGCGGCAGCGGTCGGGCGAGAGAGGGAGAGATCCAGGGAAGGGGGTGAGAGCGCGGGAGAGTGAGGGAGAGAGGCAGGGAGGTGAGTGGCGCCATCTAGACGCGTCGGGGCGCCTCGGTGGCAAGCAGGAGGTGGCCAGGGCGGCGTCGGCGCCCGCCACCGAGCTGCTTCGGTGCGAGGGGAGGAAGACGACAGGGGGGGGTAGCGGTGGCGGGCTGGGCCGTGCTGCTGGGCCAGGTGGGCTACCAGGTGAGCGCCAGGTAAGATCTTCTGCTCTCTCTCTCTTATTTCTATTTAATTCTGTTTTCTATTTTCTGTAGTTTGTTTTGATTTGATTTAAAATATCAAATCATTTTATAAAATCCTGGAAACAATTATGGGTGCTTTCTGAATTATTTCAGTGACCCTTAACAATTTCCAACATTTATTTGAACATTTAAATTATTTATAGTATTTAAATGCCCAAGGTCAAATACAATAGGATTTAATTCAAAAATCCAGAATGGCCTAGAAATATGTGCATCATTGATGGCAGGGGTTTTCACCTTTAACAAAAATAATGAACTTTTCTAAAGGGCATTCTGGGTTTATTGAAATATTTTTATTTTGATCCTAATTGCATTTTATTTAGTGCTAGGGTTTGTCATCCCCATTTCAAGTTTCATGAATTTTAAACATGATGCATGAATGCCTTAATGCAACTAATGACAAACAAATTCTAGGGCTGTGACAACTCACCCCCACTAAACAAAAATCTCGTCCCGAGATTCAAGCGTAGGGTAAGGTGAAGGGGGAACGCAAACTAGCACAATCTTCACGATCCAGTTGCACTTCAAATGGACGTTGATTCGTCCACCATCATTGTCTCGAAGTCTTGCTCTGAGAACTCCAGCTATCATGACAACGAGAGGAAGGAAAGACCCTAAAAGAATCGTTCTTCTCGAAGGTCGAACAACTCAGGATTAACTCATGGAATGAGACATAGCAACATCTCTCGAGCTGAGACACGAAGCATACATCATGAGGAATGGAGTGAAGACAGATGATGAGGGCTCACTAGGTAGACAACAATTCCACACCTAAGAAGGTGGTAAACGATTGTCAACGTAGCGAGGAGTTGAGTTTCCATGATACCACAACGAAACATCCTGGAGGAGGGTGATTCGTAGATTATCCCCTTAAGTGGCAAAAAGAATTACCTTTGATTCAAAGATCATTGAAACTCTTTATACCAGCCTAAGGCAATTCTTGAGCGATCGTTTGGAGGGGGTCGGTAGAATGGCATACTCGGACTTGGATGATGTGGATTACCTTGTTGAAGACAACGTAATGGATGAACTTGCTTACCTCCGGAAATGGAAGAGACCCATGGTAGAATGGCCCATTGGAGGTGCAAGCTGGGAACAAAATGCAAATGCTGGGAATGATTCTGGTAACTGGGGAAGAACCCAACAATAGAGAGTGAATTCACTGTTTGAAAAGGTCATAGCATTGCCGAGGAAACTGAGAGGAATCCCAGTTAGTGCCGATGATAACTCGTAGCGCTTGTGCGTGCTCTCAAGAACTTGAGCATTTCCATAATCATCAAGGTTCTACCAATATCCGTGTCAAGGATCCTGGCAACACAACTTGCTACCATGATGAATGGTGATGGAGGATGCAGATGCAAAGGGAGATAACACCTTCTCAGATTTCACCTTAGTGAGGCCAAGGGGACGAAATCTGGATGATCGACTGAGAGACATTTAGCACTCCGCTTCTAATGTTCTCCTTGATGTGCTAGCGTAATCCACCCATAGATATGGTTTGATATCTAGAACATCAAGTAAAAAGGTCGGACTTCGGGAGCACAAAAATCCATAAGGAACAACTACTAGAATAAGTCCTACGAGATACTTATGGGGAGGTGGCCAACTTCCTCAATCAAGATATTATAATAACAGGTCTTCCGGCTGGGTGTGTTGGCCACGACATCCACTTTACCGGTTTCCGAGGGATCGATATTATAGTTTTTGGGAAATGTTCCAAACCATCATATCTGCCTGAGATTCAGATCTGGTTGGTGTCAGGATATTCTAGACTCATCGAGTCTAGGAAGAAAAACGAAAGTTTGCAACACAAATCGACGAGATGATGTTGCGAGATTCTCGGGAAATGAACTATGATAGCAAGCTCCAAAACACGAGCCGGTTCTGCTACAACATGTGAACATGTTGTCCAAGACAAACATGACCACAAAGTAGTCTTATAATAAAACACTACCGAGTTCAGGAGGGGGAACCATCATCGAGGATATCGAAGTTTTGTACAAATCCGTCTGGTACCTTCGGGACTAGCACTTAGAACTTATTAACCTTGAACAAATCAATCAGTGGCTTGGTGTGCTAGGGACACATATAGAATGGAGGTTGCAAGTCTCCAGACCACAGAATACTTCGCACGTATGCATGACTGATTTGGGATGATTCCAAAGGAAAAACATTGACTTTCTCGAATCAACGGCGGCAACTTGCATCAAATGCATATGAACTAGAGGAAGTCACTTCTTTTCATCCAAACATATGCTTCACGAACGGGGCATGAAGAAAATGCTTACACAAGTTTCCAACACTAGCTTAATGTTCAACAAAATCATGGAGGAGATAAGGATGTTGTCAATGGGCTCAACAACAATTCATCCGGGTTTCCTTTTAAAAGGAATTCCATAGTTAAGTGAACACGGTAATAGCATTGGTCAGACCAAAGAATATAATGGTGTATGCTCGAGGGATCAACCACGAGTAAGACAACATTACGAACATCGTTGGTTCTGATTTGATTTGACGATAGCCCATAGTCAATCAAAGGATTGATAAGACAATAGGTCCAGCAACTGATCACAGGGACCAAACGATGAAGATATCATCTTTCTTCAACACACACTACACAAGAATATCCCTTTTGGAACGAACTAAGTCAGGCAAGCTTTTATCTTCCAACTCTCCAAGTTGTTGTCTAGCTTAACCAACTAGCTCAGGGATATCTAACACCGATTCTTGGAGAAAGGGTGGTTTACAGGATAAACCAACTTGATCACGAGGTCAACATAACAGTCAGGTGACAACCTGGTGATACTTTCGAGAAGATAATCGAAAAATCACGAACCACCGATATGTTACTAAGCTCGAGAACAATCTTGCTTTCCAGGGCAAGACGATATGATCAAATAAGCAAGGATTGGCACTATCCTAACTCACTGATCGGAGAGTGCACCAGAAATAAGGACTAGGTAGCATAGTCAACCTTAGGGTGACGATTCAATAATCAACACGCTAGAATGAGGTTATCGTCCATTTAACTACCAAGCAATGGAGTTGCTAGCAGTATTGATTTCACACACCACGACTCACTTGTCGGCATTCCGGTTACAATAACACAGGAATCGAGGAATGAACGATGATGGCAAGAAGTATCACTGTACCAAGAGTTCATAAGATGGTGTGCAATTCCTATAACAATCCCGATATAAAGATGGTAATACTCCAAGGTAGAGCAGAACAAAAGCTGGATTAGCAATTTGATCTGCGAAGCACAACTTCTTTGACCCAATCCTGGATATGGAAGAGGTACTGGAGTTTGTTTCTCCTAGTCATTCCGCGATAGAATGGCTTTGACGGACCACAAGAGTAATAGGCATCGATAAACGAACGCACACATACTCTTGACTATCAATTGATAGACGAAGGTCAATAGACAACTAAATAGGGACAACTCAAAGGAACATATGATTTTCTGAGTTGTGGATGCATGGTTTAGCATGTCGAACGAAGTTCAACATATTTCTTCAGGATAACCCATGCAGAAAGGTAGAACTGGCAGAGTCACAATATAGAATGGAGAACCCATCGAGAGCACTCTTGTTATGATCTTTTGATCCAACAAACTACTGCCATAAGTGGTTCATAGTATTTGGAAGAAGGAAATACCACGGACCTCGAGGACTAATGCAAAGGTTACTAATAACCTAAAGGAACGAGCAAACACTATCAACATGAGTAAGTAGAGTGAATCTCGGGTTCAAAACCCAGAAATAGAATGCCTACTAACTAAATGGCATCACGGGATGCTTACGAGAATGATGGCCAGAATTTTCACACTGGGAACACAAAACATTGCTAGATTACTAGGTGACTCCCTAAAACACCTAGGGTCATAATAGTAGCTCCAACATATATGTCAAGGCAATAAAGTACCTCAACTCACTGATTTGTGTGATTAATCTGACCAAAGGCACATCGGAAACAGGAGGAAGGGATTTGCAAATGCATCCGACTATTTAGAAACCTGGGATGACTCGGACAGCATAACGGCTGTAAATGCTCAAAAGATTGGAGACATGCTACAAAAATGGTGGCATAGCCACTCAGAAGCACAATATCAAGGTTCCGAGATCAATAGTTAACATACAGAAGTCGTAGGAATTGAACTCAAGCTTAAATCCAACAATCTTGTAAGTCTACGGATTAGTAACACGTGATCCTGATAGAAAGAAGAGATAGCCTAGTTCTTAATCCCCGTAGAAGAGAGGATGATGACTCAGATCAGAAGGCCATGAGGTATATGGAGTAAAAAGAGCCTTACGTTCCATCCCACAATCAATTCCCTTATATAACTAAAGAATTTCTAGACTCAACTTCGACCAGTTTGGCTTGGTAATCCTACAGGCAGTCAAGCTCTGATACCAACGCTGTCAGGACCCCGACTCAATGCCATATCGATCTAGCATGTAACACCTCATATCACTTTGCGGCCTCACGCACGGTATTCCCACGGGTGTCGCCTTACCTTTGCCCGGGACTGTTTGCGCCTTTTGGCACACGTATATGATAGTGTCGCTAGCATCCATATGATAAGGAGCCCGGGCTGACATGGCTAGTCGTAAACCCAAAGTGGCACAAACTTACAGGGACAGGCATCCATGACCCAGCATCGAACGTGTCGGTCATCAGCGAGTGAATCCAGGCTGTAGCACTGGGCTAGCAGGACTCCGGTGAACCGGGCTGTAGCGGACTAATAGGACTCTGGTATTCATCGCGTGACATTTCCCTGAAGGGACAGACACAGGAACGAAGAAGGACACATGCCGGCCAGCCTAAGTGTTCCGGAGCAGTAGCAAGCTACCATGGCTCAGTGGAAACACTAGGAGACATTTCCCGGTAAGAGGGGCTACTAAGGATAAACAACTAGATAGTCAGATCCCACACATACCAAGCATTTCAATAACATACACACAATATGCTCGATATGTGCAAATACAACATGGCATCACAACATGACTCTACGACTCAAGTAATTTATTCAATAGGCTCTGAGGAGCGAGATATTACAAACATGGGTCTCATGACCCAACAATCAGAGCATACAAGTCAAAGCACAAACGGAAGCTATCATGTCTGAGTACAGACAACTATAAATGAAAAAGGCTGAGAAGCCTGACTATCTACCAGATCCTGCCGAGGGCACAAGATCGTAGCTGAGGTAACAAGCTAAACGTCGAAGTCCACGCGGAACTACTAGCGAGACCGAAGTCTCTCTGCAAAAACATAAAATAGGCAAACGTGAGTACAAATGTACCCAGCAAGACTTACATCAGAACTAACTACATATGCATCATTATCAACAAAGGGATGGTGGGGTTTAACTGCAGCAAGCCAGCCTTGACTCGGTGGCTATCCTAAACTACGACTGCGAGTAACTCTTTTGAGGTGGCGCACACGAGTCCACATATTCACCATATCAATACACCACTATGGATCCGCTCCCGTCTCCCTACGAGAACGCCGTCCATAGCACTCACGCTTATCTTGCGTATCTTAGAGTATCCACTTTCACTTGTCTATGAACCGATATAAGCAACCCAGAAGTCCTTTTCTGCGGACACGGCTATTCGAATAGATGATGTTAACCCTGCAGGGGTGTACTTCTTCACACACGCTCTCACCACTTACCGCCGTTTACACGACATGTACTTGGCAACCTTCAAGCGGAAGCCCAACGTGGGTGTCCGCCACGGCCTGCCTAAACACTCATGTCTCTAGTCCAGGTTTATCGCCTATTCGGGTTCCATCCATGAGGAGATCCGGCCGGAGTTTCGCTCACAGCCCCAAACGATGTGAACAGGGTTCCGTGACACCAAACGGGCACCTGGTTTACCCGGCCACGTGCCTACCGCATCACAGCCCACCCCTACAGTCAGCGCTGTGCACGGTCTCCAGCATACTACAAACACCAGAAACTACTTGCAACTCCTGGACAGAGGACAAGGGTGATCAAGAAGCCGAGAGGGTCCATTGGTTTCGGGCCCAATGCGTGGTAGTAGCTGAATCATGGATCAATAACACAGAACTCAGTTCCTGAGGACGGCTGCAATGAGACAACCCACCATGTACTCCTACATGGCCTCTCACCGCTACCTTTACCAAATCGTATTCAAACACTTAGCTCACACACAGTAGGACATGTTCACACACCTCTGATTCATCCCCGATGAATCAGACCTGACTCAACTCTAAGCAGTAGCAGGCATGACAAACAAGCATGAATGAGTAGGCACAACAGGGCTCAAACAACTCCTAATCATGCTAGTGGGTTTCATCTATTTACTGTGGCAATGACAGGTCATGCAAAGGATAAAGGGGTTCAGCTACCGCAGCAAGTAACAAATATGTCGTTGTTGTCCTAATGCAGTAAAAGAGAGCAGGAGCGAGAGAGTGGGATTATATCAGAATGAACAAGGGGGTTTTGCTTGCCTGGCACTTCTGAAGATAACCTTGAGTCTTCATCAGTGTCAACGATCACATCATCGGTACAACGTCTATCGAGGGGGAACAACACCGGCAAACACAGAAGAAACACGATCAATGCAATGCACAATATGATGCATGCTATGACATGGCAATATGAATGTGTTTTGGGCTAATGCACCTAGCTATGAGTTAAATGAAGTTGGTTTGAATACATGATTCAAATTCCAACTCCATATATGGTTATTTAAATGCCCTTTATTTGTTTTGTCCAAAACAGAGGACAAACATTGTTCAAACATGCATGAAAATGGTGCAGATGGATTCCTTGAATTTTTCTGATAATTTTTCATATATAAATTATTTGATTTGGAGTTACGGTTGAATTTCTATGAATTTTTGAAGTTTAGGGCATTTTCTGAAATTCCTGAAATAATAATAAATCCAGAAATGATTTATGGCGTCAGCACCACGTCACGGTGACGTCAGCAGGGTCAACTGGGCTGGCTCGGGTCAAACCTGACGTGTGGGGTCCACACGTCAGTGACACAGGTTAGACAGGGGGGTTAGTTTAGTTTAATTAAAGATTAGGGGCACTAGGGCCCACATGTCAGTGTCAGGGGGTTAGATTAGGTGGTGATTAGTATTAAGCTAATCACCTGATGGCGGGGTCCACCTGTCATGGACCCAGGGGAGGTCAAACCCCTGGTCAGTAGGGTCAATCCCGCCGGCGTCTCGACGCCGGCGAGGCCCGGGACGGTGGCGGCCGTCGGAAACACACTACAGGGCACGGGCGAGGCCGTGCTTGGGCTCGTTGGAGAGCCCTTGCTCCCGCGTGTCGAACGGTGCGGTTGCTGGGTCGTGGGGAGGCCGGAGCTGACGACGGCGAGCTCCAAGGCGGCGGCCGGAGTTCGGGTGGCCACGGGTTAGCTGCTGCGGCATGCAAACGGGAGGGGGCTTGCGCTAGGAATGCTCTACGGAACGCTGCGAACGCGTTAGGCTCGCCGGGGTGACCAAATGGTCACCGGAGCTACGTCGACGACGAGCTCGGGCGGCGGCGTGCTACGGGCATCCAGGGGCGATGCCTACGGCGATCAAAAGAAGCGGGGAAGAGGGGGAAACGGTGGAGGAGCTCACGGGGGGTCGGTTGGAGCAGACGGCGAGCTCGGGGAGGCGGCGAAGACGGCGAATCGACAGACGGTGTCCGGCGGCCGTGCGTGGAGAAGACGGGTCGCTGGCGAGGCAGCAGGGCATCCGACGACGCGTGTCTCAACGGAGAGGTAGCAGGGGACTAGGCGGAGCCGATGGACTCTCTAGTAGGGCGAAACGATGGCGGTGGCTGCGGTGGTAGTGGACGGCGGCGGCGGCAGCGGTCGGGCGAGAGAGGGAGAGATCCAGGGAAGGGGGTGAGAGCGCGGGAGAGTGAGGGAGAGAGGCAGGGGGGTGAGTGGCGCCATCTAGACGCGTCGGGGCGCCTCCGTGGCAAGCAGGAGGTGGCCAGGGCGGCGTCGGCGCCCGCCACCGAGCTGCTTCGGTGCGAGGGGAGGAAGACGACAGGGGGGGTAGCGGTGGCGGGCTGGGCCGTGCTGCTGGGCCAAGTGGGCTACCAGGTGAGCGCCAGGTAAGATCTTCTGCTCTCTCTCTCTTATTTCTATTTAATTCTGTTTTCTATTTTCTGTAGTTTGTTTTGATTTGATTTAAAATATCAAATCATTTTATAAAATCCTGGAAACAATTATGGGTGCTCACTGAATTATTTCAGTGACCCTTAACAATTTCCAACATTTATTTGAACATTTAAATTATTTATAGTATTTAAATGCCCAAGGTCAAATACAATAGGATTTAATTCAAAAATCCAGAATGGCCTAGAAATATGTGCATCATTGATGGCAGGGGTTTTCACCTTTAACAAGAATAATGAACTTTTCTAAAGGGCATTCTGGGTTTATTGAAAATATTTTTATTTTGATCCTAATTGCATTTTATTTAGTGCTAGGGTTTGTCATCCCCATTTCAAGTTTCATGAATTTTAAACATGATGCATGAATGCCTTAATGCAACTAATGACAAACAAATTCTAGGGCTGTGACATAACCTTTCGGCCGCTCCATGCATCGCCACTCGGTTGGTCACCTCATAACCATTCGGTCGCTCCGTGCGTCGCCACTCGGTTGGTCACCTCATAACCATTCGGCCGCTCCGTGCGTCGCCACTCGGTTGGTCACCTCATAACCATTCGGCCGCTCCGCACATCGCCACTCGGTTGGTCACCTCATCACCATTCGGCCGCTCCGTGCGTCGCCACTCGGTTGGACACCTCATAACCGTTCGGCCGCTCTGCGCATCACCACTCTGTTGGTCACCTCATAACCATTCGGCCGCTCCGTGCGTCGCCACTCGGTTGGTCACCTCATAACCATTAGGCCGCTCCATGCGTCGCCACTCGGTTGGTCACCTCATCACCACCCGGCCGCCCCGCGCGTCGCCTCTTGGTTGGTCACTTCATCACCACTCAGCCGCCCTGCGCGTCGCCACTCGGTTGGTCACCTCATCACCACTCGGCCGCCCCTCGCATTGCCATTGGTTTAACACATCTTCACCTCTCGGCCACTCACACGTCTTCAGATAGTTAAGTCATTCTACATGCACTACATTCTGTTATTTCCGTGTTCTTGAGTATCCTATAATTCTCACATCACATTCACTCGGAGGTCACGCCATCGAGTGTACCTCTATGCTCGCCTGCTTATTTTTACCCGAGTCCAACTTCCTTTTTTTGCATTCATCATTCATGAACACCATGTGTTCTTCATTTCGAGTTTGCATCGGTCCTCTGGGGCTGCAACTCAGTCGGAACACTATACTTCTGTTTTATTTGAGCTAGTACTCCAACGAGTTCAGTCAGATCCTTCACTTTGACAAGTTTGAACGGATCCTTCACTCTTTCAGACTCTTGCTGGTTAACCAGTAAGCCCCTTGCACTCCCAGCGGGTGTCTATGGGTGTTATTCACACAATTTATTTTAGCAGACATCAAATTTCCTCGAGAAATTATTACGTTGGCTTGTGCTATTTTTCATACACAAGTTACGCGACCATTCGACGGCCCTATGCGCCAACTTCATCGCTACTCAGACTCGGTCACCATACCGGTCTTAGCGCACCACAACGCCGACCTTTTCGGTCTGTTGACTTCAAACGCATCCGGCCAACCCCTCTGTGGAATCCTCTTCATCGTATCAATGATATAGGCCTCGTCTGGCATGAGACAGATAAGTCCCTTTTATAATTGAACTTCAACTTCACCCCTTTGCAAGTTTGCCTCTTTTGAGCATCACTCGGAAGCTTCTCCTCATCTTTACCCGAGTCCGGCTCGATGAATTGCAAATCATCCATTCAAAACTATATTTCTCGTATTCTGACATGTCCGTTGTCAAAGCCTGTAGTACGCTCGGGGGCTACACCGCACTAGGGGGCTGCATCTCATTTGGAATGACACTCTCCTGAGTGGTCGAGTACTTCATCACCAGTTAGATCCTTCACATCAACAAGTGCATTCGATCCGCCACTTTGACAAGTTTTATAATCACCCAGACGCTCTTCGCGCCATCTTCATTCCTACTTAGACTCAGTTGTCACGCCGGTCTTGTTGCATCGCAACCACACTACATAGACCTCGTCGCTACATTAGCTTCGAAAACATCTGGCTAAGTCCTTCGAAGATCATTTCAGCCACTTGGCTGGACACGCAATCTTTCACTCGGCTACCCCGCGCGTCGTCACTTGGCCACGCCGCGCGTCGTCACTCGGCCACCCCGCGCATCACCACTTGGCTGCACACGTAGTCCTTCACTCGGCCACCTCGCGCATCCTCACTCGACTGTCCCGCACGTCGCCACTCGGTTATGCACGTCTTCACCACTCGGCCGCTCCGCGCGTCGCCTCTCGGATGTGCATGCCTTCACCACACGGCTGCCCCATGCGTTACCACTTGGCTGGACATGTAGTCCGTCACTCGGCCACCTCGCGCATCCTCACTCGACCATCCCGCACGTTGCCACTCGGTTGTGCACGTCTTCACCACTCGGCTGCTCCACGCGTCGCCTCTCAGTTATGCATGCCTTCACCACACGGCCACCCCGCACGTCGCCTCTCGGTTGTGCATGCCTTCACCACACGGCTGCCCCGCGCGTCACCACTCGGTTGTGCACGTCTTCACCACTCGGTCACCCCGCGCGTCGTCACTCTGTTGTACACATCCTTGCCCCTCGGTCGCCCCACACATAGCCACTTGGCTGGATATGTAGTCCTACATTCGATCACCTCGCACGTCATCACCACTCGGCCGCCCGCGCGTCACCACTCGGTTGTGCACATCTTCACCACTCGGCCGCCCCATGCGTTGCCACTCAGTTGTGCACGTCTTCATCATTCGACCACCTCGCACATCATGACTCGGCCGCCCCGTGCGTCGCCAGTCGGTTGGGCACATCTTCACCACTCGGCCGCTCTGCGCGTCATCACTCAGTTGTACACATCATCGCCCCTCGGTCGCCTCGCACGTCACCATCAGTTGGACATGTCTTTACCTCTACACCCTCAGCACGGGAATGACTAAGTTACTCATATAATCAAACCTCATATCACACTCTGTAGCAAGCTTACCTCTTTCGAGCATCACTCGGGTGCTACGCACAGCCATTGGCCATGCTGCCCTCATGGGTTACGCCCATTCGATCAACCCATTGATCACCTCAGGAATATCTTTCTGACCATACATGCTCGTTCCGCCGAAAATCTATAAGGGTAGTATTGTCCACTCGGACGATCGCCCAAATCATTTCTTGAAGTCATCTTCAGGACTGCAAAAGGGTGAAAATGACACTCCTCTACGGATACACTTGGCCCTTATCCTAGGCTCCAAGGAGTCAGTTTCATAAACTTGGACTCAGAGATGGCATGTGCTGGTGATCCCCCGGGATAATGAGTGGCATCTCTCTGGAGAGTCAGCCCACACACTAGCCTCACCACTCGGGTTTCATGGCACGTCCATGTCAGACCACTAGTCTATCTCCTCCAGGAGACATATGAGTGCCACCAAGTTTTTCCTTGCAGTCAACATACCCCGATCAGTCGGGAAGCACGTCCACTCGGATAAATACCCCTTTCATGCAAAAGGGTGAAAACGAAGATCCTCTACGGACATAATGTACTCTTACAAATACCCCTTTCAGGCAAAATATAACGGTCAATATAACAAGTACTACTGGAACGATTACTCCCTAGAGTGTCCAGCTTTTTTCTACAGTTGGCAGTTTCAAAGTCGAATTCATTCACCGTGCCGAGAGCACGAAGATTCAGCTGCTTTACCGAGTTCCAGGCTGAATTTATTCCATGCCGAGTGCACGAAGATCAGTCCGACTGACTCAGCTCCAGGCTGAGCTTACTTACCATGTCAAGCGCCTGAAGATGCATCCGATTGACTCAATTTCAGACTAAAAGATATTTACCATGTCGACTGCATGGAGGTTTACCAGGAGACTTAAACCCTCTGCCCGACTCATCTTGTCCGACAGAGGCTCGGGGACTACACTCAGTGGGTGCACTCGGCGTGCCCCCACTGGAAGAGAACTCAGAAAGAAACATTTTGCTCAATGCAAGACCAGCTCTAGATCACTCAAGTGCTACTCGACTTCCGAGTCGAGGAAGGGCAAGCTAGACCAGCTCCAGATCACTCAAGTGCTACTCGACTTCCGAGTCAAGGGAGGGCAAGCTAGACCAGTACTAGATCCTCAAGTACTGCGCGTCCTCCGAGTCGGAGAGGAACAAGTTCTATCAGTACCAGCTAAGAAGATTTTTAGTTCTCTAAAACCCCCGCTGACTGCCCGCAGTCAACGACGGTCTCGGGGACTACACCAAGTGGGTGCACTCAGCGTGCCCCCACTGGAGTAATCTCCACTCGGTACAGCCTGACCGATCCGAGTGGCGGACAACTAAAAAACAAGTTCTAAGGCTCCCGTCGGCTACCAAAAAAATTGCTATAAGGTGAGTTTAACGCTCCTCCGTGGACCTGTTTTGAGCCTTCTTCTAGGACTCAAAGCGTGAAACACATAAGTTTGGATCTCGAACCGACCCGAATTGACGTTCCTCTAGGATAAGAATGGCATCTCTCCGAAACAGCAGTCCATGCGTCAATCTTGTTGCCCAGATTTAATGACACACCCATACTCTGATCATGAGTTAACCTCTTCCGAGAGATGAACGAATGTCACCAAGTTGCTCCTCGCAGGCACTTACCCTAGATCAGTCGAGAAGTGCAATGCCGGAATCCATTGAGATTTTGTTCAAGCCTTGGTTGTCTGAAAGCATGATGACGGGTACCGAGTATTTTCGTAATCACTCGGGTCAAATTGTGTCTTTCACAAACTCGTTCTACAAAATCGCAATAGATTCGTGGGCTAACGTTGGGGATACACATAGCAGGTAGGCCCACGAAGGGTCGAAATATCATAAAGCATGGGGTCCACACAACATGTGGGTCCAGATAAATTTCATACAGACATACTATCCACTCGGGCAAGCAGCATACTATCCACTCGGACAAGCAACATACCATCCACTAGGATGACGGTTCACCACTCGACCGTACGACTCACTCGGGTATACGAAGGCCAGCAAGCAGTAAAGCAGTCAAAGCATCATTCTCATATTGAAGGCTTGGTAGTTAGCTGGCATTATGGCATTCATGCCCCACTTTGTAACATAGGAGGTGAGGTGGTGGTGCACTCTATATAAGCCACCCCCCACCACTAGACTTAAGGGCTCTTTCTTCCACCTCTCCCTTCTTTCTCTCTAGTCTCCGGATTTAATTAGATCAGGCATGGGGATTCGTTCTCCTGGCGCTCACATACATTGTAATCTCCGGATACATACTCAGATAAAAAAGCCTCTCCGGAGCATGAGACGTAGGGTTGTTATCTCCACCGTGAGAGGCCCGAACTCGCTAAAACCACCGTGTCACCCATATGCATCTCGATAGATCATGCTCCTTTACCCTATCCCTTATTATTGTCGAAATCGTTCGCACGGCACATATCATTAGCATCATGGATATTCAAAGAATTCATACTAAGAACATTGCAATCATGCTCATCATTCAAATATGTTATGCCAAGCATTTTATTGACTTCTTCTTCTAACAATTGAGCACAATTTTCCAATCCATCATTTTCAAGAAAGGTATTATAAAGATGGTCAATAATATGATGCAACCTCAACTCCATTTTTTGTAGTTTTATTTTATGAACCAAACTAGTGATAAAACAAGAAACTAAAAGATTCAATTGCAAGATCTAAAGATATACCTTCAAGCACTCGCCTCCCCGGCAACGGTGGCAAAAAAGAGTTTGATGTCTACTACGCAACTTTATTCTTATCGACTCGTGTTGGGCCTCCAAGCGCAGAATTTTGTAGGACAGTAGCAATTTTTCCTCAAGTGGATGACCTAAGGTTTATCAATCCGTGGGAGGTGTAGGATGAAGATGGTCTCTCTCAAACAACCCTGCAACCAAATACAGGAAATCTCTTGTGTCCCCAACACACCCAATACAATGGCAAATTGTATAGGTGCACTAGTTCGGCAAATAGATGGTGATAAAAGTGTAATATTGATGGTAGAAATATATTTTTATAATCTGAATAAATAAAAACAGCAAGGTAGCAAATAGTAAACGGGCACAAAAACAGTATTGTAATTCTTAAAAACAAGGCCTAGGGTCTGTACTTTCACTAGTGCAACCTCTCAACGGTGCTAACATAGTTGGATCATATGATTATCCCTCAAAGTGCAAGGAAGAATCACTCCCAAGTTCCTATTAGCGGAGAACAAAAGATAGGAATTGTTTTTAGGGTACAAAACCACCTCAAAGCTATTCTTTCCGCTCGATCTATTCAAGAGTTCGTACTAAAATAACGCAAATCTATTTTTTCCATTCGATCTATCCTAGAGTTCATACTAGAATAACACCAAAGCATATTCAAATTCATAATACTCAATCCACACAAAGAACTACAAAGAGACCCCCAAAGTTTCTATCGGAGAAAAGATAATCAAAACATGTATCAACCCCTATGCATAGATTACCCCAATATCACCGTGGGAATCCGCAAGTTGAGTGCCATAACGTATATGAAGTGAATCAATAAGATACCCCATTGTCGCCTCAAGTATTAATACTACAAGAGATACATCACGTGTTCTCAAATCTGAACATTCAATCCGACATGACAAAACTTCAAAGGGTAAAGATTCAACTCATAACAACAAGAGTATAGAGGGGAGAAACATCATATGATCCATCTATATTAACAAAGCCCATGATATAGATCATGATAGAGAGAGACAGAGATTAATCACATAGCTACTGGTACAAACCCTTAGCCCCGAGGGTGGACTACTCCCTCCTCATCGTGGTGGCCGCTGGGATGATGAAGATGGCCACCGGAGATGATTCCCCCCCTCCGGCAGGGTGCCGGAACGGGTCTAGATTGGTTTTCAGTGGCTACGGAGCCCTGCAACGGCGGAACTTCTGATCTACGTTAACCCCAAAGGGTTTCGGAATATTTCGGAATTTATAGTGCAAAGAAGGGGTACGGGAGGCCACCGAGGTGGGCACAACCCACCTGGGCGCGCCAGGGGGCCCTGGCGCACCCCGGTGGGTTGTGCCCCCTCGGGGCACCCCCCCCCCCCAGGTGCAGCTCTGGCACATTGGGTTCCTTTTGGTCCAAAGAAAATCTCTGTAAAGTTTCGCAGTGTTTGGACTCCATTTGATATTGATTTCCTCTGATGTAAAAAACAAGCAAAAATAGCAACTGGCACTGGGCACTGGGTCAATAGGTTAGTCAAAAAATGATATAAAGTTGCTATAAAATGATTGTAAAACACACAAGAATGATAAAATAACAGCATGAATACTTCATAAATTATAGATACGTTGGAGACGTATCAGCATGGCACACTGAACTATCAAGTAGTCATCAACTTTAGTGTGCCAGACTTTCATAACGTCCGGAGTTGCTCCTGCAGCGGGCCTTGCACCTAGCGGTGCTTCCAGGATGTAATTCTTCTATGCAGCAATGAGGATAATCCTCAAGTTACGGACCCAGTCTGTGTAGTTTCTACCATCATCTTTCAACTTAGCTTTCTCTAGGAACGCATTAAAATTCAAGGGAACGGTAGCACGGGCCATTGATCTACGGCAACATAGATATGCAAAAAAACTATCGGGTCTAAGTTCATGATAAATTAAAGATCAATTAATCATATTACTTAAGAACTCTCACTTAGATAGACATCCGTCTAGTCATCTAAATGATCATGTGATCCATATCAACTAAACCATGTCAGATCATCACGTGAGATTGAGTAGTTTTCAATGGTGAAAATCTCTATGTTGATCATATCTACTATATGATTCATGTTCAACCTTTGGTTCTCAGTGTTCCGAGGCCATATCTGCATATGCTAGGCTCGTCAAGTTTAACCCAAGTATTCTGCACGTGCAAAACTGGCTTGCACCCGTTGTATGTGAACGTAGAGCTTATCACACCCGATCATCATGTGGTGTTTCGGCACGACGAACTGTAGCAACGGTGCATACTCAGGGAGAACACTTATACCTTGAAATTTAGTGAGGGATCATCTTATAATGCTATCACCATACTAAGCAAAATTAGATGCATAAAATATAAAGATGACATGCAATCAAAATATGTGACATGATATGGCCATCATCATCTTGTGCCTTTGATCTCCATCTCCAAAGCACTGTCATGACTCCATCGTCACTGGCTTGACACCTTGATCTCCATCAGCGTCGTTGTCGTCTCGCCAACTATTGCTTCTACGACTATCGCTACCACATAGTGACAAAGTAAAGCAATTACATGGCGATTTCATTTCATACAATAAAGCAACAACCATAAGGCTCCTGCCAGTTGCCGATAACTTTTACAAAACATGATCATCTCATACAAATATTCATATCTCATCACGTCTTGACCATATCACATCACAACATGCCCTGCAAAAACAAGTTAGACGTCCTCTACCTTGTTGTTGCAAGTTTTACATGGCTGCTACGGGCTTCTAGCAAGAACCGTTCTTATATACGCATCAAAACCACAACATTTTTTCGTCAAGTGTGATGTTTTAACCTTCAACAAGGATTGGCCATAGACAAATTTGATTCAACTAAAGTGGGAGAAACAAACACCTGCCAGCCACTTGTGTGCAAAAGCACATCGGTAGAACCGGTCTCATGAACGTGGTCATGTAATGTTGGTCTGGGCCGCTTCATCCAACAATACCTCCGAATCAAAATAAGACGTTGGTGGTAAGTAGTATGACTATTATCACCCACAACTCTTTGTGTTATACTCGTGCATATCATCTACGCATAGACCAGGCTCTGATACCATTGTTGGGAACGTAGCATGCAATTTAAAAAATTCCTACGATCACGCAAGATCTATCTAGGAGACACATAGCAATGAGAGGGGGAGAGTGTGTCTGCGCACTCTCGTAGACCGAAAGCGGAAGCGTTAGGTTAACGCGGTTGATGTAGTCGAACATCTTCACGATTGAACCGATCTAGTACTGAACGTACGACACCTCCGAGTTCAGCATACGTTCAGCTTGATGATGTCCCTCGAACTCTTGATCTAGCAGAGAGTCGAGGGAGAGTTCCGTCAGCACGATGCCGTGGTGACGGTGATGGTGATGTGATCTGCGCAGGGCTTCGCCTAAGCACTACGGCGCCATGACCGAAGGAGTAAACTGTGGAGGGGGGCACCGCACACGGCTAAGAGAACAATTGATGTGCTATGGGATGCCCCCTGCCCTCATATATAAAGGAGGGGAGAAGGAGGCAGCCGACCAGGAGGGGCGCACCATGGGGGGAGTCCTACTAGGACTCCACTCCTAGTAGGATTCGCCCCCCCCCCCTTTCCTTTCTTCACTGGAAGGGAAAAGGAAGGAGGAGGAGAGGGAGAGGGAAAGCGGGGCGTCGTCCACTCCCCTAGTCCAATTCGGACTGCCATGGCGAGGGCGCGTGCCACCCCTTGAGGCCCTCCTCTCTCTCCACTAAGGCCCATCTAGGCCCAATACTTCCCTGGGCGGTTCCGGTAACCCCTCGGTACTCCGATAAAATACCCGAACCACTCGAAACCATTCTGATGTCCGAATACTACCTTCCAATATATGAATCTTTACCTCTCGACCATTTTGAGACTCCTCATCATGTCCGAGATCTCATCTAGGACTCCAAACAAACTTCGGTCACCAAAAACACATAACTCATAATACAAATCGTCATCGAACGTTAAGTGTGCGGACCCTACGGGTTCGAGAACTATGTAGACATGACTGAGACACATCTCTGGTCAATAACCAATAGTAGAACCTGGATGGTCATATTCTTTCCTACATATTCTACGAAGATATTTATCGGTCAAACCACAATAACAACATACGTTATTCCCTTTGTCATCGGTATGTTACTTGGCCGAGATTCGATCATTGGTATCATCATACCTAGTTCAATATCGTTGCCGGAAAGTCTCTTTACTCATTTCGTAGTGCATCATCCTGTAACTAACTCATTAGTCACATTGCTTGTAAGGCTTATAGTGATGTGCATTACCGAGAGGGCCCAGCGATACCTCTCCGGTACTCGGAGTGACAAATCCTAATCTTGATCTATGCCAACCCAACAAACACCTTCGGAGACACCTTTAGAGCATCTTTATAATCACCCAGTTACGTTGTGACGTTCGATAGAACACAAGGTGTTCCGTCGGTATTCGGGAGTTGCATAATCTCATAGTCAGAGGAATATGTATAAGTCATGAAGAAAGCAATAGCAATAAAACCTAACGATCATTATGCTAAGCTAACGGATGGGTCTTGTTGGGGATATCACTACTGGGCGTAAACCGGCCTATCTGGGCCGGGTTAACTTCGTCAGTAGTTAAGTATGTTAAAGCCCAAGAAGGCAGATGAGGGCTCAAGGCCCATAGTCGGTTCAAGGCATGTAGCCGTAAACCAGCGTTGGTATTTAACTTGTATTGTAAGTTAGGAAAAAGTAGAGACCAAACCGGACACATCTATGAGCCGGTGTTGGGACTCTGTGAACCGACGGGCGTCACCCGTGTATATAAGGGGACGACCCGGCGGCGGTTCAAGGACAACAGACAACAACTCGAGACTTAGGCGAAGCTTGTTTTCTCCCTAGTCATCAAAACCCCATCAATTCCATCACAACTAGACGTAGGCTTTTACCTTCATCGAAGGGGCCGAACTAGTATAAACTCTCTTGCGTCCCTGTGTCCGCTTTAACCCCTTCAAGCTAACCCGTCGCGATGGCTCCATGACTAAGTCCTTTCTCTAGGACATCTGCCGTGACAAAACCACGACAGTTGGCGCCCACCGTGGGGCTATCGCATGATGGTTTCAAGTTCTTGGAGGGCCGCTTTGAAGGACTCGAGGGCTACACTGTGGGCCAGATGACTAAGAGTCGTCACGGCAAGCTCTACATCGATGATGCAGGCTGGGGCCCCGAGGCCGGCTCAGTTGAGTACGGGTACCGGGTCCCCTTTGGTGGCATACATGTTTTCATCGGCAAGATCGGTGAACCGGGCCCTGAGCCGGACATCTGCACCGACCTCGTCGAAACGGCTCAGCGTGCACGGTCCGCCCGGGTTAAACCGGCCGTGAAGCGTGCCTTCATGGGAGTCATCCATGGAGGAAGTTACGAGGATGGATCGGAATCTCGCGGCGAGACCGTCGTTTATTCCGGCCACGAGTCATCAACCGGAGAAACCGAATCTCTATATCAGCTACAAGATGGCCGGATTGGGGGCTGTTCCGATGGCGATAGTATTCCGAACCCCTCTGATCTACCCAACCGAGTTGGAATATTCATGGCCGGCACACAAGCAGCGCTTCATTCTTCGACCATTGCGCCAATAACCTCTGGTTCAGTAGCGGCGACAGCTGCCGGGGCAGGAAGCTCACCGCACAACCCGCCGGCTCAAGTTCTATCAGATCTATTTGATGCATTGGCTGTGCTTATGGCGGAAGCTAATCCGGCGGATCAGGAAGTCCACAACGCGGAGATTGCAAAGGTGAAGGAACAGATCACCCAGGCCAAGGCGGACCTGGCAGCTGAGAATGCCAGGATGACCACAGAGCGGGCCGCTTTAGACGCACAAGCCTACAGGCTCATGTTGGACCAGAACGCGTCGCATGAAGTCATGAAGAGGAAGTATCGATCCCGTTTGCCTTTGGATTTCGAGGCCAGAGACCTTTTCAACACCCCAGGAGCAGGAACCAGTAATCCGCTGGAGGGAAACCATCCGGAAGCTCCGGGGACCGGTGCGCCGGTTCAGCCCCGTCTGATGAATCCGCCTCGTCAAAACACTGTTATACCTCAGTCTGTTTCAACACCTCCGGGTCACTACTCCAACCCAATGGACAATCTCGTTGCCACTACTGCACGGCTGGAGGCCATTCCAATTGAGGGTGACTCACCGCAGGCGGTAGAGACACGACGGGTCAAAGAGCTTCTTAGGACAACTTTGGTCCAACAGGAAGCATACTCGTACAGCCGCGACCGGATCCACTCGACCCCTTGTCCAAGCCGGAGCTATAGCAGGCGTATGGATGAACCAGCAGTATCAAGTAATGAACGACGTGGAGCACCCCGCGGCAACAACCCGGCGGGTGGTGCTGATAACGCTCAAGAAGTGGTGGACCGGGCCCGAGCGTGCAGGGAGGCCGAGTTAGCCGCACAGTATTAGGCTCGGCAGCTTACGCCGGTTCGTCCAACTATTTCGGTCGAACCCGGTGTTACTTCTAGCTCTTTGGGGGTGCCTTGCCTTGTCCCCGCTTTACGCAATGTGCGCCTGCCCAAGGATTTCAAGGGCCTGCGCAAGGTACCAAATTACACGGCGGATCAACCCCCAGAGACATGGGTGGAGAGCTATGAGATGGCCATGGAGATGCTTGACGTGGATGATGCGCCATGTGCGAAGTACTTCACCATGATGCTTGAAGGAACGGCCCACACTTGGTTAAAAAGCTTACCGGCCAACTCTATTAGTTCATGGGCCCAATTACGAGCCCGGTTTATTAGTAATTTCAAGGATACATGTAAGCAGCCTATGTCGATAGTGGACTTGGCTGCCTGTGTCCAGGAGGAAGGAGAATCGACGACTCATTGGGTGCGCCGGGTCTCACAAGTGTTGCATTCATCAGACCGCATCAACGCTGACACCGCAGTCTTAACCCTAGAAGGCAACTGCCGGTTTGGGCCCCTAAAGCTGAAGTTGGGACGGATGAAGCGCCATTGCACTGACATGGGGACCCTCATGGCTGCTTTGGTAAAGTATGCTGATTCTGGTAGTACCAAGGATCCCGAATCTGATGATGACAAGGCAGGGAAGGGAAAGAGGAACAGCAACTCCAAAGGTCAGCAACATCACTTGGTAGGCAATGGTGGCGGAGGCAAGCGTAAAGCGGATGGTAACATGGACTTTGTGGCTAATACCAATGCGCAGGACAAGGGCCAGCGACGCAAGGGTAAACCGCCAAATCACAGTGGGGCACCCAACCCTAACCCGGACCGCCTAAATTATCTACTGAGCCAGCCCTGTCCAAGACATGGGACGAAGGAGGTGCCAGCAAACCACCTTTGGAAGGATTGCTTCATTATGCATGAGTTCAAGAATTCTAATGCTTTCCGGTATGATCACAGCTCCGGCGGTGGCTCAGGATCTGGGCCGGGTTACGGTGGAGGAAATTCTGGTTCAGGAGTTAATGGTAATCCGGGCGGACATAATAATCAAAATAATCAGAACAACCAGGGTGGTTACAACCAGCAGCAGCAACAGTCAGGTTACCAGAGCAACCCAAAGCAGTTGAATAGTGGGCAGTACCATGTCTTCACCACTAGCTTGGACAAGCGAGACCGGAAGATTCAGAGGCGGGCAGTCAACTCTGTTGAACCGGCCATGCCCCGTTATCTACACTAGTCTGAACAACCAATCATATGGAGCAGAGAGGATCACCCTCCCCAGGTTGATAATCCGGGTCAGTTGGCTCTGGTGGTGGCACCTCAGGTGGGAGGTTACAAGTTCACCAAAGTGCTCATGGATGGAGGGAGCAGCATTAATATCTTGTACTATGATACCTTCTGTCGTATGGGACTAACAAATAAAAATCTCAAACCGTATAATATGGTGTTCCACGGTGTGGTACCTGGCAAGTCAGCATATCCTGTTGGTAAGATAGCTCTGGAAGTGGCCTTTGGAGATGATCATGATTCCAGGTCGGAAACATTAACATTTGAAGTGGTGAAAATCCAAAGTCCATATCACGCCCGCTCGGCGATTTACCAGCAGGATCTTCGTCGTTATCACAGTCGCCGAGTCAGAACCAGAGCCTTTCAGGAAGCAGATTTGGTGCTTCGGCTCATCCAGGACCAGACTGATATGCATAAGCTATCCCCACCTTGGGAGGGACCTTTCGTGGTCAGCAAGAATCTGCACAACGGGTCATACTATCCGATTGATATTTGAGAGCATAAAGACTCACGTACATCAGAGGAAGAGACCAACAGGCCATGGAACATAGCTCATCTTCGGCCTTACTATACCTGAGCCATTGGCTATACTTATGTACATATTACGATGATATATATATTATGATTAAATATAATAAACCGGAACCTCAGCTAAAGCGGGGTATCTGTTCTTTTACATCATGTGTGGTTACACGGAGTTGTTCTAAAGCGGCCTCCGGTTTACCCCTTGAGTTAGCTTTTCAAAAGCATCATGTTATATCACTTGGGGGCTTGGTCGTGTACAAACCAATGCAACACCTCTTGATAGGCGAGAGCCACCAGATCACTTGGGGACTTGGTCACGTCTGAACCAGTCACGCCTCTTGATCGGCATAAGGCCACAGAACCACTTGGGGTCTTGGTCGAACCCGAACCATTGCCACGCCTCTTGATCGGCATAAATGCCACTGTTTCATTTGGGGACCTGGCTGACTTGAACCATAGCTACACCTATCGGGAGCTTGGTCGTGTCCGACCATGGTAACACCATCTGATCGGCTCAAATAAGCCTCTTTTTGCAAACGGTTTTATCATTGCCTTTGCTTCACAATTTTCTTTGATAGATATTTCTTTCTTTTTGTTGCGTTTTTTAAACCGACAAAATTTTAAACCGGTTCACTGTCAATTGACGGAACACGGTCCATTTTTAATCCGGAGACTATTTGCTTGGTTTGATTTTTTGTTAACATCCTATTACGGAGTAACACGGTGTTTTCTTATAACCCGGCACGGTTTACATGGTAAACCGGCATTATATATATACAGGAGCCGCTATCTCCTCCAACAGTGTGGGTTTATAAACCTCCGCTTCAAGATTGGCTAAGCCAACTTCATGCCCAATGATGGCAGGTATTATGTATCTCAAAGATTTTATCATATGCCTAAATTTCAGATATTTTGATTTTATATATGCAGACATCATACTCCGCCTGACGGTACAACCGCGGTGGCACTTTAAGATTTTTTATGTTGCAGAAAATAGTTTGGAAAGTTCATCACCCAAAGGAAGCACAAGTTGCAGTGGTTATGCACGAAGGCATATAAAGATCAAGAGTGTCAGCTAGCCTGTTACAAGGCAACACGGTGCCCAAAATAAGATCATTGTTTTTTCAAAGGAGAAGTAGTTTAAACCGGCTTCCGGTTCAAGCTTGGTCACCAGCCTAGCCTGATGGTTGTGGGTCATCCCGCGCCGCTTCAACTTTAGTTTCTCTACCCAGCGGCTGGAAATCAACAGTTGTCCAGTCGATTCCCATTAATGCTCGAAAGACAGCTTCATCATGGATCAACAATGATGGTTCAATATCGGGAGCGTAAGTATGCTTACGGATTGGAGGGATAAGATTTTCCGCTTCATGAATTGGTGCAGCCACTCGCTTGTTTAGCTTGTCATATTGGGCTTGATAATGAGACAAGTCTGCTTCTTCAACCAATTGACAAGCTAGCGGACGCACCTCCCGGTTTATTGCTCGCAGATCCGCTTCACTAAACTCTGACCCGTCTTCCTTCAAGCTGGGATAGCCCTGAGCCGCTTCAATAGGATCAAAATCCGGCACCCAAGCTTTTGCCCGGATTAAGGCATTGATCGTGCCGGTTCGAGCAGCAGATTTCTTCAGCTCTTCAACCCGGGCAGGAAGCACCGACAGTTTCTTCAGAGTGTCCTGAATCAAAGTTGGCACCGGATTGTTGTGGGATGCAGTACAGATGATCCGCTGTGCACCAGTGTACAGTTGTTCGATCAACGTGTAGGCGGCTTTCAATTTCTTCCGCACATCTGACCCCAAGTGACCAATGCGTGTCCCTGAAATATCACAAACGGTTAACAAACCAGCAGCTCTGTAAGATGGCCAAATCAATTCAGAAATCAAACCGGCTTACCAAAGATAGCAGCGGTCATGGCATGCATGTGCCGCTTTATGCTGGTCAGTTCGTCCACCACCGGTTTCAGTGCAGCCTCGGCGTCTTCTGCTTGTTTGGTTAAAGTGGATTTTTCAGTAGCCCAATCCGCCCGCTCCTTCTTGAAATCCTTCTTAAGCTGTTCCATGACGCTTAAGGCGCTGGTCAACTCCTCTTTTGCTTTTGAGGTTTCAGTCTATTGGGACTTCATATTTTCTTGCAGATCAGCGATTTGGGTCTCTTTTGTCTTCAGCTCAGCCTGCATACAAATAGTTATATGATTCAGCAAGCAGTGCAAGAATTGAAGCACCAACCACATAACAAGTTATGCACTTGGCGCTTGGGGGCTAATGCCTATTTGATCTTCATATTTCACTTGATTATAAAGTCCCAAGATCAATAAAAGTATTCAACTTGGCACTTGGGGGTTAATGGCTATTTGCTCGAATATATTCTGATGCGGCGATCTCAATTACTTAAAGTCCCGGTTTAACTACACTAAGTTGAACCGGCCCTTGGGGGCTACATCAATAGGTTCCGAAGCATTGGGATTTATATTAGCAAGTCCCAGTTTGGATGCAGATTCTAAACCGGCCCTTGGGGGCTAGGAGAGTTAACAAGATTGAAATATCCAAATAGGAAAAAGTACATGGAAGTTACCTCAAATTTCTCTTTCATCATATTAACTAGACCAGCTTCATAGTCACGGCTGGTGTATAGCCGGTTCAGATAGCCGGAATGGAGATCTTGGGCGTTCAAAGCGGCGTAAGTTGTCAGATCAGCATTCCATTTTCCCTTGCCAATGGCAGCAAATTCTTCCTTGCCAGTGTGTCTGGATAAAGCAACGGGATTGCCTGGCTCTGTGCGACCAATGCCAGTAATGACAAACTCATCATCCTTGGAATCGCCGGTTTGCACTGGGGCCGTTGGCTTATCAGTAGGCTTTGTTGGATTGGTGGATTTCTCAATCCGGATGGGGCTTGTGGGCTGGTTGACAGGACTTGAGGTTTCAATAGGCCTCTCTTCAGCAATAAGATCGTCATCTCACTGCGGTGGATCATTGGGTATATCTTCAGGAATAGCCGCTTCAAGATCTGGTGTTTTGCCCGGTTTAGGGACGGCGTCCTCCTCGGCCGCTTTATCCAGGCGAGCCTTCTTGCTCGGCCTAGGCTTGCCCTGAAAGGAATAACAAAGTCAAATACAGCATATGTTCCAAGGTGATGTACCGGAAATATTATGATAAGTATAGCTTACCCAAGCACCGTTTTGAGCGGTGGCAGCTGAGTAGTCGATGACTTGCCAGAGGATCAGTGGGAAGTAACCTGATAATCGGAGTCAGATGGATTAAGAGGTTGATGAAAACAGCCCGCTTTAGGACAAGCACTGACAAGCAAATTAGAGACCTCTGAACGGCGTTTCCGAACCGGACTGCTCGGTAAACCGGCGGAGGTAACTACCTGGCCGCTGTGCCGGGTTGTGCGGCGAGCTTCGTGCTGTTGGGTCTTCATAAGAAATTTGGGATCCAAGTAAGCAAGAGGATGAGAAAATTTAACCTTCCGGTTTGCCCGACGGATTTTTAGTGAAGGCAAAGGGTCTGAATCGGAAGAGAGAATAATTACCTCTGCAGCATCAGCATGGCTGGCTTCGGCATCATCCTGACAAATATCATCATCAATAAGACGCATGAAAAATAAGCCAAGTGAGTCAAGCTCTACCTCAAGGTCCGGATTATCCACATCATCATCAGGGGCCGGATCAGAAGATGCAGTGGTTTTCTTCTTGTGAGCAGGCCGTTTCACGACTTTAGTCTTTGGCCGGGTTGGTCGTTCCGGTTTGTCTGGTTTTTCTGGCTTCTCCTGTGGAAGTTTCTTGCTCCAAAACGGATCATTACCCTGTTTAAACAGACATTGATATTAAACAATGACCAGATATATCAATAATAGGTTCAGTAAAAAGAAAAAATCAAATTCTTACAGCTGGCGGTTTGTTGGTGGCACAGAAGGGAAGCAGGCCGGTTCGAGCACAGACGTGTTCCGGTTCATTCAGCATTTTATTCACAGCCTCTGTGATTTCTTCGTCGGTGAGCTGGATGTTAGCATGTCGCAGTGGGTCGTCAACACTGCCAGTATACTCGCACATTAAACCGGAGCGCTGACTAAGGGGCAGTATGCTCCACGATATCCAACAGCGAGCAAGATCAACTCCTGTTAAACCATTGGCCATGAAGGCTCTGAGCTTGGACAGTTGAGGAGCGTATTTGCTTCTCTCCTTGGCAGTCAACCTTTGCGGAAAGGGGTGTGTATTGCTAAGCCGCTCCGGACGAAAGCCAGGCAAAGGATTTTCACCAGCAGGGGAGGTGTCTTTGCAATAGAACCATGTTTGATTCCACTCTTTGGGGTGGCTGTGCAGTTTGGCGTGAGGGTATGTGACCTCTTTCCTTTTCTGAATCGCCACACCGCCCAATTCCATATTGGAACCGTCAGAAAATTCAGTACGGCAGTTTAGATGGAAACAGTCTCTGAACAATTCCACTGTGGGCTCCTCTTGAAAGAACACCTCACAGAGCACTTGGAAGTGACACATGTTTGTAACAGAGTTGGGGCCAGTGTCTTGTGGATGGAGTTGAAAATCGGCTAAAACGTCCCGGTAAAATTTAGAACCGGGCGGCTTAAAGCCTCGGGCTAAGTGATCTATGAAAACGACGACCTCTCCTTCTTGAGGTGTGGGAGTACATTCTTTGCCAGGGGCTCTCCAATGGATGGTGTTTTTGCTGCCTAAAGCGCCGATCAGGACTAAACTGTTCAGTTGAGTCTCTGTGACGCGAGAAGGAACCCAGTTGCACTCATATACTTGCTTGTCCATGATGAAATCTACAAGATAGGTGATTCCGGTTCAAGAATGAATTGATTAAAGTGCACTGGTATGTACAATGTTAAACCGAAGATAGTTCTATCTAAACCGGAGTTTTATGAAGCAACGGCATCCGGCGGTTCAACAAGGGAACTAATGGTATATACCGGTTTGGCAATTTTTCTACAAAGTTAAACCGCCGGATCTAAGCATTGAAACAGTTGAGATTGTGGATGGATAAGTGTACAAGAAACAGATTTCACAAGATTTCTCTACAGCGATGGATCTGAAGCAAGTTCAGAAAACAAGGAAAATATTCAAGGTTCAAAAAAGAACAGTACTGAATCAATGGGCAGAGATACAGGTAGATCTATGGTCTTGAAGCATATAAGTAAAGGCGGATGCTAAGAACTACCGCTACACAGAGCAAAGGTTCACAGGTTCATCTAGGATTTATCATATGAGTACGAAGCAGACGATGAACACTGAAGAACTTGGAAACCCTAGAACGGATCTACAAAGGAAAAGGTGAAGAACTCACCGGAGCCGAGGAAGAAACAGAAGGTCGCCGCGATGCTCTGGTACAATCAGGGTGATGCAGCGGCCAAGGTTGGAGCAGAGGTCGTCGACGGCGGTGGAGCTCCGAAGCTGGACGACGCGGGGAAGACGAAGCAAAAGGGCACGAAGGGGAAAAAGAAATGACCCTTCGGTCCTATTTATAAGGCAAGGGACAGGTGTCAGGCGCGAAAATCAAGGGACCGTGGGTTTGGAAACGAAGCTGTCGCCTTAATTGTTGCAGATCTATTAAGGTTCTTTATAACAGGTGACGTCACGCCGGTTTACAACGACCAGAGAAGATGACATCACGGCGGTTCAACAAACTACAAGAAGATATTGAAGATGAAGATTTTTGCTAAGGATTGACATGAACCTGTTCAAATCAATCTGGGGCCTAATGTTGGGGATATCACTACTGGGCGTAAACCGGTCTATCTGGGTCGGGTTAACCTCGTCAGTAGTTAAGTATGTTAAAGCCCAAGAAGGCAGATGAGGGCTCAAGGCCCATAGTCGGTTCAAGGCCTGTAGCCATAAACCGGCGTTGGTATTTAACTTGTATTGTAAGTTAGGAATAAGTAGAGACCAAACCGGACACATCTATGAGCCGGTGTTGGGACTCTGTGAACCGACGGGCGTCACCCGTGTATATAAGGGAACGACCTGGCGGCGGTTCAAGGACAACAGACAACAACTCGAGACTTAGGCGAAGCTTGTTTTCTCCCTAGTCATCGAAACCCCATCAATTCCATCACAACTAGACGTAGGCTTTTACCTTCATCGAAGGGGACGAACTAGTATAAACTCTCTTGCGTCCCTGTGTCCGCTTTAACCCCTTCAAGCTAACCCGTCGCGATGGCTCCACGACTAATTCCTTTCTCTAGGACATCTGCCGTGACAAAACCACGACAGGTCTTGTCCATCACATCATTCTCCTAAGGGTGTTATCTCATTCGTCAAATGACAACACATGTCTATGGTCAGGAAACTTAACCATCTTTGATTAACGAGCTAGTCTAGTAGAGGCATACTAGGGACACTTTGTTTTGTCTATGTATTCACACAAGCACTAAGTTTCCGGTTAATACAATTTTAGCATGAATAATAAACATTTATCATGACATAAGGAAATAAAAATAACAACTTTATTATTGCCTCTAGGGAATATTTCCTTCACACCAATCGTTCTAAGGAAAGGTCTACCAAGAATAATAGGACATGTAGGATTGCAATCTATATCAAGAACAATGAAATATACAGGCACATAATTCCTGTTTGCAACAATAAGAACATCAATAATTCTTCCCATAGGTTTCTTAATAGTGGAATCCGCAAGATGCAAATTTAAGGAACAATCTTCAAATTCACGGAAACCTAACACATCACATAGAGTTTTCAGAATCATGGAAACACTAGCACCCAAATCACACAAAGCATAGCATCCATAATCTTTAATTTTAATCTTAATAGTAGGTTACCACTCATCAAAAAGTTTTCTAGGGATAGAAACTTCCAATTCAAGCTTTTCTTCAAAAATTGCATCATAGCATCAACAATATGTTTAGTAAATGCTTTGTTTTGATCATAAGCATGAGGAGAATTCAACATGGGTTGCAACAAGGAAATACAATCTATTAAAGAACAATTATCATAATTAAATTCCTTGAAATTCAAAAGAGTGGGTTTATTGCTACTTAAAGTTTTGACCTCTCCAATCCCACTTTTATCAATTTTTGCATCTAGACCTAAAAACTCCGAATCATAGGGACGCCTTCTAACTAAAGTTGACTCATCTCCAATCCCATATTTATCAAGTTTTAAATTGGAAAACAAAGATTAAATAGGAGCCACATCAATCACTTTAAGATCTTCATCATTATTTTCAAGGAAACTAGAAGAACACACTTTTATAAACCAATCTTTCTTAGCACGCATCTTAGCGGTTCTTTCTTTGCACTCATCAATGGAAATTCTCATGGCTTTGAGAGACTCATTGATATCATGCTTAGGTGTAATAGATCTAAGTTTCAAAGAATCAACATCAAGAGAAACTATATCCATGTTCCTAGCCAAATCATCAATCTTAAGCAATTTTTCTTCAATCAAAGCATTGAAATTCTTTTGTGAACTAATAACTTCTTTAACACTATTCTCAAAATCAGAGGGCATCTTATTATAATTTCCATAAGAATTGTTGTAGGAATTACCATAATTATTAGAGGAGTCACTAGGAAACAGTCTAGGATTAAAATTACCTCTATACGCGTTATTACCAAAATTGTTCCCACCAACAAAATTCACATCCATAGATTCATTACTGTTTTCAATCAAAGTAGACAAAGGCATATCATTAGGATCAATAGGAGCACTTTTTCTAGCAAATAATTTCATAAGTTCATCCATCTTTCCACTCAAAACATTTATTTCTTCAATAGCATGCACTTTTTACTAGTGGAAGATCTTTCGGTATGCCATTGAGAATAATTAACCATAATATTATCTAGGAGTTTAGTAGCTTATCCTAAAGTAATCTCCATAAAAGTGCCACCCACTGCCGAATCCAAAAGATTTATAGAAGCAAAATTCAATCTGGCATAAAAAATTTGTATAATCATCCACCAATTCAAACCATGAGTAGGGCAATTTCTAATCATCAATTTAATCCTCTCCCAAGACTGTGCAACATGTTCATGATCAAGTTGCTTAAAATTCATAATATCGTTCCTAAGGGAGATGATCTTAGCGGGAGGAAAATACTTGGAAATAAAAGCATCTTTACACTTGTTCTATGAATCAATACTATTTTTAGGCAAAGATGAAAACCAAGTTTTAGCACGATCCCTAAGCGAGAACGGAAATAGCTCCAATTTAACAATATCATTATCCACATCTTTTTTATTTTTCATATCACACAAATCAATGAAATTATTAAGATGGGATGCCGCATCTTCATTGGGAAGGCCGGAAAATTGATCTTTCATAACAAGATTTAGCAAAGCGGTGTTAATTTTGCAAGATTCCACATAAGCATCGGGAGCAATCGGAGTACTAATAAAATCATTGTTGTTGGTATTGGAAAATTCACACAATTTGGTATTATCTTGAGCCATTGTGACAAAGCAAGCAATCAAACACACGAGCACACAAAAAGCAAGCGAAGAAAACAAAAGGAAGAAGGGCAAAGAAAAGGTGAATTTTTTTGAAAATCGTTTTAGAAGTGGGGGAGAGGAAAATGAGAGGTGAATGGTGAATAATGTAATGCGAGAGATGAGAGTTTATGACGAGTACTTGGTATGACTCGCCTTGGCGTAGATCTCCCTGGCAATGGCGCCAGAAATCCTTCCTGCTACCTCTTGAGCTTGCGTTGGTTTTTCCCTTGAAGAGGAAAGGGTGGTGCAGCAAAGTAGAGTAAGTATTTCCCTCAGTTTTGAGAACCAAGGTATCAATCCAGTAGGAGACTGAAGGAAATATTCCCTAGAGGCAATAATAAAGTTATTATTTATTTCCTTATTTCATGATAAATGTTTATTATTCATGCTAGATTGTATTAACCGGAAACATAATACATGTGTGAATACATAGACAAACAGAGTGTCACTACTATGCCTCTACTTTACTAGCTCGTTGATCAAAGATGGTTATGTTTCCTAACCATAGACATGAGTTGTCATTTGATAAACGAGATTACATCATTAGGAGAATGATGTGATTGACTTGACCCATTTCGTTAGCTTAGCACTTGATCGTTTTAGTTTACTACTATTGCTTTCTTCATGACTTATACATGTTCCTATGACTATGAGATTATGCAACTCCCGATTACCGGAGGAACACTTTGTGTGCTACCACATGTCACAACGTAACTGGGTGATTATAAAGGTGCTCTACAGGTGTCTCTGATGGTACTTCTTGAGTTGGCATAGATCGAGATTAGGATTTGTCACTCCGATTGTCGGAGAGGTATCTCTGGGCCCTCTCGGTAATGCACATCACTATAAGCCTTGCAAACAATGCAACTAATGAGTTAGTTGCGGGATGATGCATTACGGAAATGAGTAAAGAGAATTGTCGGTAATGAGATTGAACTAGGTATTGAGATACCAACAATCGATTCTCCGACAAATAACATACCGATGATAAAGGGAACAACGTATGTTGTTATTCGGTTTGACCGATAAAGATCTTCGTAGAATATGTAGGTGCCAATATGAGCATCCAGGTTCCGCTATTGTTTATTGGCTGGAGACGTGTCTCGGTCATGTCTACATAGTTCTCGAACCCGTAGGGTCCACACGCTTAACGTTCGGTGACGATCGGTATTATGAGTTTATGTGATTTGATGTACCAAAGGTAGTTCGGAGTTCCGGATGAGATCGGGGACATGATGAGGAGTCTCAAAATGGTCGAGACGTAAAGATCGATATATTGGACGACTATATTCAGACATCGGAAAGTTTCCGAGTGATTCGGGTATTTTTTGGAGTACCAGGGAGTTACGGGAATACGGGGAAGAAGTATTGGGCCTCATGGGCCAAGTGGTGGAAGAGAGGAGGCAGGGCGCGTGGCCCCCCTAGCCCAAACCGAATTGGACTAGGGGGCCGGCCCCCCTTTCCTCCTTTCCTCCCTCTCCTTCCTTCTTCCTCTCCTCCTTCCTTTCCTCCTCCTAGTAGGAGTAGGAAAGGGGAGTCCTACTCCTACTAGGAGGAGGACTCCTCCTCCTGGCGCGCCCTAGGAGGACCGGCCGGCCTCCCCCCTTTCTCCTTTATATACGGGGGCAGGGGCACCCTAGAACACACAAGTTGATTGTTCCAAGCCGTGTGCGGTGCCCCCCTCCACCATAATCCACCTCGGTCATATCGTAGCAGGGCTTAGGCGAAGCCCTGCATCGATAGCATCATCATCACTGTCATCACGCCGTCGTGCTGACGGAACTCTCCCTCAAATCTCTGCTGGATCGGAGTTCGTGGGACGTCACCGAGCTGAACGTGTGCTGAACTCGGAGGTGCTGTACGTTCGGTACTTGGATCGGTCGAATCGTGAAGACGTACGACTACATCAAGCACATTCTCATAACGCTTCCGCTTATGGTCTACGAGGGTACGTGGATGACACTCTCCCCTCTCGTTGCTATGCATCACCATGATCTTGCATGTGCGTAGGAATTTTTTGAAATTACTACATTCCTCAACAGTGGCATCCGAGCCAGGTTTATGCGTAGATGTTATATGCACGAGTAGAACACAAGTGAGTTCTGGGCGATACAAGTCATACTGCTTACCAGCATGTCATACTTTGGTTTGGCGGTATTGTTGGATGAAGTGGCCCAGACCAACATTATGCGTACGCTTACGCGAGACTGGTTCTACCGCCGTGCTTTGCACACAGGTGGCTGGCGGGTGTCAGTTTCTCCAACTTTAGTTGAATCGAGTGTGGCTACGCCTGGTCCTTACTGAAGGTTAAAACAACACTAACTTGACGAAATATCGTTGTGGTTTTGATGTGTAGGTAAGAACGGTTCTTGCTCAGCCCGTAGCAGCCACGTAAAACTTGCAACAACAAAGTAGAGGACGTCTAACTTTTTTGCAGGGCTTGTTGTGATGTGATATGGTCAAGACGTGATGAGACATAAGTTGTTGTATGAGATGATCATGTTTTGTTGAAGTTATCGACAACTGGCAGAAGCCTTATGGTTGTCTCTTTATTGCATAAGATGCAAGTGCCATGTAATTTCTTTACTTTATCGCTATGCGTTAGCAATAGTTGCGAAAGCAATAGCTGGTGAAGACAACCATGTGACGACACGTTGATAAAAGATCAAGATGATGGAGATCATGGTGTCATGCCGGTAACAATGGAGATCATGACAGTACTTTGGAGATGGAGATCAAAATCACAAGATGATGATGGCCGTATCATGTCACATATTTGGATTGCATGTGATGTTTATCTTTTATACATATTATTTTTGCTTAGTTCGATGGTAGCATTATAAGATGATCTCTCACTAAATTTCAAGGTACAAGTGTTCTCCCTGAGTATGCACCGTTGCCAAAGTTCGTCGTGCCGAGACACCACGTGATGATCAGGTGTGATAAGCTCAACGTTCTTATACAACGGGCGCAAACTAGTTTTGCACACGCAGAAATACTCGGGTTAAACTTGATGAGCCTAGCATATGCAGATATGGCCTCGAAACATAGTGAATCATATAGTAGATATGATCAACATAGTGATGTTCACCATTGAAAACTACTCCATCTCACGTGATGATCGGACATGGTTTAGTTGATATGGATCATGTGATCACTTAGATGATTAGAGGGATATCTATCTAAGTGTGAGTTCTTAAGTAATATGATTAATTGAACTTTAATTTATCATGAACTTAGTCCTGATAGTATTTGCATAACTATGTTGTAGATCAATAGCTTGCGATGTAGCTCCCCATTTATTTTGATATGTTCCTAGTGAAAAACTAAGTTGAAAGATGTTAGTAGCAATGATGCAGGTTGGATCCGTGATCTAAGGATTATCCTCATTGCTACACAGAAGAATTATGTCCTTGATGCACTGCTAGGTGACAGACCGATTGCAGGAGCAGATGCAGACGTTATGAATGTTTGGCGAGCTCGATATGATGACTACTTGATAGTCTAGTGCACCATGCTTTACGACTTAGAATCGGGGCTTCAAAGACATTTTGAACGTCACGAAGCATATGAGATGTTACAAGAGTTGAAATTAGTATTTCAGACTCATGCCCATGTCGAAGGGTATGAGACCTTTGACAAGCACTTTGCCTACAAGATGGAGGAGAATAGCTCAGCTAGTGAGCATGTGCTCAGAATGTCTAAGTACTACAATCACTTGAATCAAGTGGGAGTTAATCTTCCAGATAAGATAGTGATTGATAGAGTTCTCTAGTCACTATCACCAAGTTACTGGAACTTCATGATGAACTATAATATGCAAGGGATAATGGAAACGATTCCCAAGCTCTTCGTGATACGGAAATCGATGAAGGTAGAAATCAAGAAAAGCATCAATTGTTGATGGTTGACAAGACCACTAGTTTCAAGAAAAGGGCAAAGGGAAGAAGGGGAACTTCAAGAAGAACGACAAGCGGGTTGCTGCTCAAATGAAGAAGCCCAAGTCTAGACCTAAGCCTGAGACTAAGTGCTTCTACTGCAATGGGACTGGTCACTGGAAGCAGAACTGCCCCAAGTATTTGGCAGATAAGAAGGATGGCAAAGTGAACAAAGGTATATTTGATATACATGTTATTGATGTGTACTTTACTAGTGTTTATAGCAACCCCTAAGTATTTGATACTAGTTTAGTTGCTAAGATTAGTAACTCGAAACGGGAGTTGCAGAATGAACAGAGACTAGTTAAGGGTGAAGTGATGATGTGTGTTGGAAGTGGTTCCAAGATTGGTATGATCATCATCGCACACTCCCTATACTTTCAGTATTAGTGTTGAACCTAAATAAATGTTATTTGGTGTTTGCGTTAAGCATGAATATGATTTGATCATGTTTATTGCAATACAGTTATTCATTTAAAGTCAGAGAATACTTGTTGTTATGTTTACATGAATAAAACCTTCAATGGTCATACACCCAAGGTGAATGGTTTATTGAATCTCGATCGTAGTGATACACATATTCATAATATTGAAGCCAAAAGATGCAAAGTTAATAATGATAGTGCAACTTATTTGTGGCACTGTTGTTTAGGTCATATTGGTGTAAAGCGCATGAAGAAAATCCATGCTGATGGGCTTTGGGAATCACTTGATTATGAATCACTTGATGCTTGTGAACCATGCCTCATGGGCAAGAAGAGTAAGACTCCGTTCTCCAGAACAATGGAGCAAGCAACTGACTTATTGGAAATAATACATACTGATGTATGCGGTCCGATGAGTGTTGAGGCTCGCGGCGGGTATCGTTATTTTCTCACCTTCACAGATGATTTGAGCATATATGGGTATATCTACTTGATGAAACATAAGTCTGAAACATTTGAAAAGTTCAAAGAATTTCAGAGTGAAGTGGAAAATCATCGTGACAAGAAAATAAAGTTTCTACTGTCTGATCACGGAGACGAATATTTGAGTTACGAGTTTGGCCTTCAATTAAAACAATGTGGAATAGTTTCACAAATTCGTGCCACCTGGAACACCACAGCATAATGGTGTGTCCGAACATCATAACCGTACTTTATTGGATATAGTGCAATCTATGATGTCTCTTACCGATTTACCACTATCGTTTTTGGGGTTATGCATTAGAGACAGCTACATTCACGTTAAAAAAGGGCACCATCTAAATCCTTTGAGACAACACCGTATGAACTGTGGTTTAGCAAGAAACCTAAGTTGTCGTTTCTTAAAGTTTGGGGTTGTGATGCTTATGTGAAAAAGTTTCAGCCTGATAAGCACAAACCTAAATCAGAAAAGTGTGTCTTTATAGGATACCCAAAAGAAACTGTTGGATACACCTTCTATCATAGATCCGAAAGGCAATATATTTGTTGCTAAAGAGTGGATCCTTTCTAGAGAAGGAGTTTATCTCGAAAGAAGTGAGAGGGAGGAATGTAGAACTTGATGAGGTAATTGTACCTTCTCCCGAACTGGAAAGTAGTTCATCACAGAAATCAGTTCTAGTGATCTCTACACTAATTAGTGAGGAAGCTAATGATGATGATCATGAAACTTCAGATCAAGTTACTACCAAACCTCGTAGGACAACCAGAGTATGGTCTGCACCAGAGCGGTACGGTAATCCTTTCTGAAAGTCATGTTACTAGACCATGATGAACCTATGAACTATGAGGAAGCGATGATGAGCCCAGATTCCGCGAAATGGCTTGAGGCCATGAAATCTGAGATGGGATCCATGTATGAGAACAAAGTATGGACTTTGATTGACTTGCCCGATGATCAGTGAGTCATTAAGAATAAATGGATCTTCAAGAGGAAGACGGACGCTGATAGTAGTGTTACTATCTACAAAGCTTGAATTGTCCCAAATGTTTTCGACAAGTTCAAGGTGTTGACTATGATGAGATTTTCTCACTCGTATCGATGCTTAAAAGTCTGTCCGAATCATTTTAGCAGTTGCCGCATTTTATGAAATCTGGCAAATGGATGTCAAAACTGCATTCCTTAATGGATTTCTTAAAGAAGAGTTGTATATGATGCAACTAGAAGGTTTTGTTGATCCTAAAGGTGCTAACAAAGTGAGCAAGCTCCAGTGATCCATCTATGGACTGGTGCAAGCATCTCGGAGTTGGAATATATGCTTTGATAAAGTGATCAAAGCATATGGTTTTATACAGACTCACGGTGAAGCATGTATTTACAAGAAAGTGAGTGGGAGCACTACAGCATTTCTGATAAGTATATGTCAATGACATATTGTTGATCGGAAATAATGTATAATTTTCTAGAAAGCATGAAGGAATGTTTGAAAGGAGTTTTTCAAAGAAAGACCTCGGTGAAGTTACTTACATATTGAGCATATAGAGATAGATCAAGACGCTTGATATATTTTCAATGAGTACATACCTTGACAAGATTTTGAAGTAGTTCAAAATAGAACAATCAAAGAAGGAGTTCTTGCCTGTGTTGCAAGGTGTGAAGTTGAGTAAAGACTCAAAACCCGACCACGGCAGAAAATAGAAAGAGAATGAAAAGTCATTCCCTATGCCTTAGTCATAGGTTCTACAAAGTACGCTATGCTGTGTACCAGACCTATTGTGTACCTCACCATAAGTTTGACAAGAGGATACAATAGTGATCTAGGAGTAGATCACTAGACGGCGGTCAAAATTATCCTTAAAGGACTAAGGAAATATTTCTCGGTTATGGAGGTGATAAAAGAGTTCGTCGTAAAGAGTTACGTCGATGCAAGCTTTTTACATCGATGTAGATGACTCTAAGTCTCAATCTGGATACATATTGAAAGTGGGAGCAATTGGCTAGAGTAGCTCTGTGTAGAGCATTGTAGACATAGAAATTTGTGAAATACATACGGATCTGAATGTTGCAGGCCCATAGGCTAAACTTCTCTCACAAGCAAAACATGATCACTCTTTGGGTGTTAATCACATAGCAATGTGAACTAGATTATTGACTCTAGTAAACCCTTTGGGTATTAGTCACATGGAGATGTGAACTAATCACATAAAGATGTGAACTAGATTATTGACTCTAGTGCAAGTGGGAGATTGAAGGAAATATGCCCTAGAGGCAATAATAAAGTTATTATTTATTTCCTTACTTCATGATAAATGTTTATTATTCATGCTAGAATTGTATTAACCGGAAACATAATACATGTGTGAATACATAGACAAACAGAGTGTCACTAGTATGCCTCTACTTGACTAGCTCGTTGATCAAAGATGGTTATGTTTCCTAACCATAGACATGAGTTGTCATTTGATAAATGGGATCACATCATTAGGAGAACGATGTGATTGACCTGACCCATTCCATTAGCTTATCACTTGATTGTTTTAGTTTACTGCTATTGCTTTCTTCATGACTTATACGTGTTCCTATGACTATGAGATTATGCAACTCTCGATTACCGGAGGAACACTTTGTGTGCTACCAAACGTCACAACGTAACTGGGTGGTTATAAAGGTGCTCTACAGGTGTCTCCGATGGTACTTGTTGAGTTGGCATGTATCGAGATTAGGATTTGTCACTCCGGTTGTCGGAGAGGTATCTCTGGGCCCTCTCAGTAGTGCACATCACTATAAGCCTTGCAAGCAATGCAACTAATGAGTTAGTTGTTGGATGATGCATTGTGGAAACGAGTAAAGGGACTTTCGGTAACGAGATTGAACTAGGTATTGAGATACCGACGACCGAATCTCGGGCAAGTAACATACCGATGACAAAGGGAACAGCGTATGTTGTTATGCGGTTTGACCGATAAAGATCTTCATAGAATATGTAGGAGCCAATATGAACATCCAGGTTCTGCTATTGGTTATTGACCGGAGACGTGTCTCCATCATGTCTACATAGTTCTCGAACCCGTAGGGTCTGCACGCTTAACGTTCGGTGATGATCGGTATTATGAGTTTATGTGATTTGATGTACCAAAGGTAGTTTGGAGTCCCAGATGAGATCGGGAACATGAAGAGGAGTCTCGAAATGGTCGAGACATAAAGATCGATATATTGGATGACTATATTCGGACATCGGAAAGGTCCGAGTGATTCGGGTATTTTTCAGAGTACCGGGGAGTTACGGGAATACGAGGAAGAAGTATTGGGCCTCATGGGCCAAGTGGTGGAAGAGAGGAGGCAGGGCGTGCGCCCCCCTAGCCCAAACCGAATTGGACTAGGGGGCCGGCCCCCCTTTCCTCCCTCTCCTTCCTTCTTCCTCTTCTCCTTCCTTTCCTCCTCCTAGTAGGAGTAGGAAAGGGGAGTCCTACTCCTACTAGGAGGAGGACTCCTCCTCCTGGCGCGCCCTAGGAGGGCCGGCCGGCCTCCCCCCTTGCTCCTTCATATACGGGGGCATGGGCACCCTAGAACACACAAGTTGATTGATCCAAGCCGTGTGCGTGCCCCCCCCTCCACCATAGTCTACCTTGGTCATGTCGTAGCAGTGCTTAGGCGAAGCCCTGCGTCGGTAGCATCATCATCACCGTCATCACGCCTTCATGCTGGCGGAACTCTCCCTTGAATCTCTGCTAGATCGGAGTTCATGGGACGTCATCAAGCTGAACGTGTGTTGAAATCGGAGGTGTCGTACGTTCGGTACTTGGATCGGTCGGATCGTGAAGACGTACGACTACATCAACCGCGTTCTCATAACGCTTCCGCTTACGGTCTACGAGGGTATGTGGATGACACTCTCCCCTCTCGTTGCTAGGCATCACCCTGATCTTGCGTGTGCGTACGGAATTTTTTGAAATTACTACGTTCCCCAACAAAGACAACGCGACAAGCCATCGAATACCTGCACAAGCAAACACCAACTTGCACCCAACGCGATAAGGTGTTGTCAATCCCTTCACGGTTATTTGCAAAGTGAGATCTGATGTAGATGGATAAATGGTAAAGTAATATTTTTGGTAATTTTGGTTTATAGATCAGAAAGTAAAAGATTGCAAAGAAAATAAATAGGAAACTAGAATTGTAGATCGGGAACTTATATGATGGAAAATAGACTCGGGGCCATAGGTTTCACTAGAGGCTTCTCTCTAGATAGAAATTAATACGGTGGGTGAACAAATTACTAATGAGCAATTGATAGAAAAGCGCAAAGTTATGACGATATCTAAGGCAATGATCATGAATATAGGCATCACGTCTGTGTCAAGTAAACCGAAACGATTCTGCATCTACTACTATTACTCCACACATCGACCGACTCGTGCCTGCATCTAGAGTATTAAGTTCATAAGAACAGAGTAACACATTAAGTAAGATGACATGATGTAGCGGGAATAACTCAAGCAATGTGATGAAAACCCCATCTTGTTATCCTCGATGGCAACAATACAATACGTGTCGGTTCCCCTTCTGTCACTAGGATCGAGCACCGCAAGATTGAACCCAAAGCTAAGCACTTCTCCCATTGCAAGAAAAACCAATCTAGTTGGCCAAAATAAATCGATAGTTCGAAGAGACTTGCAAACATATCAAATCATGCATATAAGAATTCAGAGGAGATTCAAATAATATTCATAGATAAGCTGATCATAAATCCACAATTCATCGGATCTCGGCAAACACACTGCAAAAGAGTATTACATCAAATAGATCTCCAAGAACATCGAGGAGAACAAGGTATTGAGAATCAAAGAGAGAGAAGGAGCCATCTAGCTACTAGCTATGGACCCATAGGTGTGTGGTAAACTACTAACGCTTCATCGAAGAGGCAATGGTGCTGATGTAGAAGCCCTTCGTGATCGAATCCCCCTCCGGCAGGATGCCGAAAAAGGCCCGAAGATGGGATCTCATGGGTACAGAAGGTTGCAGTGGTGGAAAAGTGGTTTCATGGCTCCCCTGGAAGTTTTCAGGGTATATGAGTATATATATAGGAGGAAGATCTAGGTCAGGAGGTCACCGAGGGGCCCACAAGGTTGGGGGCACGCCCTGCACCCTTGTGGCCGCCTCTTAGCTCTTCTTACTTGCACCCCAAGTCTCCCGGGTGTCTTCTAGTCCAAGAAAAATCATCGCGAAAGTTTTATTCCGCTTGGACTCCGTTTGTTATTCCTTTTCTACGAAACTCTAAAACAAGGGAAAATAGAAACTGGCACTGGGCTCTAGGTTAATAGGTTAGTCCCAAAAATCATGTAAAATAGCATATTGATGCATATAAAACATCCAAAACAGATAATATAATAGCATGGAACAATGAAAAATTATAGATACGTTGGAGACGTATCACCGTCCTTTGGCCCATAAGGTCCATATCTTTCCGGGGGTGCCCGGAACCCCTTCCGGTGACTTGATTCTTCCAGGTACGTCCCGAAACACTTCCGGTGTCCAAATACCATCGTCCTACATATCAATCTTTACCTCTCGGACATTTCGAGACTCCTTGGCATGTGCGTGATCTCATCCGGGACTCGTAACAACAGTCGGTCACCACAACATATAACTCATATAACATTATATCGTCAGCGAACGTTAAGCGTGTGAACCCTACGGGTTCGAGAACTATGTAGACATGATCGAGACACCTCTCCAGTCAACAACCAGTAGAGGAACCTGGATGCCCATATTGGTTCCTACATATTCGACGAAGATCTTTATCAGTCGAACTGTTATGACAACATACGTAATTCCCTTTATCCATCGGTGTGTTACTTGTCCGAGATTCGATCGTCGGTATCTTCATACCCATTTTAATCTCATTACCAGCAAGTCTCTTTACTCGTTCCATAATACATCACCTTGTGACTAACTCTTTAGTCATTTGCTTGCAAACTTATGATGTGTATTACCGAGAGGGCCCAGAGATACCTCTCCAATACTCAAAGTGACAAATCCTAATCTCGATCTATGCCAACTCAACAAACACCTTCGGAGATACATGTAGAGCATCTTTATGATCACCCAATTACGTTGTGACTTTTGATAGCACACAAGGTCTTCCTCCGGTATCCGGGAGTTGCATAATCTCGTAGTCGAAGGAATATGTATTTGACATGAAGAAAGTAATAGCAATAAACTGAACGATCTTTATGCTAAGCTAACGAATGGGTCCTATCCATCACATCATTCTCCTAATGATGTGATCCCATTATCTAATGACAAGACATGTCTATGGTTAGGAAACCATAACCATCTTTGATCAACGAGCTAGTCTACTAGAGGCTTACTAGGGACATGGTATTTGTTTATGTATTCACACATGTATTTAAGTTTCCGATCAATACAATTCTAGGATGAATAATAAACCTTTATCACGAATAAGGAAATATAATATAAAATAACAATTTTATTATTGTCATATTTCCTTCAGTCTCCCACTTGCACTAGAGTCAATAATCTAGTTCGCATCACGATGTGATTTAACACCCATAGTTCACATCGCCATGCGACCAACACCCAAAGAGTTTACTAGAGTCAATAATCTAGTTCACATTGCCATGTGATTAACACCCAAAGAGTATTAAGGAGTGATCATGTTTTGCTTGTGAGAGCAGTTTGGTCAACGGGACTGTCACATTCAGATCTGTATGCATGTATTTTTGCAAATTTCTATGTCTACAAAGCTCTGTATGGAGCTACTCTAGCTAATTGCTCCAACTTTCAATATGTATCCATATTGAGACTCAGAGTCTTCTGAATCAGCATCAAAGCTTGCATCGACGTAACCATTTACAACGAACTCTTTATGACCTCCATAATCGAGAAATATCTCCTTAGTCCTCTTAGGTAACTAAGGATAATTTTAGGTAACTATTGTACCCCCTTGCCAAACTTATGGCAAGGTACACAACAGGTTTGATACACAACATGGCATACTTTATAGAACCCATGGCTAAGGCATAGGGAACGACTTTCATTCTCTCTCTATCTACTGCCGTGGTCAGGTATTGAGTCTTACTCAACTTCACACCTTACAACACAGGTAAGAACCCTTTCTTTGACTGATACATTTTGAACTTCTTCAAAATCTTGTCAAGGTATGTGCTTTGTGGAAGTCCTATTAAGCGTCATCTATCCCTATAGATCTTGATGCCTGATGCGGCTTGAAGCTATATCGGTATTTCCCCAAAGAGGAAGGGATGTTGCAGCACAGCGACGGTAGGTATTTCCCTCAGTGATGAAACCAAGGTTATCGAACCAGTAGGAGAACCAAGCAACAACACGTAAATGATACCTGCACACAAATAAGAAATACTCACAACTCGATGTATTAAAGGGGTTGTAAATCCCTTTCGGTTAATGGCGCCAGAAATTGGCAAACGGACGTGAATAAATTCTAGTAGATTGATAGATCGGACGCCAAATAAAATAAATAAGAATAAATTACAGCAAGGTATTTTTGGTTTAATAGTTATGAAAATAAAAGCAAAGGAAAATAGACCACAAAGGCAAATAGTATGAGAAAGAGACCCGGGGGCCGTAGGTTTCACTAGTGGCTTCTCTCGAGAAAAATAGCAAACGGTGGGTGAACAAATTACTGTTGGGCAATTTATAGAACTTCAAATAATCATGACGATATCCAGGCAATGATCATTATATAGGCATCACGTCCAAGATTAGTAGACCGACTCCTGCCTACATCTACTACTATTACTCCACACATCGACCGCTATCCAGCATGCATCTAGTGTATTAAGTTCATGGAGAAATGGAGTAATGCAATAAAAACGATGACATGATGTAGACAAGATCTATTTATGTAGAAATAGACCCCACCATTTTATCCTTAGTAGAAACGATACATACATGTCTGTTCCCCTTCTGTCACTGGGATCAAGCACCGTAAGATCAAACCCACTACAAAGCACCTCTTCCCATTGCAATATAAATAGATCAAGTTGGCCAAACAAAACCCAAATATCGGAGAAGAAATACGAGGCTATAAGCAATCATGCATATAAGAGATCAAACAAACTCAAATAACTTTCATGGATAAAAAGAGATAGATCTGATCATAAACTCTAAGTTCATCGGATCCCAACAAACACACCGCAAAAGAGTTACATCATATGGATCTCCAAGAGACCATTGTATTGAGAATCAAACGAGAGAGAGGAAGCCATCTAGCTACTAACTACGGACCCGAAGGTCTACAAAGAACTACTCACGCATCATCGGAGAGGCACAAATGGAAGTGGTGAATCCCTCTGTGATGGTGTCTAGATTGGATCTGGTGGTTCTGGACTCTGCGGCGGCTGGAATTTATTTTCGTCGACTCCCCTAGGGTTTCTGGAATATTGGGGTATTTATAGAGCAAAGAGGCGGTGCGGGAGGCCACCGAGGTGGGCACAACCCACCTGGGTGCGCCTGGGGGCCCAGGCGCGCCCTAGTGGGTTGTGCCCCCCTTGGGGCACCCCTAGGTGCTTCTCCGGACCATTGGATGTCTTCTAGTCCATAAAAATTCCACAAAAAGTTTCGTTGCGGTTGGACTCCGTTTGGTATTGATTATTTGCGATGTAAAAAATGCAAAAATAACAACTGGCACTTGGCACTATGTCAATAGGTTAGTACCAAAAATGATATAAAATGACTATAAATGATTATAAATGATTATAAAACATCCAAGATTGATAATATAACATCATGGAATAATCAAAAATTATAGATACGTTGAAGACGTATCAATGCCCAATATATAAGTAGCTTCACCGAGGTATTTCATTGAAAAATTCTTATTCAAGTATCCTTTTTATGCTATCCATAAATTCTATATCATTTCCAATCAATAATATGTCATCTACATATAATATCAGAAATGCTACAGAGCTCCCACTCACTTTCTTGTAAATACAGGCTTCACCATAAGTCTGTATAAAACCATATGCTTTGATCACCTCATCAAAGCGCATATTCCAACTCCGAGATGCTTGCACCAGTCCATAGATGGATCGCTGGAGCTTGCACACTTTGTTAACACCTTTAGGATCAACAAAACCTTCTGGTTGCATCATATACAACTCTTCTTTAAGAAATCCATTAAGGAATGCAATTTTGACGTCCATTTGCCAGATTTCATAGTTATAAAATGCGGCAATTGCTAACATGATTCGGACTGACTTAAGCATCGCTACGGGTGAGAAGGTCTCATCGTAGTCAACCCCTTGAACTTGTCAAAAACCTTTCGCGACAAGTCGAGCTTTGTAGATGGTGACATTACCATCAACGTGTGTCTTCTTATTGAAGATCCATTTATTCTCAATGTCTTGTCGATCATCGGGCAAGTCCACCAAAGTCCACACTTTGTTCTCATACATGGATCCTATCTCAGATTTCATGGCCTCAAGCCATTTATCGGAATCTGGGCTCATCATAGCTTCTTCATAGTTCATAGGTTCGCCTTCGTCTAGTAACATGACTTCCAGTACAGGACTACCGTACCACTCTGGTGCAGATCGTGCTCTGGTTGACCTACGAGGTTTAGTAGCAACTTAATCTGAAGTTTCATGATCATTATCATTTGCTTCCTCTTTAGTTGGTGTAGGCATCACAGGAACGGATTTCTCTGATGTGCTACTCTCCAATTCGAGAGAAGGTACAACTACCTCATCAAGTTCTACTTTCCTCCTACTCACTTCTTTCGAGAGAAAACTCCTTCTCTAGAAAGGACTCATTCTTAGCAACAAAGATCTTGCCTTCGAATCTATGGTAGAAGGTGTACCCAATAGTTTCTTTACGGTATCCTATGAAGACGCACTTCTCCTATTTAGGTTCGAGATTATCAGGTTGAAGCCTTTTGACATAAGCATCGCATCCCCAAACTTTAAGAAACGACAACTTAGGTTTCTTGCAAAACCATAGTTCATACGGTGTCGTCTCAATGGATTTAGACGGTGCCCTATTTAACGTGAATGCGGCTGTCTCTAATGCATAACCCCTAAATAGTGGTAAATTGGTAAGAGACATCATAGATTGCACCATATCTAATAAACTACGGTTACGATGTTCGGATACACCATTACGCTATGGTGTTCCAGGTGGCGTGAGTTGTGAAACTATTCCACATTGTTTTAAATGAAGGCTAAACTCGTAACTCAAATATTTGCCTCCACGATCAGATCGTAGAAACTTTATTTTCTTGTTATGATGATTCTCCACTTCACTCTGAAATTCTTTGAACTTTTCAAATGTTTCAGACTTGTGTTTCATCAAGTAGATACACCCATACCTACTCAAATCATCTGCGAAGGTCAGAAAATAACAATACCCGCCGCGTGCTTCAACACTCATTGGACCGAATACATCGTTATGTATTATTTCCAATAAGTCATTAGCTCGCTCCATTCTTCCGGAGAACGAAGTTGTAGTTATCTTTCCCATGAGGCATGGTTCACAAGTATCAAATGATTCATAATCAAGTGATTCCAAAATCCCATCTGCATGGAGTTTCTTCATGCGCTTTACACCAATATGAGCTAAACGGCAGTGCCACAAGTATGTTGCACTATCATTATTAATTTTGCATTTTTGCCATCAATATTATGAATGTGTATCACTATGACCGAGATTCAATAAACCATTCACATTGGGTGTATGACCATAGAAGGTTTTATTCATGTAAATAGAACAACAATTATTCTTTGACTTAAATGAATAACCGTATTGCAATAAACATGATCAAATCACATTCATGCTCAACGCAAACACCAAATAAAATTTATTTAGGTTCAACACTAATCCCAAAGGTAGAGGGAGTGTGCGATGGTGATCGTATCAACCTTGGAATCACTTCCAACACACATCGTCACCTCGCCCTTAACTAGTCTCTGTTTATTCTGCAACTCCTGTTTTGAGTTACTAATCTTAGCAACTGAACCGGTATCAAATACCCAGGGGATACTATTAATACTAGTAAGGTACACATCAATAACATGTATATCAAATATACCTTTGTTCACTTTTCCATCCTTCTTATCAGCCAAGTATTTGGGGCAATTCCGTTTTCAGTGACCATTTCCTTTGTAGTAGAGGCACTCAGTTTCAGGCTTGGTCCAGCTTTGTCCTTCTTCACGGGAGCGGCAACTTTCTTGCCATTCTTCTTGAAGTTCTCTCTCTTTTCCTTGCCTTTTTTCTTGAAACTAGTGGTCTTGTTAACCATCAACACTTGATGCTCTTTCTTGATTTCTACCATCGCTGATTTTAGCATCGCGAAGAGCTCGGGAATTATTTTTGTCATCCCTTGCATATTATAGTTCATCATGAAGTTCTAGTAGCTCGGTGATAGTGACTAGAGAACTTTGTCAATCACTATCTTATCTGGAAGATTAACTCCCACTTGATTCAAGTGATTGTAGTACCCAGACATTCTGAGCACATGATCACTGGTTGAGCTATTTGCTACCTCTTGAGCACTGCGTTGGTTTTCCCTGAAGAGGAAGGGATGATGCAACAAAGTAGCATAAGTATTTCCCTCAGTTTTTGAGAACCAAGGTATCAATCCAGTAGGAGGCTACGCGTAGGTCCCTCATACCTGCACAAAACAAATAAATCCACGCAACCAACACGATAAGGGGTTGTCAATCCCTACACGGCCACTTACGAGAGTGAGATATGATAAGATAATATTTTTGGTATTTTTATGATAAAGATGCAAAGTAAAACAAAAGCAAAGGGAATAACTAAGTATTGGGAGATTAATATGATGAAGATAGACCCGGGGGGCCATAGGTTTCACTAGTGGCTTCTCTCGAGAGCATAAGTATTCTACGGTGGGTGAACAAATTACTGTTAAACAATTGATAGAATTGAGCATAGTTATGAGAATATCTAGGTATGATCATGTGTATAGGCATCATGTCCGAGACAAGTAGACCGACTCCTGCCTGCATCTACTACTATTACTCCACTCATCGACCGCTATCCAGCATGCATCTAGAGTATTAAGAAAACAGAGTAATGCCTTAAGCAAGATGACATGATGTAGAGGGATAAACTCATGCAATATGATGAAAACCCCATCTTGTTATCCTCGATGGAAACAATACAATGCGTGCCTTGCTGCCCCTACTGTCACTGGGAAAGGACACCACAAGATTGAACCCAAAGCTAAGCACTTCTCCCATTGCAAGAAAGATCAATCTAGTAGGCCAAACCAAACTGATAATTCGAAGAGACTTGCAAAGATAACCAATCATACATAAAAGAATTCAGAGAAGATTCAAATATTGTTCATAGATAGACTTGATCATAAACCCACAATTCATCGGTCTCAACAAACACACCATAAAAAGAAGATTACATCGAATAGTTCTCCACAAGAGTGGGGGAGAACATTGTATTGAGATCCAAAAAGAGAGAAGAAGCCATCTAGCTACTAACTATGGACCCGTAGGTCTGAGGTGAACTACTCACACTTCATCGGAGGGGCTATGGTGTTGATGTAGAAGCCCTCCGTGATCGATGCCCCCTCCGGCGGAGCTCCGGAACAGGCCCCAAGATGGGATCTCGTGGATACAGAAAGTTACGGCGGTGGAATTAGGGTTTTGGCTCCGTATCTGATCGTTTGGGGGTACGTAGGTATATATAGGAGGAAGGAGTACGTCGATGGAGCAATAGGGGGCCCATGAGGGTGGAGGGCGCGCCTGGGAGGGTAGGCACGCCCCCCTACCTCGTGGCCTCCTCTTTTGTGTCTTGACATAGGGTCCAAGTCTCCTGGGTCTTGTTCGTTGAAAAAATCATGTTTCCGAAGGTTTCATTCCGTTTGGACTCCGTTTGATATTCCTTTTCTTCGAAACCCTAAAATAGGCACAAAAAACAAAAATTTTGGGTTGGGCCTCCGGTTAATAGGTTAGTCCCAAAAATAATATAAAAGTGGATAATAAAGCCCAGTAATGTCCAAAACAGTAGATAATATAGCATGGAGCAATAAAAAATTATAGATATGTTGGAGACGTATCAAGCATCCCCAAGCTTAATTCCTGCTCGTCCTCGAGTAGGTAAATGATAAAAACAGAATTTTTGACGCGGAGTTCTACTTGGCATAATTTTAATGTAATTATTCTTAATTGTGGTATGAATATTAAGATCCGAAAGATTCAAGATAAAAGTTTAATATTGACATAAAAATAATAATACTTCAAGCATACTAACAAAGCAATCATGTCTTCTCAAAATAGCATGGCCAAAGAAAGTTATCCCTACAAAATCATATAGTCTGGCTATGCTCCATCTTCACCACACAAAATATTTAAATCATGCACAACCTCGATGACAAGCCAAGCAATTGTTTCATACTTTTGGTGTTCTCAAACTTTTTCAATCTTCACGCAATACATGAGCGTGAGCCATGGATATAGCACTATAAGTGGAATAGAATGGTAGTTGTGGAGAAGACAAAAAAGGAGAAGATAGTCTCACATCAACTAGGCGTATCAACGGGCTATGGAGATGCCCATCAATAGATATCAATGTGAGTGAGTAGGGATTGCCATGCAACGGATGCACTAGAGCTATAAGTATATGAAAGCTCAACAAAAGAAACTAAGTGGGTGTGCATCCAACTTGCTTGCTTATGAAGACCTAGGGAATTTTGAGGAAGCCCATCATTGGAATATACAAGCCAAGTTCTATAATGAAAAATTCCCACTAGTATATGAAAGTGATAACATAGGAGACTCTCTATCATGAATATCATGGTGCTACTTTGAAGCACAAGTGTGGTAAAAGGGTAGTAACATTGTCCCTTCTCTCTTTTTCTCTCATTTTTTTGGGCCTTCTCTTTTTTATGGCCTCTTTTCTCTCTCTCCTTTTTTTTATTTTTTGTCCGGAGTCTCATCCCGACTTGTGGGGGAATCATAGTCTCCATCATCCTTTCCTCACTGGGACAATGCTCTAATAATGATGATCATCATACTTTTATTTTTCTTACAACTCGATACTTAGAACAAAATATGACTCTATATGAATGCCTCCGGTGGTGTACCGGGATGTGCAATGAATCAAGAGTGACACGTATGAAAGAATTATGAATGGTGGCTTTGCCACAAATACGATGTCAACTACATGATCATGCTAAGCAATATGACAATGATGGAGTGTGTCATAATAAATGGAACGGTGGAAAGTTGCATGGCAATATATCTCGGAATGGCTATGAAAATGCCATAATAGGTAGGTATGGTGGCTGTTTTGAGGAAGGTATATGGTGGGTGTATGATACCGGCGAAAGGTGCGCGGTGTTAAAGAGGCTAGCAAAGGTGGAAGGGTGAGAAAAGTGCGTATAATCCATGGACTCAACATTAGTCATAAAGAACTCATATACTTATTGCAAAAATCTACAAGTTATCAAAGCAAAGTATTACGCGCATGATTGGTAGGAAAAGACCATCGCTTGTCCCTGACTGCCACTCATAAGGAAGACAATCAAAAAATAAATCATGCTCTGACTTCATCACATAACGGTTCACCATACGTGCATGCTACGGGAATCACAAACTTTAACACAAGTATTTCTCAAATTCACAACTACTCAACTATCATAACTCTAATATCACCGTCTTCATATCTCAAAACAATTATCAAGCATCAAACTTCTCATAGCATTCAACACACTCATAAGGAAGTTCTTTTACTATTCTTGAATTCCAAGCATATTAGGATTATTTAAGAAAATTACCATGCTATTTAAGACTCTCAAAATAATCTAAGTGAAGCATGAGAAACCAATAGTTTCTATAGAACAAATCCACCACCGTGCTCTAAAAGATATAAGTGAAGTACTAGAGCAAAACTATATAACTCAAATGATATAAGTGAAACACATAGAGTATTCTAAAAAATTCCAAATCATGTATGGCTCTCTCAAAAGGTGTGTACAGCAAGGATTATTGTGGTAAACTAAAAAGTAAAGACTCAAATCATACAATACGCTCCAAGCAAAACACATATCATGTGGCGAATAAAAATATAGCAGCAAGTAAAGTTACCGATAGAAGTAGACGAAAGAGGGGATGCCTTCCGGGGAATCCCCAAGCTTTGGCATTTAGGTGTCCTTAGATTATCTTGGGGTTTCCATGGTAATCCCCAATCTTAGGCTCTTTCCACTCCTTGTTCCATAATCCATCAAATCTTTACCCAAAACTTGAAAACTTCACAACACAAAACTCAAAGTAGAAAATCTCGTGAGCTCCGTTTGCGGAAGAAAACAAAAGACCACTTCAAGGTACTGTAATGAACTCATTATTTATTTATATTGGTGTTAAACCTACTGTATTCCAACTTTTCTATGGTTTATAAACTATTTTACTAGCCATAGATTCATCAAAATAAGCAAACAACACACGAAAAACAGAATCTGTCAAAAACAGAACAGTCTGTAGTAATCTGTAGCTAGCGCAAGATCTGGAACCCCAAAAATTCTAAAATAAATATATGGACGTGAGGGATTTATCTATTAATCATCTGCAAAAATAATTAACTAAATAGCACTTTCCATATAAAAATGGCATCAGTTCTCGTGAGCGCTAAAGTTTCTGTTTTTTACAGCAAGTGTAACAAGACTTTCCCCAAGTCTTCCCGACGGTTCTACTTGGCAAAAACACTAATTAAACACAAAAAACACAACCAAAACAGAGGCTAGATAAATTATTTATTACTAAACAGGAGCAAAAATCAAGGAATAAAAATAAAATTGGGTTGACTCCCAACAAGCGCTATCGTTTAACGCCCCTAGCTAGGCATAACAAACAAGGATAGATCTAGGTATTGCCATCTTTGGTAGGCAATCCATAAGTGGCTCTCATAATAGATTCATAAGGTAATTTAATTTTCTTTCTAGGAAAGTGTTCCATGCCTTTCCTTAATGGAAATTGGAATCTAATATTTCCTTCCTTCATATAAATAATTGCACCAATCATTCTAAGGAAAGGTCTACCAAGAATAATAGGACATGAAGGATTGCAATATATGTCAAGAACAATAAAATCTACGGGCACATAATTCTTATTTGCAACAATAAGAACATCATTAATTCTTCCCATAGGTTTCTTAATAGTGGAATCCGCAAGGTGCAAGTTTAGAGAGCAATCATCAAAATCATGGAAACCTAACAAATCACACAAAGTCTTTGGAATCATGGAAACACTAGCACCCAAATCACATAAAGCATAGCATTCATGATCTTTAATTTTAATTATAATAGTTGGTTCTCACTCATCATAGAGTTTTCTAGGGATAGAAACTTCCAATTCAAGTTTTTCCTCATAAGATTGCATCAAGGCATCAACGATATGTTTAGTAAACGCTTTATTTTAACTATATGCGTGAGGAGAATTTAGCACAGATTGCAACAAGGAAATACAATCAATCAAAGAGCAATTTTCATAGTTAAATTCCTTGAAATCTATAATAGTGGGTTTAGCAACATCTAGGGTTTTAATTTCTTCAATCCCACTTTAATCAATTTTAGCATCAAGATCAAAAAATTCTGAATTCTTGGAACGCCTTCTAGGTAAAGGTGGATCATATTCAGTCCCATCATTATCAAGATTCATATTGCAAAACAAAGATTTAATAGGGGACACATCAATAACTTTTAGATCTTCATCTTTATTTTCATAGGAACTAGAAGAACACGATCTTATAAAGGCATCTTTCTTAGCACGCATCCTAGCGGTTCTTTCTTTGCACTCATCAATGGAAATTCTCATGGCTTTGAGAGACTCATTGATATCATGCTTAGGTGGAATAGATCTAAGTTTCAAAGAATCAACATCAAGAGAAATTCTATCAACGTTCCTAGCCAACTCATCAATCTTAAGTAATTTTTCTTCAATCAAAGAATTGAAATTCTTTTGTGAAGTAATAAATTCTTTAATATTAGATTCAAAATCAGAGGGCATCTTATTATAATTTCCATAAGAATTGTTGTAGGAATTACCATAATCATTAGAGGGATTACTAGGATAAGGCCTAGGATTAAAATTTCCACTATACGCGGTGTTACCAAAATTGTTCCTACCAACAAAATTCACATCCATAGACTCATTATTGTTCTCAATCAAAGTAGACAAGGGCATATCATTAGGATCAGAAGAAACACTCTTACTAGCAAATAATTTCATAAGTTCATCCATCTTTCCACTCAAAACATTAATTTCTTCTATCGCATGCACCTTTTTACTAGTAGATCTTTCAGTATGCCATTGAGAATAATTAACCATAATATTATCTAAGAGTTTAGTAGCTTCTCCTAAAGTGATTTCCATAAAAGTGCCTCCCACGGCCGAATCTAAAAGATTTCTAGAAGCAAAATTCAATCCGGCATAATTTTTTTGTATAATCATCCACAAATTTAAAACATGAGTAGGGCAATTACGTATCATTAGTTTCATTCTCTCCCAAGCTTGTGCAACATGTTCATGATCAAGTTGCTTAAAATTCATAATATGGTTTCTAAGAGAGATGATCTTAGCGGGAGGAAAATACTTAGAGATAAAAGCATCTTTGCACTTGTTCCATGAATCAATACTATTTTTAGGCAAAGACGAAAACCAAGCTTTAGCACGATCTCTAAGCAAAAAAGGGAATAGCTTCAATTTAACAATATCATTATCCACATATTTCTTCTTTTGCATATCACACAAATCAACGCAGCTATTTAGATGGGTAGCGGCATCTTCACTAGGAAGGCAGGAAAACGGATCTTTCATGACAAGATTCAGCAAAGCAGTATTAATTTCACAAGATTCAGCATTGGTAAGAGGAGCAATTGGAGTGCTAATAAAATCATTATTGTTGGTATTGGTGAAGTCACACAATTTAGTGTTATCTTGAGCCATCGTGACAAGCAAGCAAACTAACACACAAGCAAACAAAAAAGCAAGTGGGCAAAAAGAGGCAAATAGAGAAAGAGAGGGAGGATAGAGAGAGAGGGCGAATAAAATGGCAACGGTGAAGTGGGGGAGAGGAAAACGAGAGGCAAATGGCAAATAATGTAATGCGGGAGATAAAGGTGTGTGATGGGTACTTGGTATATTGACTTTTTCGTAGACCTCCCCGGCAACGGTGCCAGAAATCCTTCTTGCTACCTCTTGAGCACTGCGTTGGTTTTCCTCGAAGAGGAAGTGATGATGCAGCAAAGTAGCGCAAGTATTTCCCTCAGTTTTTGAGAACCAAGGTATCAATCCAGTAGGAGGCTACGCGCCAGTCCCTCATACCTGCACAAAACAAATAAATCCTCGCAACCAACGCGATAAGGGGTTGTCAATCCCTACACGGCCACTTACAAGAGTGAGATCTGATAGATATGATAAGATAATATTTTTGGTATTTTTATGATAAAGATGCGAAGTAAAATAAAAGCAAAGTAAAAGCAAAGGAAATAACAAAGTATTGGGAGATTAATATGATGAAGATAGACTCGGGGCCATAGGTTTCACTAGTGGCTTCTCTCGAGAGCATAAGTATTCTACGGTGGGTGAACAAATTACTGTTGAACAATCGACAGAATTGAGCATAGTTATGATAATATCTAGGTATGATCATGTATATAGGCATCACGTCCGAGACAAGTAGACCGACTCCTACCTGCATCTACTACTATTACTGCACTCATCGACCGCTATCCAGCATGCATCTAGAGTATTAAGTTAATGAAAACAGAGTAACGCCTTAAGCAAGATGACATGATGTAGAGGGATAAACTCATGCAATATGATGAAAACCCCATCTTGTTATCCTCGATGGCAACAATAGAATACGTGCCTTGCTGCCCCTACTGTCACTGGGAAAGGACACCGCAAGATTGAACCCAAAGCTAAGCACTTCTCCCATTGCAAGAAAGATTAATCTAGTAGGCCAAACCAAATTGATAATTCGAAGAGACTTGCAAAGATAACCAATCATACATAAAAGAATTCAGAGAAGATTCAAATATTGTTCATAGATAAACTTGATCATAAACCCACAATTCATCAGTCTCAACAAACACACCGTAAAAAGAAGACTACATCGAATAGTTCTCCACAAGAGTGGGGGAGAACATTGTATTGAGATCCAAAAAGAGAGAAGAAGCCATCTAGCTACTAACTATGGACCCGTAGGTCTGAGGTGAACTACTCACACTTCATCGGAGGGGCTATGGTGTTGATGTAGAAGCCCTCCGTGATCGATGCCCCCTCCGACGAAGCTCCGGAATAGGCCCAAAGATGGGATCTCGTGGATACAGAAAGTTACGACGATGGAATTAGGGTTTTGGCTCCGTATCTGATCGTTTGGGGGTACGTAGGTATATATATAGGAGGAAGGAGTACGTCGGTGGAGCAATAGGGGGCCCACGAGGGTGGAGGGCGCGCCTAGGGGGGTAGGCGCGCCCCTACCTTGTGGCCTCCTCTTTTGTGTCTTGACGTAGGGTCCAAGTCTCCTGGGTCTTGTTCGTTGAGAAAATCACGTTCCCGAAGGTTTCATTCCATTTGGACTCCGTTTGATATTTCTTTTCTTCGAAACCCTAAAATAGGCAAAAAACAACAATTCTGGGATGGGCCTCCAGTTAATAGGTTAGTCCCAAAAATAATATAAAAGTGGATAATGAAGCCCAATAATGTCCAAAACAGTAGATAATATAGCATGGAGCAATCAAAAATTATAGATACGTTGGAAACGTATCACTATTCTCCTCCATCTTGTAGGCAAAGTACTTGTCAGAGGTCTCATACCTCTCAACACGGACATGGATCTGAAATACCAATTTTAGCTCTTGGAGCATCTCATATTTTCCATGGCATTCAAAACGTCTTCCAAGTCATGGTTCTAAGCCGTAAAGCATGGCGCACTAAACTATTAAGTAGTCATCATATCGAGCTTGCCAAACATTCATAACGTCTGTATCCGCTCCCGCAATAGGTCTATCACCTAGCGGTGCATCAAGGACATAATTCTTCTGTGCAGCAATGAGGATAATCCTCAGATCACGAACCCAGTGCGCATCATTGCTACTATCAACTTTCAACTTAGTTTTTTCTAGGGACATATCAAAATAATAAGGGAGCTACATCGCGAGCTATTGATCTAAAACATAGATATGCAAAACTATAAGACTAAGTTCATGATAAATTAAGTTCAATTAATCAAATTACTTAAGAACTCCTACTTAAATAGACATCCCTCAAGTCATCCAAGTGATACGTGATCCAAATCAACTAACCCATGTCCGATCATCACGTGAGATGGAGTAGTCATCAATGGTGAACTATAGAGTAGTCATCAGATCGAGCTTGCCAAACGTTCATAACATCAGCTTCAGCTCCTACAGCAGGCCTTTCACCTAGCGGTGCATCAAGGACATAATTCTTATGTGCAGCAATGAGGATAATCCTCAAAGTTACGGACCTAGTCTGTGTAGTTGCTACCATCATCTTTCAACTTAGCTTTCTCTATGAACGCATTAAAAAAATTCAGGGGAATGGTAGCTCAGGCCATTGATCTACAACATAAATATGCAAAACTATAAGACTAAGTTCATGATAAATTAAGTTCAAGTAATCAAATTACTTAAGAACTCCCACTTAAATAAACATCCCTCAAGTTATCTAAGTGATACATGATCCAAATCAACTAACCCATGTCCGATCGTCACATGAGATGGGGTAGTCCTCAATGGTGAATATCTCTATGTTGATCATATCTACTATATGACTCATTTTGACCTTTCGGTCTCCAGTGTTCCGAGACCATGTCTATACTTGCTAGGCTCGTCAAGTTTAACCTAAGTATTCTGCATGTGCAAAACTGTCTTACACCCTTTGTATGTGAGCGTAGAGTCTATCACACCCAATCATCATGTGGTGTCTAGAAACGACGAACTGTAGCAACGGTGCATACTCAGGGAGAACACTTTTATCTTGAAATTAAGTGGAGGGATCATCTTATAATGATACCGCCATTCTAAGCAAAATAAGATGCATAAAAGATAAACATCACATGCAGTCAAAATATGTGACATGATATGGCCATCATCTTGTGCTTTTAATCTCCATCTCCAAAGCATTGTCATGATCTCCATCGTCACCGGCTTGACACCTTGATCTCCATGATAGCGTCGTTGTGTCGAGGTCGTCATGCCAACTATTGCTTCTACAACTATCGCTAACGCATAGTGATAAAGTAAAGCAATTACATGACGCTTGCACTTCAGATAATAAAGATACAACCCTAAGGCTCTTGCCGGTTATCAATATTACAAAACATGATCATCTCATACATCAACATGTATCACATCATATCTTGACCATATCACATTACAACATGCCCTACAAAAACAAGTTAGACGTCCTCTACTTTGTTGTTGCAAGTTTTACGTGGCTGGTATGGGCTTCTAGCAAGAACTGCTCTTACCTATGCATAAAACGATAACGGTGATTCATCAAGTTTGTTGTTTTAACATTCTTCAAGGACCGGCCGCAGTAAAATTCGCTTCAACTAAAGTAGGAGAAACAGACACCCGCCATCCACCTTTATGCAAAACTTGTTGCATGTCAATCGGTGAAACCGGTCTCATGTGCGTGGACATGTAAGGTTGGTCCGGGCCGCTTCATCCCACAATACCACCGAATCAAAATAAGACGTTGGTGGTAAGCAGTATGACTATCACCGCCCACAACTCTTTGTGTTCTACTCGTGCATATCATCTACGCATAGAACTGGCTCATGATCCACTGTTGGGAAACGTAGCATGGAAAACAAAAACAATTCTACGCACACGCAAGATCTATCCATGGAGATGCATAGCAACAAGAGGGGGAGAGTGTGTCTACGTACTCTTGTAGACTGTAAGAGGAAGCGTTTAACAACGCGGTTGATGTAGTCGAACTTCTTCGTGCTCCAACCGATCAAGTATCGAACGTACGACACCTTCGCGTTCTGCACACGTTCAGCTCGGTGACGTCCTCCGCCTTCTTGAGCCAACAAGACGGCGAGGTAGTAGATGAGTTCCGACAGCACGACGACATGGTGATGGTGAAGTGATCTCCGCAGGGCTTCGCCTAAGCAGTACGAAAATATGACCGGGGATGTAAACGGTGGAGGGGGGCACCGCACACGGCTAGGCAATTGTCTCTTATGTGCTAGGCGCCCCCCTCCCACATATATATAGGTGGGAGGGAGGAGCAGCCAAAGGAGGCGCCCAAGTAGGAGGAATCCTACTTGGGGTCCCTCCCAAGCCGCGCCCCCTTTCTTTATTTGGAGTACGGGGAAAGGCAGGGGAGGGTGGCGCCCCCCTTTTCCTTTCTCCCATGAGAGGGAAAGGCAGGAGGGGATAGCCATCCCCCTTTTCCTTCCCTAGGGCTGTCCAAACAAGGGAGGGGGAGCACCAGCCCCCTTGTGGGCTGGTATGTCCCCTCCTTTGGCCCATAAGGCCTATATCTTGCCGGGGGGGCCCGAAACCCCTTTCGATGACTCGATTCCTTCCCGGTACGTCCCGAAACACATCCGGTGTCCAAATACCATCGTCCTATATATCAATCTTTACCTCTCAACCATTTCGAGACTCCTCGTCATGTATGTGGTCTCATCTGGGACTCGGAACAACATTCGGCCACCAAAACATATAACTCATATAACACTATATCATCAACGAACGTTAAGCGTACAGACCCTATGGGTTCAAGATCTATGTAGACATGACCGAGACACCTCTCTGGTAAATAACCAATAGCAGAACCTGGATGCCCATATTGGCTCCTACATATTCTACGAAGATCTTTATCAGTCGAACCGTTATGACAACATACGTAATTCCCTTTGTCCATTGGTATGTTACTTGCCCGAGATTCGATTGTCGGTATCTTCATACCTAGTTTAATCTCATTACCGGCAAGTCTCTTTACTCGTTCCATAATACATCACCTTTTGACTAACTCTTTAGTCATTTGCTTGCAAGCTTATGATGTGTATTACCGAGAGGGCCTGGAGATACCTCTTCGATACTTGGAGTGACAAATCCTAATCTCGATCTATGCCAACTCAACAAACACCTTCGGAGATACCTGTAGAGCATATTTATGATCACCCATTTACATTGTGATGTTTGATAGCACACAAGGTATTCCTCCGGTATCCAGGAGTTGCATAATCTCATAGTCGAAGGAATATGTATTTGACATGAAGAAAGCAATAGCAATAAACTGAACGATCTTTATGCTAAGCTAGCGGATGGGTCTTGTCCATCACATCATTCTCCTAATGATGTGATCCCGTTATCAAATGACAATACATGTCTATGGTTAGGAAACCTTAACCATCTTTGATCAACGAGCTAGTCTAGTAGAGGCTTACTAGGGACACGATATTTGTTTATGTATTCATACATGTATTTAAGTTTTCGATCCATACAATTCTAGCATGAATAATAAACCTTTATCATGAATAAGGAAATATAATATAAAATAACAACTTTATTATTGCCTCTAGGGCATATTTCCTTCAGCAATGGCTGCCATGAGATGGAGTCCTCCCTCTTCTGTGACAAGTGGAGAGGAGGCAAGGTCCATGGAGGCCTGGATCCTTAGCTGCTAGTGGCACGCTACTCTTTGATTTGAATGAAAGCACCAAAACTTGTAGCCTCTTAGTTGCCTCATAGGAATCTTAAAATTCTTCCAAGAGGCATTAGAGAAAATCTTAGTACCTATCAGCAAAAGATCAGAGGAAATGGAATAACCAAAGGCAGACAAAGATCAATTAGAAGTATTTATAATATCTCCTGGCAAAGCTTTTTGAGTTGACTGGTCCGAGATATAGTCACCGCAAGATGTGATGGACTTCTCCATTTGGTAAGGAAGAAAGTTTCCCTCTAAAAGAGAAAATCATCCCTCACCTCCCACATACAAAAGGTGAACAAATTTTACAAAGAAGCATATTGGTGGTTGATAGAGAAAAGATATGCGATAATGGCATGCATAGTATCCAGATTGGAAATAAGCTCATCAGATCTTAAGTTCCAGGGAGGGGAGAACCAGGCAGCCTTAGCAAAAGGGCATTAAAAATGCATTTCATCTTCAGGGAGATCACACCTGCTATAATTTTTGCTAATGTGAGAAGAGTGCCTGCTTGCTTTAAGGCCAGTGGGTAGAGCTTCCCTCGTTAGCCTCCAAGCAAAGGTTTTAACCCCAGGAGGTAGAAACTTGTGCTTCCACACCTACATAAGAATGTCCTTCACTTGAGTGGAAATTTGCCTGGGTTGGTTTGTTGGGGAAGGCCTGCAAATCCTGCAAGCAAAGCTTGTAAGTATTCTTAGAGTTACATCTGCCATTAGGAGTAAGATCCCAACATAAGATATTAGCAGAATCATCATCAGTGGGAGTATTAGAATAATAGACGTAGTAGGTTGAGAAAAAAAATGTCAACCCAAGGGTTTGATTTCACTGATTTTTGCCATGAATCCAAAGATCTGATTTTAGCAAGGTATACAAGACGAGTCTCCAGAATTATAAGATGATTATAAACAGGTGACCATGTAGGACACCAAGGGTGCTCCAAAATCAAAATATTACCCTAAGTGGGTTGGTAAAATGAATGATCTTTAATTAAGCTCAGGGAGCAACTTAAGAATGGAAGTTTTGAAAATGGGTTGGTAAAATCCTGCAAGCAAATGGGAGAAGGAGCTTCAACGATGTTTGAAGTTTTGAAAAAAAAACTCAAAGAAATATGGGATGTTAAGAGACTGATATTCTATTGCCATACACATTCAAGTTAATACGCGAGATATGAAAAGACAATATCAACATTGAATTGAATAGTGCCGAACAATAAATGCACTATTCATTGATGGATTTGTATTTTTTTTCCTAGATTGCATCTCGTAATGTTTTTTTAAGGAATATCACCGTCTTAACATCTTTTTTTTAGATTTTTTTTCCAAAACTTTGAAACGTGTTTTCATAAAGTTTTCTATGAATGTTGCTTTCCATGTGATATTCTTCCGGAGCGGCGTACGGAATTGTGGTGTCAAGTGAATCAGGTCAGTGTGGACGGAGTCGTCCGTCCGGTGCGGCAAGGACCAGGTTGGGTCTGGCCGGTCCGATTTATTCATATGGATCACACAGTACTCTACAAAGGAAAAAACGCCTTATAATTTTGAAATAGGGAAAGTGCGTACAGTAACCCTTTCGATCTTGATCGTGGTGCATGCTGCAAACGAATAAGATCGTTCAAACTCCCAAGCCATTGAGCTTCCCTAACTAGTCACACCAGAAAGGATGTATGTATACAAGTCTTGGTATACAAAAAATCCATAAAGAACTAATCAAGGCGTCCCTCCTACAGTGCCTCGAAGGACTGCTATGTGACGAGTGTTCGTTCTATGGCCTTCCTCTCCGAAAAGAAACTGCGTCTCAGGGCTTCAGCCTCGCGATTCGTCAAGCTTAAAACCACCTTTCAGGCACCTTGTCTCGATTCCCACCACAGTTCCTCCCGGGGTAAGCATGGAGGACCTCCTCGAACCTTCCGGATCGAGCCCAATGGACCATTTTCATAATGGCAAATACACAATCCATCCAAATCGGGGCCTGAGCCTTAGCTAGCCATCATCAACGCTCATCTTTTCAGCGCCTTTCCCAGCCGTGCTCCGCTGCATCTGCACCTGCAGGCCGTATTTCTTTTGCAGCTCACGGAGCCTCTCCAGGAGTTCTTGGAATGAAGGGCGGCGCTGTGGGTCACTGCTCGAAGAAAAGGATGATGGGTTAGCGGGAATCGGTTTATTGCTAGTAGTACAGTAAGTAGTATGTACCTGTCCCAACAACTCTCAATCATTGATGCCCACTGAGGATCTATGTCACCCGGAATTTCCAATCTGTGGTCCATGAAACCCACGGCTCCGATAACCTGCGCCGTATGGGTCAGAATGTTACGAATTTCTTGTACTTCAGCACGGTCACATAAGCAAAAAAACTGAGTTTGTCTTAAAATGCAATGGTAGTTATTTCACTTCTAATAGGAAATCTATCATTCACCAGTAAGCTGCTACTCCCTCTGTTCTATAATTCTTGTCGTGGTTTTAGTTAAAGAAGTATGGAACGTAGGGAGTACTTATTTTGCAAGGAGACATTCTATGGCAAACATCTCAGTATTAATCTTGCCGCCAGACTGAAAGGGAGATGGGAAGATATATGAAGCAAAAATTATTGAACTTTATCTTCTTGTTGTATCTAAGTAGATTAATAACGCAGATGGATCTTGCAACCTATCACTACCTGCTCAAGGAAACATAGATACAAATTTCACAATCACATAGTCGCTACAGTCAGAATATATGATCGAAAATCGTGTGAATACCTAAACAACAGAAATACATAGCAAAATTGGACCTGCATTGTATTGAGAGTATCCCAAGGAATCTTCTGAGTAACAAGCTCCCATAGGACCACTCCATAGCTGTACACGTCGGACCTATCATGTAGAAGAAAGGAATGTATGAGAAATCACTTGCAGATTGCGGGAACATCTATTGTATTAAAATGGTCCCATTGAGCTTACTTTTCATTTGAAGGTTCATTACGTAGCACTTCTGGAGCCATCCACTGTGGCTGGATGTTAAAGCTAAGATATCAGATATTTAGAACAGAAAAAAAATAATATGATGATTGTAACGTTTCTTTCTATTTTGTCAGTCTAGATAATACATGTAAAAAAGGTAATGTTTCCTTGTACTTACTGTTCCTTTCCCAGTTTTTGTAGTAAGGAATGTTTCGATTTTGAGGCGTGAAAGACCAAAGTCCGCAACCTAATTGAACCAAGTGAATGAGAAGAGAAAGTGTAAAGTAAGGAAAACTAAGATCCAACAGTTACCTTCACAGTCCAGTTCTTATCAACCAACAGATTTGACGATTTTAGATCACGATGTACAACGGTGGGGCTGGAACTGTGAAGATAATTCATGCCCCTTGCCTGAAAAATATTTTAAAATGTATTTAAGATCTCCATGACGATAAAATCTTCCATAAAACCAAACCATGTACTTCTCAAACAAAATATAAGGTAATTTTGTCTCCATGGATTTAGAGGCCCTGGCAAGAACAAGCATGATAAATAATTGGTTGACTATTAGTGTTTCGTATCATAATCACATGAATTATGACTGGCCTTTAGTGAAAGAACCTTCAAGTAAGACACAGTAACAGACTGTAAACACGAGATATCCTGTTAGATGTAAGGTGCATGACACCATTGCCTGTACTTTTCCATTTTCTTACACTGAAAGTTGGGATATGGCCTACTATTGGGTACATAAGAAAACTCCAGTTTTTCTTCTACACACTTGCCAAAAATAATTATTTGCCTATTCAATAAATCTCTGAACCTCTGCACGTGAAGAATGTTTTATCCAGTTGTTCATTCCTCAAACTTCCATAGAATTTAACTGGCTTGTCATTTACTAGAAACTAGCTGTTCAACGTAAGTGCACTCACGATGTCTATAGCCATGTGAACTCGCCGTCTTGGATCCAACTTGCCAGTGGTTTTCCGTAGTAAGCGAAACAAGCTCCCTCTGCATGACAGGACTCAGTACAGTGTGATACATAATTAATAAGAAATATTGTCCTGAATGTTAATTTTTGAAATTCTGAAACAGAATACATCATTGAAATACCAGCCGACTTGAGGAACAGTGAAAACAACAAGTAGGCAGTTACTACTCGAACAACTCACCTAAAAATACTAACCAGATTTAAAATTGTGCCAGATAGTTAAGAACTCGGCAGTCGGCACAATACACATACTCTACTGTTATTACTCCCTATTACTTTTACTGAATGAGATCATAAGCCATATAGATAGACTGTGTAGTGACCTAATCCTTCTTTTGCACCAAGCAAAGGAGAAAGTAATTACCAACGGTAAGACATGTAGGAGATGTAAAGCATACCGTGGGAGAAATTCCGTAACAATACAAAGCCGTTCCTGAGAAGCAACTGCACCCATGAAAAGTATAATATTGGGATGACGTAGCTTCTTCATCAGTGACACCTACATATTAGGTGGAAGCAAATGCAATCATGACCACAAACTACGAAACTAGAAAGTTAACAATGTACTGTTGATTGCAACAGCCCACAAAAAAACTACATACGAAAGAAACAAGGTGAAGATGTGTCAACACTGTATAAAAAAACTATATCCTTTCTTCTTCATTTTTATCTACATGATTACATCAACATAGAATAACGAAAATAACTATCATGTCTCATAAAAAAACTAATAGCGATTCTGTGAATACCAGGGAGTCAAATTACCAAGTATCTGACTCGACAACAAAATGGGTACACTATAGTTCTGTTAACAAAATATCCAACTGAGAGTGAACAACAAGTGTATTTAGATATGGATGTCTAACCTCTTGTCTGAAGGTACGTATCATTTCTTCTGAATATTCCTGCCTGGAGAATACTTTAACTGCCACATCCTACAGGGGCATTGATGGACATTCAAAACATATTTTTAAGGTTTAAATATTTACCCATAATTACGGTAGACTATGCATACCGATCCATACCACAAAGCATGATACACTGTTCCGCAAGAACCTGCGTGGATCAAACATGAACATGGAGGAAATGAGTGATTTCTATTTAGAAAGGAATAGGATAGCAATACCAACTTCCATGCAGCATAAATCATTTGAAGTACATGTCAACAAGAGATGTGAGTATCCACGTCTGCAGCCAGAGGGAATTGCAAATTCTCTCTCAAAAATAAAAGGAGAACCAGGGTAAAGTGAGAATTAACTACCTTCACCTACTTGTTCTCCAAGTGTTAGGTCTTCCCACAAGATCTCATAATCTAGGCAGTCTGCTTCATAATCTACTCTCTCGATAGGACTGCTATTACTACTTACAGTGCTGCTCATGGTACTACTTGTGCTGTTATTGTTGAAAGTCCACCAGGAACCTGAGACCTCATATTTGCCTGCCTGGGCGTATTCAGTGTCCTTGCTGTCTGGAATTATGATAGGCTCTAAAACTGGTACTCCCTGACGAATCTGAGTGTTCTCTTGCTTATCATGTAACGGTGGTGAAGTCATGTTATTCTTTCCACAACCACCATCGTTTTCATTTCCTTTCCAAGGCCATGATATCCCCTTCTTGGTCAATAATGCCTCTGCCTTTGAACTAAAAATCTTCTGAAATCCCCCTTTTCCTTGTCCTGAATCATCACTATTTGTTTTTCTTGAGTTCACAAGTGATTTCTCTTCGGTAACAAAGGCACCATGCAGTACATCCCCACCTGGGGTGCTTGCTTCACTTGATGTCAACTCTTCCCTGGCATCATGGTCAGAATACTGACCCTGGCGACCATTACCATCCTGTTCGTCGCAACTCTGACCTGACCTGATCCGAGAACGAACTCTACTTGTAACCTTTGTAGCCTGTGTTGTCATTCTAGAAATCAAGAAAAGAATACACTAGGAAAATAAATTAAGAAGAAATACCAGAAGAGAAACATTCTATTGAAACCAACAGTGCAGCCGTTTCTTTTGTTTGCTCAGAAATGCGACTCACCAAATTTGTTATCTTAGACGTGATGGCAGATTGTAGAGGTTGTTGGGAGTCTGACAAACATTTTTGTGGCAAGCTACTTCTAGGCTTGTTGTTAACTTGTAAATGGGGCTTTGCTGAATTTGGATAGGATTTCCCTACGACTGAAGGACCAACTATTTCCTCCAATATCCGTGCATCACCTGACAGACAGGTGAGGCCCACCAAGCTACCATCTTCATCATATAAAGGAGTGTTATTCACAACAACAGAAAACCGCTCTCCTGACTTGTGCTTGACAGGAAACTTCCCTCTCCAACACTTGCCCATAAATATATTACGGATAATCTCATGTGCTGGACTGAAATCACAAGGATCACAGATTAATTCAAGGAGATCCTGGCCAATCGCTTCTGATGAACAATAGCCATATAGATGCTCGGCAAATCGGTTCCTAGGTTACAGAAAAAATGGGAGAACTTAGTATTAAGATGTACATTTTTATAAGAAAATAGTGTAAGATGTACTTATTCATATTTCATAGCATAAAACAGAGATAACGGCCATGAGGTGCATCATGAAATGCATATTTCATAAGAAAAATTTCCTACTTGTTGAGCCAAGCCGGCGACCAGACAAGAGCATTACACCAATTACATGCATCACGATAAGCAAAATATTTGGGGAAAAAATGCAACCCTGATAAATATCCATCATTATTACAAAGGTCCCAAAGACATGCGGGATTAGGCACAAAGTGTTGACGTTTTTTATCCTAATCTGAGATCACAGGTCTTAAAAGGCACACATGATGCTTCCAGATTTGTTTACTTTTTTGAGAGGTTAAGTTTGTTTATTTTACTGTGTAAAATAAAATACTAAAACAGCACACTATATTTTTTAGCGATACATTCAATTATGCAGCAAGGCAGAAAAAAAACTTGAAATGATACGTCCAGTAACTTTATGAGAACCCTTTCTCAGTTTTATCACTCGAGTTAACCTAACCTTGCCATATCAAGTTCCAACACATGATAAAAGATGACAAGCAGCAACCAAAATACCTTCTAAATCCAATTAGCTTGTTCCAACACATGATATTACGATTTTATCATTAGGTGGGGCACACCATATAATCTACTCCCTCCGTTCCATAACGTTGTGCATATTGATTTTTTGAAAAGTCAACCTCACAATCTTTGACCAAGTTTTTCGAGAAAAACATTTACATCTAGAATGCCAAGCATATATCATTACATTCACTATAAGTAGTTACATATTTTATATATTTGGTATTGTAGATAAAAACAATTTTCTCTATAAACTTGGTCAAAGTTTGACTTTTCAAAAAAATCTATACGCACTACATTATGGAACAGGTGAAGTATTATATTTGTTTATTAGGTGGCCCACACTATATAATCGCAGAACAGTTATGCTCAATACTGAATAAGGAAGGGCATTCAAGGTTTGTGATCTCTCCATATAGTCTTTGAAGCCTCTCTATGATATGAAAGCAAGCTTAGATGAGGCGGCACATCCCCACCCTCGGCCTTCAACGTGTATACTAACTATGAAACATAACATCCATCCTTGTGAATTTAACAACTGAATTCCTCCCAACACACAACTGGTTTCCCAATGGCATGCAAGATACGGCTAATGGAAGAGCGAATAGTTGAATGCAACCCCGAAGGAGAAAACATTGTTTCAAACTAAGTTTGGGGTCATGTCTTGATTTGTGTATAGTTGCCTGCAGCATTTGTTCACTCCCGGGCCCTATATATGAAAATGGTTCCAATAATAGTATTACAGTGCAATCGTGTGCTGCTGCAGCATTCCATCAAACAGTTGATGAGCATTGAGCAGGCAGGCAAGCAGGCAAGCAAAAGGTGCAAGGAAGGAAGCTCACCAGTACAAGACCTTGCCTTCAAGGGAAATGACATGCACGGCCTGCCCCAGCGACTGCAGTATCCTGTGGCAGTGCCTGTCGGACAGCCCGGGGCGCTGCGGGCGCGAGGAGGAGGAGGGGGATTGGTGAAGCAAGGCCAGAGCGCGGCCCCTCGACGATGTAGCCTGCTGCAGCGATTGCAGCGCGGGGAAGGGGCGGCGCGGAGGCGGAGGCGGAGGCGGAGACGCGGAGGACTGGCCGGGGATAAGCTTGCCTATCTCCCGCTTGAGCTCCTCCTGGCCCTCCTCCAGCACCCGTATCTTCCTCAGGAGCTCATCCGGCTCCATCGCCGGCCAAGAGACCAGACCACGGTGGGATCAAATCAAATGGTAGTAGGCCAAGGCACCCGCCGCTTGGCCGGGGCTCTTTTTCTTGGAGTTGTGCAAGCAAGGCAAGGCAAAGGCAAGGAGGTGGAGGCCCCCAAATGGCGGGGCGCCTTTTATTGGACGACAAATTTGGCGCAATTCGCTTCCAGGGGGCTGCCGATGGCAAGAGAAGTGAGCTCCTACACGTCTGTCCACTCTCAAGGTTCAACAATGGGAGGAAGAAGCAAGCTGCGAGGTTTTCCAGGAGGTGGAGGTGGTTCCAGGTTGTTGCCTACTGAGCACTCCTACATGATGTCTTTCCTTCTTTCTTTGCTTAGAGCTGGAGCAAATGAGATGGAATCTATCTATCCCAGTCGTCTCTTCCTTTCCCTTTTCCTTTCTTTGTGTATGGCTTTGGCTATGCACCTGTTCTTCCACATTTATTTATTTTATTATCTCCAGAATCGGCTCCTTGTTTACTTGTCTGAGTTGAATTTTGTGCTGGGGACCGACGGATGCTAGCTAGGAGTAGATGATCTCGGGCCGCCTCTCTCTGTTGTCGCCGTCCGCCTCCAAATGTTGCCACTTGCGAGCGTCTGTCCGCCTCATCGCCTTGCCTTGGAAAAAGCATCTTTGTTTCCATTAACGGCAATCCTACTAAACTAGTATTCCTCATGCCTGCTATTACTGGTCTCGCCATATTCTGCATTATAGCACGTACAGTACTACTCCCTCCGTCTCAAAATTCTTGTCTTAGATTTACCTAGATACGGATGTATTTAATACTAAAACGTGATTTGATATATCCATATACTTGATACATCTGTATTTAGACAAATCTAAAACAAAAAATTTGAGACGGAGGGAGTATTATATTACCTTATGAAGATTAGTCTTCTTGTTAGTTGCCCCTTTTCTTTTCTGCTGGATGTCATGTGACCGGTATCATCTCATCTGTGGGCTGTGCTTTGGTGCCTAGCGCGTCTCCTGCTGAGGGTGAGGGAGCACCCATCGCTTTATTGAACCACAGCTTTGCCCAAAAAGTTCATCACAGCTTTGCACCATCTCGCCTATCTTCTCTACTCTATTCATCTCCATCCTGTTTCATATGTTTATTATTCCTTTTATTTTCTGTGGTTGATGTACACGTGCCGTGATACACGATAATATACCCTACATTTTATATGTAGTACAAAATTCTTCTTACACAACGATCTCACACTTGAATTTTTTAGAACCAACCATTCTCCAAAGACTCCCGTGTCGCTCCCGCGGGCGGCCCGAGAGTAAACCCTAGCCCTCACCACCAATTCCTCACCTCCGGCTCCTCTCCCCTCGCCGCCGCCGGCATGGGTCGCCGGGCAAAGCCCGCGCGGCCTGGCGGCGGCGGGGCCCTCTCCTCCTCCGTTTCCGGCTTCGCGGCGCGGGTCGTTGGTCTCGACGGGAGTGCATGGGGACACAATGCTCGTGGCAGCGTGGCAAGATGGCGGCGCGGCGCAGGATGGCTCTGGCGCGCCGGTCGCGGCGAGGGATGGTTCTGACGCGCAGGTCGCGGCGCGAACGCGCGCGGATCTATTGCCTAGGGGGTGCGCCGTGGGGCGGGGCGTTTGCGCCTGGAGGGCGCGCTGCGGCGTGGCTCAGCTGCGCATAGAGTGCTGTTAGAAGGGAGAGAGGGATTTGGTGGAATCGTCGTTGTATTGCTTGAGCCTTGTGGGCATATATATAGGAGTACATGATCATCTTGGAGTACAAGACAAGGTAGAATAATATCCTATGCTATCCTAACTTTTTTAATAATCACGATACTTAACATCCCCCGCAATCACAACGGTAGCGACAGAGATGATGAGACTGGAGAAGAATCCGAAGGGAAGCCGACGGACACCCCCCCACAGTCGTAACAGACGATGCATCGAGAGTCGTGGCTGGAGTGGAAACCGACGAGGTTGCTCAAGCAAGGCGGTAGCCCTTTGTGCCGTTTTGTCGAGGTAGCTGAGAGCGTAGGGTGGTGTAGCCGTGCGAGGGACGCCGTGGTCGATGTCGAGTCGGGGTGGCCGATGTCGAGGTAGTCGCCGTGAACCGGGAAGAAGAGCGGCGGCGGCTGCCTGAGGAGGCGGCGGCGGCGGCTAGGTCAGAAGCGCGGCGACGGTGCCCGAAGTAGGCGAGGAAGAACCCGACAACATGACGAATACCGGCGCGGACGGTGGCGTTCCCGCGCCTAGGGAGGCGGCGCGACGCATACCACATAGAAGTCGACGCGCTGGGACGGCGAAGTAGACCGCACGCTGCGACGCTACGACCCGAAGGGGCGACGCAGCGGTAGCGCGTGGGTCGGGGCAACGACGGGAAGACCTCATGGCGGTTCCAGGGACCGCGTGCCACGCTAGCTACGGCCCGACCGGGCGACGCAGCGGCAGTGCGAGGATCGGTGCAGCCTTGGAAACGGCCTGGAGCGGATGACCTCGGGGCGGCGGTTAACCGCAGGCCGTGGCACTACGACCCGAAGAGGCGACATAATGATAACGCGTGGGCTGGTGCAACCACGGAAACGGTCTCATGATGACGGATGGGGACCACGTGCTGTGGCACTACGGTCCGAAAAGGCGGCGTAGCGGCTGCGTGAATCGATGTTGTCGCGGGAAGAACCATGGGCAGCGACACTGCGGTCCGTAGGGACGACGCAGTTGCAACCCGGGCTCAATCGGTGGATAGGCGCACAAACTGTACGACGATCTTCATATAATCCAGCACGGCACACGTCAGACACCGGACGTTGCAACAGCCTGCAACCAGGCTTGAACACGTACTGCAGGAAGGCATAAGTGGAGTCTCCACTAGCACGGGACGCGCCATGTATGGGTAGCCAATGTGCATGAATCCGGAACGTGGCCACGCTGTGGATCGGGCAGCCAAGCACGCCCGCACAGGACGTGTGACTCACGGACTAACGCGGCGAGGACGACGGGTCACGCACGACCGCGTGAGCGACCGCATCTGGCTTGGGCATGAAGTCCGGGGCGCCGTGTGACACCTGATCCAGTCCAAGTCCATGAAGATGTGATATAGTAGTCGAGCGTTGTTGATGACGAACGGCGGCGAGCGACTCAACCCGATCTATAGATCAGAGAACCAAAAAAGAACACCGATCAAACGATCGGTGAGAGAGAAAAACTCCGGATCAAGGATCGGGAAATAGACTCTAGGGCAGCCGGTCAACATGACCGGCGGACGAACCCTAGGTACGGGCGGCGCAGCCCCCGGCGGCGGTCATGGAGGCCAACCGCCCTAGGGGCAGTGCGCGGGTGCGGAAGCGGCGACGGCTAGGGTTTAGGATCAATTAGGTTGATACCATGTTAGAAGGGAGAGAGGGATTTGCTGGAATTGTCGTTGTATTACTTCAGCCTCGTGGGCATATATATAGGAGTACATAATTATCTTGGAGTACAAGGCAAGGTAGAATAATATCCTACGCTATCCTAGCTTTCCTAATAATCACGATACTCAACAGGTGCATCGCAGGCGTTGGGAGGTCTGGGCGGCCCAGATCCGGCGAGCACAGCGACACCGGCTTGGGCGTCGCGGCCCCCTCTCCCTTCCCCTGATGGGATCTCGTCCGTGGAGCTTCTGGCGTCGCGACGCACCTAGGCTCTGGCGGCAGCCTTGCTCTGCGGAGCTGGCGGTGGTGGGTTTGCTTCGTCCGGTGGTGTTGCATGGGTGGGGACAGCTTTGGGCAGTGTGTCTTCCCTCCCTACCCCAGATGGGATCTCATCCGGCAGAGCTCTGGCGGCGCAGCGTGTCTAGTCTCTGGTGGCAGCCCTGTCCGGTGGTGGGGGTGGTGTTGGGCAGGCAGGCGCCCTCGGAGGCTGCTGGGCACTTGGTGGTGCTGGCAGCGACGATGTGGTTTGTCGGGGTGGTGCTGGCTATTCTGGCGATTGTAATATCCCAGTAGTTCATCTACAGTAATCACACACTAATGGTCCCATGTCATCACAATTAATTTACGAAAACGTACTTCGGTCCAAATCGAGTTCAAATTCAAAATTTAAACTAAAGTCAAAATAAAATTTCTTCAAACTGCAAAACTAAAAATTTTCTTAGGTTGGAAATATTCACTGCATAATTGTCTTACATTAAACAAACATTTGGGAGATGTTTAAAATGCCACAGGAAATTGGCCAATTGTTTGACCTTTTCAATTTCTAAAAATAGTTGAACTCTCCCAAATGCTTTGAAATTTTTTGTGGCAGCCCATAATATTACAAGTAATTGTGGGTCAAGTTTCACATTGAACAAAAGATCAAGTGTGGGCAAATAAAAAAATGCAAACAACAGTGAAAAGGGAAATACAGTAAAGGAAATTAAAAGGTATAAGATAAGAGAGTACCCCGGGCTTTTGACCATCTGGCAACCGCATGGCCCAAGGCCCGCCTAAATCCCCCTTAACCTAGTCGATCGTAAGCCCAGCCTCCCGATCAATCCCATCTCTCCCGATCCTCCCGATCCTCTCGCTCCTTGCCTCTTTCCTCCTCGCGCCGCCACCCACACAGGGAAGCGCTCACGCTCGCGCTTGACCCCTTTTCATGCTCGCCCGACCGTGTCGCCCCGCAGCTCCTCCCACCGTCCTCGCACCGCCATATGGATCTCCGCGCTCGGCCGTGGGCGGCGCTCACCGGCGCGCGTGTGCGCTCGCCTGAGCCGCCCGTCCACCGCCTCGTCACCGGCGGCCCCCGCCTAGTCGGCCACCGAAGCAAGCCGGCCAACCCCACCGGCTCCTTCCGCGCGACACCCGCACCCTTCTCCACCGGCAGGCCCGCACCCACGTTGAGCAGGGGAGCTCGCGCTAGAGCCTTCCTTCCCAAGGCCATGGCGTCCGTCGTGGATGCACCATCTCTGTCGCGCCCTCCTTCTACTCACCATCGCTGTGAGCCCTCACGTCTTCCCCTCTCTCCCCTAGCTTGAATGCATGCCGTCTCGTGAAACCCCCGCGCTGTCGTCCGCCATGGTCGGAGCACTGCGTCCGCACGCGCTCACCTGCTCCTGATCGCGGCCACACCAGCACCCCACACCCCCTGCGCTTACATGCAGACCCGCGCGTGTCTGCCCCGCGCCCCGCCGGCGCTGTCAGCGACCTCGCTCCCCTGCTGCCCGCTGCTGCGTTGCTGCCGTTATTGCTTCTGATGCCGATGCTTGCCATGTTGCTGCTGCTTTAGCTGCTGCGCTACTACTTGTTGCGCCGCTAGCTGCTGCTATACTCTGCTGCCCAGCCGCCGCTGTTGCTCTAGCTGCTCCTGGCCGCTACGTACTGCTGCTCCAGCCACTACTCAACCCGGCAATCCGACCCATGGGTGGCCGCGCCCATGGGCACCCGACCCTAATGGATAGGTTATGGGTCGCCATCTTCATCCATGGGTAAGCTTGATGGATAACCTGATTAGTCATGGATAGGGTATGGGCATAAGGTAATGCCCGTGGGTCGCCCAACGGGTCACCCAATTAACTGACATGTGAGCCCTAAATGTCAGTCAAATCAATGATCCAGTCCACTCAGCCACACCCCGACCCGGCCCAATTCACATACCCATATGCCATAGCGCTGGTGTGATCAGCCCACAAAAATTAATTAAACACTTGATATGAAGCTCATGTACCTCAGCACTCAGCAGCTCATGTCCTGCTAGCCTGTTGGGCTTCTAAAGCCATATAAGCCCATATAACTTTTGTCATGCATGGCTGCCTTGTGTGCACGGCTAGAGGCAGCTTATTTAGTACTACCTCGCCGAGGGAAGCACACTGGAGGTGGAACTCTGACTATAAAAGAACTTGATGTTGCTGCTGTAAGCGTTCGTTCGGAAGTGCCTAGCAACCTCAGCAAGACGCAAGAGGCACTGGCCTAATAAAAATATTACTACATGCATGCCCGATGAGTAACCCATTGAGTCGGGTTACCCGATGGATATGGGCGTTGGTCTGCTCCTATGCCCATAGATATGGTCATGGGCGAAGAGGTAGACCCATTTACTACCCGACTGCTAGGTTGAGCCACTACTAATGGCCGTGGCCATGGCCTAACACATGGTGTGTGCGTCTATGGGCAAAGCCACCAACAACCGGCCCGTGCAATTAGCTTAGGTGCTAATTGATAGTTAGGTTAACTACTAGCCAATGACAGTGGCCCCCACTGCTAGTTAATCTAATTTAATTAAAGTCTAGTTTACCCTGACATATGGACTAGGTCAACCCACCCCATTGGCCCCACTGTCATACTCATAGGCTAGAGTAACACTAGGTGACAAAAGTATTTACAGTTTTATTTTTTGAATTAATATTAATTCCATAAATCTAGAAAATCATTTAATAAACTTTGAAAATTAATATAAAATAAATCGCAAATTAGATGCAAATAATTTATATATGAAAATTGCTCAAAAAGACCAGACGAATCCGAATACGCAGTCCGTTCATCCGTCACACGTCCCTAGCATAGCGAACATGCAACCGTCCCCTCCATTTCATCCATCGGAAAATGCCAAACACCGGGAATACTTTCTCGGATGTTTCCCCCCTTCGCTGGTATCACCTAGTACTGCGTTAGGTCACCTCTAGCACCGCGTATTGTCATGTTATGCTTTGTGATGCTTTGATTCTCTGTTATTATTGTGTTCCTGCTCCATTACTTCTTTCCGATAGACCCATGAGACCGCTGCCGGTACCCCTGTGATTGACTGCATCGACGATGAACCCTTCTTGCCAGAGCAACCAGGCAAGCCCCCCTTTGATCAACCCGATATCGCCTATTCTTTCCCTTTACTGCTTGCATTAGAGTAGTGTAGCATGTTACTACTTGCATTAGAGTAGTGTAGCATGTTACTGCTTTCGGTTAATCCTATTCTGCTACATAGCATGTCATTGTTGCTACAGTTGTTATCCTTACCTGCAATCCTAAATGCTTAGTATATGATGCTAGTATTCCATCAGTGGCACTACATTCTTGTTCATCTGCCATGCTATATTATCGGGCCGTGATCACTCGGGAGGTGATCACGCGTATATACTTGCTCTCAATGTAATGGTTTAGTCCTAGAACTTGCATTTTGACCCTACCTAGTCCTTGAACTTGCATCAAATGTGCAAATTTGGTCTTGACGAATCACAGAGCGCCATGTGGACGCGTGGGTGCCGATCCGGTCAGCACGTGGCATTTTTCAAAGAGGCCCCCGCCTTTGTTGTGAATCTACCCGCAGGACAGGAAAGCACCTGAATTAATTTTTTACAAGAGCACGGTTTGCCCCCCCCCCCCACCCAATCCAGACAGCCACACACTCAGTCCATCTTTGTTTTTGCTCTGCTCTCTCTCGTCTCTACTCAAGCCCGTAGCTCGTTGCCGTCGTCCAGCAAGCCGACCCAACCATGGTTTCGTGGAGTGATTCCGGATCCAGCTCTTGCTCGTCAGGTGGCGACTCGGTCACTAGTCCGGTGAGATCCTCTCCACCTTCATTTGTCATCTAGGGTTAGGAAAAAATTGGGGATTTCTAAACTGATTTGGTTTTAGGGTCCTCGCACCATTGAGAGCTTCGATTGGATGGGCCTTGCTGCAGATCTACCTGATAGGTGTGAGCACCAAGCAGTGTGTGAGAAGCTTGTTGCATTTTAGTCTGTTGACAGTGGAAGAAGATTCCTGGGTTGTGCACAGAAGGTTAGTACATGCTCTTAGCTGTAGATGTAGATGGTACAGCTGTAGTACATGTTCATAGTTGTACATGCTTTGGCCATTTAAGTACATATGAGATTGAATTTGCTTGGTTGTGCCATTCTGTGCCATGTTCATAGTGCTGTAAGTTTAAGATTATCTTCATATTAAATAAAGTGTTGTCCAAATATGTATTGTTTAAGTAGCTCAGGAATGCTCAGAGTGCTCTGTGAAAACAGTAACCTGAATGTGCAGTTAACTGAATTTTGATTCAGTTAACTGAATTTTGATTCAGTGTTACTGAATTTTGTGCAGTACTAAATTTTGATTCAGTGTTACTGAACTTTGTGCACTTAACTGAATTATGCATTTAACTCTACATTGTTTCCTCTTCAATTGTAGGATGGGCCTAGATGCCCTTATGTGCGTTGGGTTGACCCGGAGTGGCCTCCACAATTGAGGACCCGTCTAGCTAGGGTCTGGGACATGTATGAAGATGAGTACAGATCCAGGATCAGGGAAGCTGTAGCTGTGATTGAAGAAAATCTTAGGGTTCTAAATGAGAAGGAAAAGCTGGAAAAAGACCTGAGGTTTTTTAAACTAGATTTTGCTAAGATGGTGGCTGACAAAGAGCAGACAATTACTGAATTAGGCAACACAAGGCTAGCTATGTCTGACCTAAAGATAGAACTTTAGAAGAAGAGAATTGCTGACAAATCAGTGACCAACATTCATCAGGTGGTCAGGGCTAAGACAGAGAAAGAGAGGGGTGAGATGAAGCAAGAGAGGGACAAAATGATGGAAGAGAGGGACAAATTGAAGGAAGAAAGGGATCAGTTGAAGAAAGAGATAAATAAGCTAGAGTATATGATTGGTGACCTGTTCAAGCATATATAAGGAAGACACCAAGTGCAAGATAAGGAAGATTAGGGAGATGCTAGATGAATTTGAGTGATCCATTGGTGCTCTAATGGAATTTAGTTAATGATGATCAGTGGTCTTGTTTAATCGAGTGAATTGCTGCCTAAATTTTAGTTATCTTTGATGCACTACTATTTGATGCAATGACCTAATATGCACTATATTATCTGAATTTGAGTTATCAATGTTGTTCCAGTTCAGTGAGTTTTGATTTGGTTAAGTGAATTTGGATTTAGTATTCAGTTATCTGAATCTAGATTCAATTAAGTGAGTTATGATTTGGTTAACTGAATTTAGGTTCATCTTACTGATTTATTCTATTAGTTAACTTATTTGCTTTTTCCACTTAACTGAAATTTGGTATACACTGTTTTTTGTATACAATGTTAACTGAAATTTAGTATACACTGTTTTTGCAGTTAACTAAAATTTGGTATACAATGTTAACTGAATATGGTTCAGTTAACTGAAACTTGCATACACTGCATCATGGAGCACATAAAGGTAGATCCAACATTTCATTAAGTTTTTGCATACATTGCATACACTGCATCATGTCGCACAGAAGAAGGAGGATCTAGGATTTATTACATTGCATTCATAAACATATTTCACACATAGATAGAAAGGTAGATCTAGGAGCATAGAAAGTAAACAACTCATTCATCTTGGTACAGAATCCTACTCCACCTTATCCTAGTGACATGAAAACGATGGAAATTTGCCCTCCTCCTTGCCCAGTAGATGATATCACCATTAGTAGGGTTTGAGCCAAGGGGGAATGCCTCCAGGAACTGCTCCAAGTCCTTGCGGTTGCGTGCTGCAAGGATCCGCTGAGACAATTGCCTTCTCTCCCTCCTTCTTGCCTCTCTGTGCCTGGCTACCCTGGGCACATGTTCTTCTTCATCGACGACCTCTCCAAGATCCATCTCTCCTAGGGTTTCTTTGGCGGATGGGGGGAAGGAGAATGGATGTGTTTGGGTTTGACTGTTGTTTTTGCCAATTGGGGGGGTGCTTTATATAGTAGAAATGGTGGCTGGTAGGTAGGCAGTATATTAATGGTGGTAAGTAGGCCCAATATTAGAGTCAAATATTGTTGACAAAAGTAATTAACTAGCCCATTATTAGGCCCACATTGCTTACTTGATCCAACAATTGTATTCAGTTGAGTGAAATTGAACTAAACTTAACTCAATTGTAATGAATTGTACTGGATTTTAACTAAACATAAATTGTACTGAATTTGACTTAATTGTACTGAATTTGACTGAATTTTAACTGAATTGAATTTTAACTCAACTGAATTTTAACTTAAATGAATTTTAACTTGACTGAATTTTAACTTAACTAAATTTTAACTCAACTGAATTTTAACTTAACTAAATTTTAACTTAACTGAATTTTAACTTAATCGAACTAAATCTTAACTGAATACTCAAAATTGTTTGATACCTGAATTTTTGTAGAATGTACCATATGTAAGTATAGAATGCTATTTATAGTAAGTGCTCCATGTGGTCTATGAAGCTATCCACATGCAGTACAATGCAACATTTTAAGCAAAGCACTGCAGCACACCACATTTTCAGCAAAGCACTCTAGTTGCATACCAACATCATACATATTCTATAACGCCCCGAGTCCGATGCGCCACGTGTCTTCCAGTTATTCACCGTCGTTGCCATGTCAATTGCTTGCGTGTTGCATCTTGCCATGTCATCATGTGCATTGCATCATCATGTTTTCAAAACTTGCATCCGTCCGGGTTCCCCAGTTTCGTCTGTTGTCTGTTCTGAGCCCAACCACACTTGCACCCACCTTGCATCGGCCGGAGATCCTCCATCTGTCCCCGTCGCCGACGACCAGCGAGCCGCAGCCAGAACGCCCTAGATCTCCACGTCCGGGCTGCCCCACGACCCCTCGTCATCGGGAATGGGCTTCCCTAGCCCGGATCCATCCCGCAACCGCCTCCCCGCCGTCTTCGCCCCAGGATCTGGCGCGATCTGGGCCGGATCGAGCTCCGCCGCCGCCACCGTGTCCGCGTCGGTGGAGACATCGACCACCACGTAGACCCTCTGCGTGGGCCGTAGCCGCGCCCACCGGCCCAGCTGCGCGACCCTCGGCCTGCTTCCTCTTTTGGGCCAAGGCCCGCTGGGTGAGCCTCCAGCACCCACACTCCCATCGGGCCTGCCAGTTTCGGCCTGTGATGTTTTTTTCCTGCCAGGAATTTTTTTTCGAATTATCCAGAGAGCGCCTGTTTTGCCGAAAACTCCCTAGTCATCATGCATATTAAAACTCATCATCCATGCATCATATGTAAAAACATTATATATGCAAAATGCTTAGAATTTCATCTAGTTTCATAATATGCCACTTTTATCCATGTTTGTCGGTGTTCAGGAAATGGGGTCCCCAGACTTGCCTGCCTGCGGCCCACGGCGTGGCTCTACGAGCGGGCCCGTACGACCCATCTTCAGCAACAAGCGTTCAAGACCCTCACGAGGGACCAAGCCTCGCGAGGCGGACGACACAAGACCTCCTCAGGAGCGGCCTCATGAGGTTGGCTCGCGAGGGGCGGAGAGATCAAGGCAAGACAAACTTCGTGAGGTTCCAATGACGTGAGCCATGACGACCAAAGTCAGGCGGGTGCCAGGCGGGCGCCATCGCGCACAGTGTCCTTGTTTCCTCTTTGGTGTTAAGGAGGCAAGCGCAGACGAAGAGTACCAAGGCGTCAAGCAAAGGTTTCCATATCGATGCAACGAGAGCAAGACCAGCAGGACGGTGATACGTCTCCAACGTATCTATAATTTTTGATTGTTCCATGCTATATTATATTCTGTTTTGGACATTATTGGGCTTTATTATACACTTTTATATTATTTTTGGGACTAACCTATTAACCGAAGGCCCAACCTAGAATTGCTGTTTTTGCCTATTTCAGAGTTTCGCAGAAAAAGAATATCAAACGAAGTCCAAACGGAATGAAACCTTCGGGGACGTGATTTTCGAAACGAACGTGATCCAGAGGACTTGCACCCTATGTCAAGACATCAACCAGGAGGCCATGAGGTAGGGGGTGCGCCTACCCCCTGGGGCGCCCTCCACCCTCATGGCCCCCCTGTTGCTCCCCCGACGTACTCCTTCCTCCTATATATACCTACGTACCCCCAAACTACCAGATACGGAGCCAAAACCCTAATTCCACCGCCGTAACTTTCTGTATTCACGAGATCCCATCTTGGGGCCTGTTCCGGAGCTCCGCCGGAGGGGGCATCAATCACGGAGGGCTTCTACATCAACACCATAGCCCCTCCGATGAAGTGTGAGTAGTTCACCTCAGACCTATGGGTCCATAGTTAGTAGCTAGATGGCTTCTTCTCTCTTTTTGGATCTCAATACAATGTTCTCCCCCACTCTTGTGGAGAACTATTCGATGTAGTCTTCTTTTTATGGTGTGTTTGTTGAGACTGATGAATTGTGAGTTCATGATCAAGTTTACCTATGAACAATATTTGAATCTTCTCTGAATTCTTTTATGTATGATTGGTTATCTTTGCAAGTCTCTTCGAGTTATCAGTTTGGTTTGACCTACTAGATTAATCTTTCTTGCAATGGGAGAAGTGCTTAGCTTTGGGTTCAATCTTGCGGTGTCCTTTCCCAGTGACAGTAGGGGCAGCAAGGCACGTATTGTATTGTTGCCATCGAGGATAACAAGATGGGGTTTTCATCATATTGCATGAGTTTATCCCTCTACATCATGTCATCTTGCTTAAGGCGTTACTCTGTTTTCATTAACTTAATACTCTAGATGCATGCTGGATAGCGGTCGATGAGTGCAGTAATAGTAGTAGATGCAGGTAGGAGTCGGTCTACTTGTCTCGGACGTGATGCCTATATACATGATCATACCTAGATATTCTCATAACTATGCTCAATTCTGTCAATTGTTCAACAGTAATTTGTTCACCCACCGTAGAATACTTATGCTCTCGAGAGAAGCCACTAGTGAAACCTATGGCCCCGGGTCTATCTTCATCATATTAATCTCCCAACACTTAGTTATTTTTATTGCCTTTTATTTTACTTTGCATCTTTATCATAAAAATACCAAAAAAATATCCTATCATATCTATCAGATCTCACTCTCATAAGTGACCGTGTAGGGATTGACAACCCCTTATCGTGTTGGTTGCGAGGATTTATTTATTTGTGTAGGTGCGAGGGACTCGTGCGTGGCCTCCTACTGGATTGATACCTTGGTTCTGAAAAACTGAGGGAAATACTTACGCTACTTTGCTGCATCACCCTTTCCTCTTCAAGGGAAAACCAACGCAAGTGCTCAAGAGGTAGCAAGAAGGATTTCTGGCGCCGTTGCCGGGGAGGTCTACGGAAAAGTCAACACACGAAGTACCCATCACAAACCCTTATCTCCCGCATTACATTATTTGCCATTTGCCTCTCGTTTTCCTCTCCCCCACTTCACCCTTGCCGTTTTATTCGCCCTCTCTTTTCCGCTCACCTTTCTTCCGCTATGTCGGAATCAAAAAGGGTTGGGAGTTCTCTCCCGAGTTTTAGTACTTTGTACAATCCTTCTATTCTCGCTAAACTCATAAATAAAGATGCTATGGAAAGACCTACCGGAGTTATCAATGAGAATCTTAATAATTTTAATAAAGATGATTCTAGAATCTTTCGTTATTTACTTGATGAATCTTTGAAAGATGCTTGGGATAGACTATTAAGGATGAGGGCTAGCTATGTGCCTCAATACCAAATTGAAATTTACCTAAAAAGCTTTTATGTTGCCCTACCTTCTTCTTTTAAGCATGTCCTAGATTCTATATTTGAAGAAGGTTTTCTTGAAGGGGATGCCATAGACACTTATGAAAAGATGAAAACCATATTTGGGCACCCCATGAATGAGAAAGTTGAATCTACATCTCTTTTGCTCTCTTACCAAAATGAATCTATCAAAGAGATGAAGGCTAGCTTAGATACAAATTTCCGTAACGTACTTAATCTTTCTTCTACCATTAATAGCCATGTGCTTTATCAAAATAGAAAGATTAATTCCATAGATAGCAAGTTTCCTCTTTTCTTCCCTAAAACCAAAGATGGAAATACCTAGATCTATCCTTGCTTTTTATGCCTAGCTAGGGGCGTTAAATGATAGCGCTTGTTGGGAGGCAACCCAATTTTATTTTTATTCCTTGCTTTTTGCTCCTGTTTAGTAATAAATAATTTATCTAGCCTCTGTTTTGGTTGTGTTTAATTAGTGTTTGTGCCAAGTAGAACCGTTGGGAAGACCTGGGGAAAGTCTTTTTAATCTTGCTATAAAAAACAGAAACTTTAGCGCTCACGAGAATTGTTGCCATTTTTATTTGGAAAGTGCTATTTAGTTAATTCTTTTTGTAGATGATTAATAGATAAATTCCTATATAAATAGGGCTAGCCACCACCATAGCTAGGGGATGGAGCTGGACAACCACCAGTTCACCAAGCACAAGAACACCTCTCCTCACGAGGCTGTTCTTCCCCTTGTACTGTTCATCCTCAGCCCAAGAGGCAATCCACCACCACCACACTGGAGTAGGGTATTACAACACAACGGTGGCCCGAACCAGTATAAATCTTGTGTCCCTTGTGTTGCGAGTTCGTCGAGTTAGCCTTAGAGATCGCGAAGTGTGTGAGGGCGTGATCGATGAGGGAGAGATCTTCACGCGCACCCCAGTGTTCGAACCTTAAGGGTTTTGCTAGAACCCAAAATCCGACATTTGGCGCGCCAGGTAGGGCTGCGCCGGAGCCTCCCTCCCACCAGTCGATTCATCGACACTCCGCAGTTCCGATGTCCGGCGACTCAAGGACCAACACCGACCGCTGGGCAGCTGGGCCAGCCCGACCGGCGCCGCCTGCCCAGGAAGACCTCAACCCCGCGCTCCAGGTGGCGCGAGCGCCACCTGACGCTGTGGGGCACGGGCGGCGCGGCCAGGCGCCGTCCACCCTCACCCCACGACAGGCGCGAGCTGCTGCAAGGGCCGCAAGCCACGCCGCGGCGACAGCGCCGCACACCCGGACTGAGCAGGCAAACATGCGGGCTGCACTCACGGTGGCGCGGGAGCTATTGAGGTGACGGCTGATGGAGAGCGGCCGGGATGCACTGCTGGAACGCGTCGCCGAGCTACTGGACGCAGCGGCCACGGGAGCACCGCCCTTCTGCTACCAGTTCACGCCCTAGGCAGCGTCCGATCCCACGGCGGGCCTCGCCGCGCCCGCGTGCCCCCGAGTGCGCCTGGGGGCCTCGTCGACACCAGCACGATCCACGGCAGACGGTGCCCCATCGCACCCGCACCATCCCACATGGGTGCGGGCACGAGCATTTCCGCACACGGCCCCAGCAGGGCGCTACCCCACCATCCTCAGGACTGCGTCATGGGCCGGGCGACATGGAGCGTGGGGCACTTCGGCGAGGCCTTCGGGGCAACGGCCTCGGAGGCCTACGTGCCCGGCATGATAAACCAGGAGTACACGCCGAAAGATGACCCCGGCTCGTTCCTCGAGCCAGGCTAGGAAGAGGAGGCGCTAGGAGCTGAGGCCTTCTAGGAGCCGCCTGAGAGCCCCACCAACCACACTGTGGACAACAGCCACAAGGTACCACTAATCTCCCAAGGGCAGGCTTACGCTAACCATGAATCGCAAGTGAACCAGGTCACAGTGCCAGGTGACGGTTCCGACGCGGTGGTATCCGTCTCACCAGGAGAGGCTCACTAGGGGTTGCGTGGGAGGGGCCAGGAGCAAGGCCCCTCCCCGTGTTGCACGGAGCAAGGCATCGCCCGGAGGTAGGCCCTCTGCCGGGGAGGCACCGGCGAGCCTTCCCCGGCAGAGGACCCGTGATCGCCGAGGGCGCCGCTGGCGTCCCCTCTGCCCTCATTGGTGCCGTCCTGGTCTCCGGTCGTCCCAACGGTGGTAGGGGGTGGCGCAAGGTGGGGCCCTCGTCTAGCGATATGAAGTAAGGCTCACACCTATGAAGGTCTCCGCTCGTGACACTCTCATGTAATAATGAGTGGGGCTGTACATGCCCCGGAGTCTCAAGAGTGCCACCCTCGGGCCTCGGGCGCTCCCTCCCATGTCCTAGTGACAACGCTTAGCTCCGCGCTGGTGAGAAGACATGAAGACTAGACTAGGCACCATACGCGGCCATTTGCTTTGGATCTCTTTTCTGTAACCCTGCCTTCTGAATTTGGCTTTAAGTTGAAGTTGAATTTTCATTGATGCGTGCGGGGGGTGCCTTTTCTCGTTCAAGCGATTTCTTGCTATCTGGTTCTTGCCTTATTTCGGAGTTTGCGCCTGTTGCTTCCCCCTCGCGAGCGGGGTTGGGCATGACACACACGTGCCACGCGCATGTCGCGCCATAGTTAGCGCTTGCTTATCATGCGCCCCCCTCGGGCGTGTCGACGAGTTCCTCAGGAGCTTCCCAGAAACTCGCAACCTCACGAGCTGGTTTTGGGCTCGTCCAGGCTAAGGTAAACCGCAACAGGAACCTTGCCCCAGGGTACGTGAGTTCACGAAGACACATATTCAACTCGACCTAACAAGATAGAGGCAGTAGTATATTTACATGAGGGCCTTCCCCTCCAAAAATGCTCTTACAACCTCAAGGGTTGCGCCCGAGCTTCGGTGTGCAGGAAAAACAGCTGGGAAACACGGGATCAATCAGACATGTCGCTTGCCACGTCCCCCGGATCGCCCTCAGACGCGTCACTGGCATCGCTGCCACCATCGCTAGCATCACCATCACCTCCACCAGCGCCGCCATCACCGTCGTCGACCACGTCGCTCGCGTCTGCCCGACCACCGCCCCATCGTCATTGGAAGTGAAGGCCCTGACCAGTGTGTGCACATTGTCTTCCACCCATTGCGATAGGTCACCCTGGATGGCCTCGGGTACAGGAGCGATGGCGGCGTCAAAATCGAAGTTGGGGTCGGTGTTCTGGAGATGGCTGAAGACGCGGGAGAACGCATGCCCGAGAAGGCCATGGTTCCTCTCTTCAACAAGTTGGCGAGCTCTCTCGGAGCTATTCTCTAGGCGCGTCACCACGTCGGTGAAGAAGCGGAGGTGGTTGGCATAGTCGTTCGCGTGGGGATGAGGAGCGTTCTCATTGTAGATGTTGCCCAGGGCAATGTTGGCCCTGTTCCTGAGGTCCTGGAGCATGGGGGCATGCACGCGCTCCAGCGTCCGACGCTGAAGCACTTCCTCCCCGTTCTGACGTGCGACGGACTCGACGTCAGCGACCCGTTGCTGAAAAGGGAGCAGCTCGGCGCGGGCGGAGGCCAGTTTGGCTTGCGCCGAGACCAGGGCAGCTGCGGTGGCCTCCTCGCGTCGCTCCACCTCGGTCAACCTGGACTTGAGGGCAGCAGTCCTACCAGCGGCCTCAGCTTCCACGAGCTTCAACTTCAGGTCAAGCCTACCCTCAAGACCCACGCGAGCCTCGGCGACCCGGCGATCGGCCTCCTCCTGGGCCTTGGCCTCGCGCGCGCCAACGGCATCCTCTGCTTGGGAACTTGACGCTCCCTCGTCTCCAGTCGTTCGAGCTCAAGGCTAAGCTCCACGGCTTCCAGCGCCAGCGCCTCCTCGCGCTTCCGGATCTTTTCCTCTTCGGCGGGCATCCCTCTCAATGACGGAAGGGTGGCTCTGCGCGCCTCCACTTGCTGATCCAAGACGGCGCTCCAGGCTTGGAGCTCCCACGCGCGCTTCTCCGCGGCCTCGCGACGGCGGTCAGCTTCCCGAGCCTCTTCCAGAGCTTGGGAGCAGACCTCACGGGAGGTTGCGAGGGAAGCCTCGGCCTTCGCATTATCGAGCTCACGCTGGTGGCAGCCGAGGTTGATAGCCACCTTCAGCTCATGACGCTCCTCCACCAGCCGAAGACCCTCGGCCACGAGACGTGTGTCCACATCCACGAGCTCTTCACCAAGCCGGTTCATCGCGCCCATCGCCTCCTGAAAGAGCTCGTGGCGGACGATGCTCCTTTCTTGCGCCGACTCGAGCATGGTGCTGACTCCGTCCTGCGCCGCGAGGGTCGCGGGTGGGGCACGAAGCGCCTCGCTCCCTTTTAGCAGGGGGCTGGGGGCTGGCACCCACCCAGTTGCAGGCCAGGCCTCGTGAGGAGCCCGAACGAGTGAAGGCCCACTGCTTGAAGAGGAGCCCACGACCGAAGCCATCCAGCCGCCGTCCATGACCAGGGGAGGAACCCTTGGCACGCTTGCTGTATTCCAAGCAAGGCCGCAAAGGAGAGATGCGAAGGCACGAGCTCAAGACGCCTTGTCAACGGGCTGGCTTCCCCGGTTGACTCCACACCATGAGCAGTGCGCGGGCTTGCAGCGCTCGAGTCTAGCGGGAGAAACGAGGCGAGAGGAGGCTGCTTCTTAGGAGATCCTGCAGCCTTGCCAGAAGGGATCCTGAAGAGATATCGTCAGGTAGGGAAGCAGCACGCGGAGAATCACCAAGATAAGGTACTTACTCATCAACGGCGATGTACTTTCTCTGTTTTAACGGCCCGAAGGTGCCGCTGCTTGGGGACCCCTTCCTCTTGCGGAGCTCTTCGAAGTCCACACAGAGCCGACCAAAGCGCTCAACATGGCGGCTAACACGAGGCGCAACTGGAGAAGCGCTCGAAGGGGCAACCTCAGGAGTGCCAAGCTGAGGGGAGGCATCAGGCTCTGCCTCACAGCGACCTGCCGAGGCCTCAGGAGCCCCGGCCTCGGGAGACGTGGGCTGCGTCGCCCCCTCAACTGCCGCCCCAGGGCAAGAGTCATGAGTTCCCAAGGACGACGCCTCGGGAGCCCTGGGCGGCATCAGCATCTCGGCACGTTCGCCATCGGCCCCCAGCGGTGCTCGCCCCCTGCATCCACACTTGAGGCGAGCTCGACGCCAGCGGTAGGAAGAGGAACCACGATGATGGGGTTCTCACGGGGCCCCACGAGGCCGACTGGACGCAGCCCACACTCATCAAAGGAGGGCATCTGCTCCGCGAATGTCGCCTTGTTAAAGCAGCGGTATAGAAGGCAACTCTTCCTTGGCATGTCGTCTGGCAACGGGACACCCATTAGGACCTCAAGCACCGTTCACCGCGCCTCAAGGGGGAGCCCGGACTCTTGAAGTCTCATGCGGTCCTTGCTGTTGAGCAAGGCCCACATCGGTCGAGAGTGGCGCTGAAGCGGTGCGATTCGGCACCGGACGAACGCCTTCACCACCATAGGCGCAGTCACATCAAGGTCCTTGAGCCTCTTCAGCCTGAGCCAGACGGGGGCAAGGCATGAATCGGCGAGCCTTTGGTGGCACCAACCGGAATTGGGAATTGCGGGCGCTGACAGAGAAGAGAGCAAGGGGCTGAGCACTCCGACATCAACAAATACCCACCGTGTCTGAAATCCGCTCGTGGATGGTGGGAGCTCGAAGTCAATCCCGCGCCGGCCGTCGCCGCCATAGCCTGAAAGATCAGGCATCCTTAGCTCTGTCGGGGATTTATCAGGTGCAACGAGAAGAAGTGACGGAGAAGGGCCACAGAAGGAGCAGTGCCTACCATGGCCTCGCAAACAAAGGCGAAGACGGCGAGAAGGCTCATGGATTGAGGATCAAGGTGCATCATGTGGATCTGATAATGCGCAAGCACAACGTTGAAGAAGGCGAAGAAAGGAGGAACCAAGCCAGCCCAAAGGGTGTCGATAAAGAATGGGACCTCGGTGGCTGTCCGGTCGACACGAGCATGAGATGCAGGACAGGCCACCGTCCTTCCCCACTCATTGAAGCTGGAGGCAAGCATGGGACGCACCTTGTCCATGGCTTCTTGGTTGAGCACCAGCGACCTGCGAGCGGCAGGCTCAGCGGCCGGGCGTAGCTCGGCGGAAGACAGGGGACTCTTCCCTTTCTCTGACTAGTCAGGTGCCATGGCGATGGGAGGACTGAGCTCAGATCGGATCAGGGAGAGAGGCTAAGCTACGAGGAGTGGAAGAATTGGAGAATGCGTGGCAACAACGGGAGGGAAACCGTGTAGACCGCGGTGGCCGCCTAGCCAGGCGGGTATCAAGGTAGAATGGGGAAGCGGAGATGCCCACCTCCAATCAACCACCACACGTCGACCAAGGTCACAGGCTACTGGGGCCCGAGGCACTCCGCACTTGCCCTTTGGCTTCGCCTCGAAGCCAAGCCCGAGCGTGCCTTGGGCCCGGGGGCTACTGTTGGTGTTCTAGGAACGGGGGTCCCCAGACTTGCCTACCTGCGGCCCACGGCGTGGCTCTGCGAGCGGGCCTGTACGTTCCATCTTCACCAACAAGCATTCAAGACCCTCGTGAGGGACCAAGCCTCACGAGGCGGACGACACAAGACCTCCTCAGGAGCGGCCTCACCAGGCTGGCTCGGGAGGGGCGGAGAGATCAAGGCAAGACAAACTTCGCGAGGTTCCAATGACGTGAGCCATGACGACCAAAGCCAGGCGGGCGCCAGCGTGCACAGTGTCCTTGTTTTCTCTTTGGTGCTAAGGAGGCAAGCGCAGACGAAGAGTATCGAGGCGTCAAGCAAAGATTTCCATATCGGTGCAACGAGACCAAGACCAGCAGGACGGCAGGACGGAGGTCACCATGGAGCCTAAGACAACGTCACCACTAGAGCCTTTGGTAGGCGAAGACTACTTTTGTCAGGATAAGCTATACTAGTTGTCCCCTTTCAAATTGGCCGTTGTTGGCTCCATTCCCGCTCAATATTGGGGAGAGGACCAGGGCCTCTATAAATAGGGCTAGCCACCACCATAGCTAGGGGATGGAGCTGGAAAACCACTAGTTCACCAAGCACAAGAACACCTCTCCTCAGGAGGCTGTTCTTCCCCTTGTACTGTTCATCCTCAGCCCAAGAGGCAATCCACCACCAACACACTGGAGTAGGGTATTACAACACAACGGTGGCCCAAACCAGTATAAATCTTGTGTCCCTTGTGTTGCGAGTTCGTCGAGTTAGCCTTAGAGATCGCGAAGTGTGTGAGGGCGTGATCGGTGAGGGAGAGATCTTCGTGCACACCCCAGTGTTCGAACCTTAAGGATTTTGCCGGAACCCGAAATCCGACAATGTCTAAAATGTTGTTTTCATTAATTTGCATATTTGTCATGCTAAAATGCTTTAATTCCTAACTAAATAACCGTAGCTTCATTTTAAATAAACTTTATATGTAAATGGGGTAGAAAAATGCCTAGTTTAACATGGTGCACTCATCTTGCCTGTTTAACAACTCTAAAATATTGTTTAGGGCAGAACAGTACCAAATCCATAAATTGCATATGAGGATCTTCCGGAATTGTTGTTTGTTGTTTCTGACCTCATTTAAACTTGCCTAAATAACTAGTTTACTTATGCTTCACCTCTTGCCATGTTTAACAACATTTAATATTGTTGGGTACATAAACGGGAGAGAACTAAATAAATAAATGTGGTGTTTCTTCAATAGCAACTCGTTGCATATTGAGCTCCACTTAACTTGTAGTTTTGTTTGTGCACTTTGCCATGCCATGTTTCTTTAAACCGGACAAGCATCATACTTGGTTGTGCATCATGCCATGCTTATGTGATGGTTGTTTACTATGTTGCTTGCTTCTTTCCGGGTTGCTTCTCTCGTTAGCTTCAGTTTCGTTCCGGAGTTATGAGGATTCGTTCGACTATGTCTGTTTGTCTTCTTCATGGACTCGTTCTTCTTCCTTGAGGGATTGCAGGCAAGATGACCATACCCTCAATATCACTTCTATCTTTGCTTTGCTAGTTGTTCGTTCTAGCGCTATGTCACGCTACCTACCATTTGTTTATCATGCCTCCCAGATTGCCATGTTAAGCCTCTAACCCACCTTCCTAGCAAACCGTTGATTGGCTAAGTTTCCGCTTTTGCTCAGCCTCTCTTATAGCGTTGCTAGTTGCAGGTGAAGTTGAAGTTTGTTCCATGTTGGAGCATGGATATGTTGGGATATCACAATATCTCGTATTTAATTTTAATGCATCTATATACTTGGTAAAGGGTGGATGGCTTGGCCTTATGCCTGGTGTTTTGTTCCACTCTTGTCTCCTTAGTTTCCGTTATACCGGTGTTATGTTCATTGATTTTGCGTTCCTTACACGGTTGGGTGTTATGGGAACCCCTTGACAGTTTGCCTTGAATAAAACTCCTCCAGCAAGGCCCAACATTGGTTTTTACATTTGCCTAACAACCTATTACCCTTCCCTTGGGTTGGCCAACCCGAGGGTCATCTTTATTTTAGCCCCTCGGGCCAGTGCTTCTCTAAGTGTTGGTCCGAACCGAGTAGCCTGCGGGGCCACCTAGGGGCAACTTGAGGGCTGGTTTTACTCGTAGCTTGACCTATCCGGTGTGCCCTGAGAACGAGATACATGCGACTCCTATCGGGATTGTCGGCACATCGGGCGGCTTTGCTGGTCTTGTTTTACCATTGTTGGAATGTCTTGTAACCGGGATTCCGAGACTGATCGGGTCTTTCCTGGAGAAAGAATATCCTTCGTTGACCGTGAGAGCTTGCTGGAGCTCCTCCTCATTACCTTATCCTACCCATAATCTTAAATAGTCTTGATCTCGCGGGTGTGAGATTGCTGAGTCCTCGTGACTCACAGATACTTCCAAACACTTGCAGGTGCCGATGATACCAGTGCGGGTGACGCAACCGAGCTCAAGTGGGAGCTCGATGAAGATCTTGGTCGTTGTTTTGTGTCTTTTTTGGATGATCAGTAGTGGTGCCCAGTTGGGACGATCGGGGATCTAGCATTTGGGGTTGTCTTCTTTTATTTTGGTTCCGTAGTCGGACCTTGATTGTACTCTGGATGATGTATGTTTAACTTGTTATTTGTGTGAAGTGGTGATTGTAAGCCAACTCTTTATCCCTTTCTTGTTCAGTACATGGGATTATGTGAATATTACCCCTCTTGCGACAAAACCACCATGCGGTTATGCCTCTATGTCGTGCCTCGACACGTGGGAGATATAGCCGCATCATGGGTGTTACATATTCATAGTCTAGTTTCCAAACCAGATAATTACAGATAACTTATGTGTTGTGTATAGTAGCACACCGAACCATAGCATGTCAAAAAGAGTTCTAACTTATATGTTGTGATGATATAACAGCATAGCTAGCTAACAACACCATCTTACTAACTTATATGCTGTGATATATCAGCATACCTAGCTAACAACATCATATATCTAACTTATATGTTGTGATATAACAACATACCTAAGCAGCACCATCTGTAGTCCCACCATTCTTCACTCCTTGAGCAGCTTCAGGCGCTCGGAGCGGCGCACCTCCACAACAGCTGCCCTCTTCATTGCTGCTCTCTTCTTCTTCTTCACCTCCTGAACTACTGGTGCCACACCCTCCTCCTCAACCTCCTGCTTGATGATGACGGATTCAGGTAGATCTGGCAGGTCATCCACCTCAATGGGAAGGTTGAGGCCACCCTCCACGGCGGCTCCGACCATCGCAACGAGTTGCACCTCCAGCTCATCGTCTGAGAGCACGACGACCTCTGGCACCTCCTCGTCAGATGACTCATCGTCTGACAGCACGACGACCTCCGACACCTCCTCGTCAGATGACTCATCATCAGAGTCGTCGTCTGGCCCGAGGAGAACAGATGGACCTTGGCGGTCCCAGTAGGTGGCGTTGACGGGCGCCGGCAGGGCAAGCACGACGTCGATGATGTGCTCGGTCCTGGACGCAACACGCTCTTCATCCGGCTCGGCCGGAGCCGCGGTGGATGAGCGGTACATCCACCAGCGGGCACGCTGGCTGGGGTCGGGGGAGAGCTGAGCCTCACGCATTGCCTAGAGGAGGATGCTCGCCGAAGGAACATCGAAGCCGCTGGGGAAGGCACGATGCTTCTCAGCATCCGTCATCACCTTGATGAGACCACACGCATGGATCCTCATCATCTGAACACTTGGGAACCACCGCACTATCTCCCTATATTGTGCGCGAATCTCTTGGTTGTCGCCGGCCAGCTCTTCAACGACTTTCTGCCATCCGAGACTCTGGTCCATGGCGGCAGCGGTGGCGTGGTCATTGAGACGGGTTTCTTGGGTGGTTGGCAGAGCGAGTGGGGGAGGAGTGGGGTGTGTGAGTGGTGACTGGAGAGGGAGAATGGAAAATCGGCACATCTTAAAGCAGAGGAAACCGAAACGACTACGCTATGGCACCCTCGGCCATCAGATAGAGGCCGTAACGCACGCTTAACTGCAGGACCAAAAAAATAATGATATGTACATACGAAGGTGCTATTAGAACAAATAACTACCTCTATCCCACTGGCATTGCATGCGGCGTTATAAACCCCAGGTCCTAGGTTCGAGCCCTAGGCCAAATTTTTTGTTTTCAATTTTTTTAACTACATCATTGTGCACAGTAAGTTAGCTAGCTCATTGTGCACATTTAGATAAGTAGAAGAATATTTTTTGTTTTCAATTTATTTGAACTACATCATTGTGCACATTTAGTTAACTACAACAACATGCATTAAAATTCAGTTAACTAGATCATTGAGCACATTCAGTTAACTAGAACAGCAGGCATTAACTAGCTCATTGAGCTCATAGTGCTAGTTTAGTTAAGTTACAAAAAGGGCAATGATTGCCACTGTTTTGCCACCAAAAAAGACAATGCTTGCCACTAGATGCCACTGTTTGGCATACTTAATAGGCTTGTCATTAAGTTACATCATTCTAGGCCTTTACAAAATAAGTCACTTGCAACAGCCAACTAATCAGGGAGCAGGTGCATTGAGATCTTTAGCAAGCGCATTGAGATCAAGTATTTGGCTAATCCTGTCATCTCCAAAAAACAGCCACCATGCCCCCTGAAGGAAATATGCCCTAGAGGCAATAATAAAGTTATTATTTATTTCCTTATTTCATGATAAATGTTTATTATTCATGCTAGAATTGTATTAACCGGAAACATAATACATGTGTGAATACATAGAGAAACATAGTGTCACTAGTATGCCTCTACTTGACTAGCTCATTGATCAAAGATGGTTAAGTTTCCTAGCCATAGACATGAGTGATAACCCACAAGTATAGGGGATCGCAACAGTTTTCGAGGGTAGAGTATTCAACCCAAATTTATTGATTCGACACAAGGGGAGCCAAAGAATATTCTCAAGTATTAGCAGCTGAGTTGTCAATTCAACCACACCTGGAAACTTAATATCTGCAGCAAAGTGTTTAGTAGCAAAGTAATATGATAGTAGTGGTAACGGTGGTAAAAGGTAATGGTAGCAAAAGTAATATTTTTTGGTATTTTGTAGTGATGATAACAATAGCAACAGAAAAGTAAATAAGCGAAGAACAATATATGGAAAGCTCATAGGCAATGGATCGGTGATGGAGAATTATGCCGGATGCGGTTCATCATGTAACCGTCATGACCTATGGTGACACAGAACTAGCTCCAGTTCATCAATGTAATGTAGGCATGTATTCCGAATATAGTCATACGTGCTTATGGAAAAGAACTTGCATGGTATCTTTTGTCCGACCCTCCCGTGGCAGCGGGGTCCTATTGGAAACTAAGGGATATTAAGGCCTTCTTTTAATAGAGTACCGGACCAAAGCATTAACACATAGTGAATACATGAACTCCTCAAACTACGGTCATCACCGGTAAGTATCTTGATTATTGTCACTTCGGGGTTAATGGATCATAACACATAATAGGTGATTATAGACTTGCAAGACAGGATCAAGAACTCTCATATATTGATGAAAACATAATAGGTTCAGATCTGAAATCATGGCACTCGGGGCCTAGTGACAAGCATTAAGCATGGCAAAGTCATAGCAACATCAATCTCAGAACATAGTGGATACTACGGATCAAACCCTAACAAAACTAACTCGATTACATGATAAATCTCATCCAACCCATCACTGTCCAACAAGCCTATGATGGAATTACTCACGCATGGCGATGAGCATCATGAAATTGGTGATGGAGGAAGGTTGATGATGACGATGGCGACGGATTCCCCTCTCCGGAGCCCCAAACGGACTCCAGATCAGCCCTCCCGAGAGAGTTTAGGGCTTGGCGGCGGCTCTGTATCGTAAAACGCGATGAATCCTTCTCCTTTGTTTTTTCTCCCCGAAAGTGAATATATGGAGTCCAGGTTGAGATCGGTGGAGCGTCAGGGGGCCCACGAGGCAGGGGGCCGCGCCCAGGGGGTAGGGTGCGCCCCCACCCTCGTGGGCAGGTGGAGGCCCCCTTGACATGGATCTTCCTTCCATTATTTATTATATATTCCAAAATAATGCTCCATTGATTTTCATGTCATTCCGAGAACTTTTATTTCTACACAAAAATAACACCATGGCAATTCTGCTGAAAATAGCACCAGTCCGGGTTAGTCAAATCATGCAAGTTAGAGTCCAAAACAAGGGAAAAAGTGTTTGGAAAAGTAGATAGGACGGAGACGTATCAACTCCCCCAAGCTTAAACCTTTGCTTGTCCTCAAGCAATTCAGTTGATAAAATGAAAGTGATAAAGAAAAACTTTTACAAACTCTGTTTGCTCTTGTTGTTGTAAATATGTAAAGCCAACATTCAAGTTTTCAGCAAAGATTATGAACTAACCATATTCACAATAACATTTAGGTCTCATGTTTACTCATATCAATGGCATAATCAACTAGCGAGCAATAATAATAAATCTCGGATGACAACACTTTCTCAAAACAATCATGATATGATATAACAAGATGGTATCTCGCTAGCCCTTTCTGAGACCGCAAAACATAAATGCAAAGCACTTTTAAAGATCAAGGACTGACTAGACATTGTAATTCATGGTAAAAGAGATCCAATCAAGTCATACTCAATGTAAACTAATAGTAATGGATGCAAATGATAGCGGTGCTCTCCAACTGGTGCTTTTTAATAAGAGGATGATGACTCATCATAAAAGTAAATAGATAGGCCCTTCACAGAGGGAAGCAGGGATTTGTAGAGGTGCCAGAGCTCAGTTTTGAAATAGATATGAATAATATTTTGGGCGGTATACTTTCATTGTCAACATAACAACCAAGATATGGTGATATCTTCCATGCTACACACATTATAGGCGGTTCCCAAACAGAATGGTAAAGTTTATACTCCCCCTCCACCAACAAGCTTCAATCCATGTCTTGCTCGAAACAACGAGTGCCTCCAACTAACAAGAGTCCCGAAGGAGTTTTGTTTGCAATTATTTTGATTTGATTTGCATAAAGCATGAGACTGGGCACCCCGGTGACCAGCCATTTTCTCGTGAGTGAGGAGCGGAGTCCACTCCTCTTGAGAATAACCTGCCTAACATGGAAGATACAGACAACCCTAGTTGATACATGAGCTATTCGAGCATACAAAATAGAATGTTTATTTGAAGGTTTAGAGTTTGGCACATACAAATTTACTTGGAACAGAAGGTAGATACCGTATATAGGTAGGTATGGTGGACTCATATGGAATAACTTTGGGGTTTATGTAATTGGATGCACAAGCAGTATTCCCGCTTAGTACAGGTGAAGGCTAGCAAAAGACTGGGAAGCGACCAGCTAGAGAGCGACAACAGTCATGAACATGCATTAAAATTAATCAACATATAATGCAAGCATGAGTAGGATATAATGCACCATGAACATAAATAGCATAGAGCCTATGTCGATTTTGTTTCAACTACATGCGTGAACATGTGCCAAGTCAAGCCACTCGAATCGTTCAAAAGAGGATACCACCCTATCATACCACATCACAACTATTTTAATAGCATGTTGGCATGCAAGGTAAACCATTATATGCTCCTAGCTAATTAAGCATGGCATAAGCAACTACAATCTCTAATTGTCATTGCAAACATGTTTATTCATAATAGGCTGAATCAGGAACGATGAACTAATCATATTTACAAAAACAAGAGAGGTCAAGTTCATACCAGCTTTTCTCATCTCAATAAGTTCATCATATAATCATCATTATTGCCTTTCACTTGCACGACCGAATAGTGTGAATAATAATAATAGTGCACGTGCATTGGACTAAGCTGGAATCTGCAAGCATTCAATTCAAGAGAGAAGACAAGGTAATATGGGCACTTTTTTAGATCAACAATAATGCATATAAGAGCCTCTTTAACATTTTCATTATGGTCTTCTCCTATCAACCCCCAAAGGAAAGAAAAGAAATAAAACTATTTACACGGGAAAGCTCCCAACAAGCAAAAGAAGAACGAGAAATATTTTTGGATTTTCTTTTTAATTACTACTACAAGCATGGAAAGTAAACTAATTAAAAGCTACAACTAATTTTTTTTTGTTTTTCTTAAGGTTTATTAAACACACAAGAAGAAAGCATAAAAAAAGGAAAGTAAACAAGCATGGATGATACAATGAAAAAGTATGAGCACCGACAACTAGCAATGAGTGTGTGACATGAATGTAATGTCGGTGAGAAATACGTACTCCCCCAAGCTTAGGCTTTTGGCCTAAGCTGGTCTATGGCCATGGATGGCCTGACGGATATCCAAAGTAATAGTTGGGGTCGTACTGTGAAGAAGCCTCGGATTGCCACTGGTTGGCAATCACCTCTGGATCCCACTGATAATCAGACTGTCGTGGAGGATCAAATTGTGGTTTCGGCTCCGGCTCTGTAGCTGATGCAGGGTTTTGGTAGGCGTGAATGGCCTCCAAAGGAACAAGGTACTTGCCTACAGATAAATCAAACAAGGAAGGAGCAGGCAAGGTAATAGTCTCCGGATGATTTTTTTACCAAATATTAATTTGTACTTAAGCTCCTTTTCCCTATTCTTAACAATAAAATAATGTGCTACCATACCCTTATAATCTAAATAAACAGGAGGCAACAATTTTTCTTCTTTCTCATAATGCCTAATAGGTATGTTAAAATGTGCAGCGAGGCGCGAGGCGAAGATGCCTCCAAGGACGGGGCCCTTAGTACAGTTAAGATTTAACCGCTTTGCAATAATAGCGCCCATACTGAATGTGTCATCACGAAATAAGGCATGGCACAAAATAACAATATCAGGGGCACTCAGGTTTCCACAGTTTCCGCGCCCAATTAAGCATCTACTAGCAAATATAGCAAAGTAACGTAGAACAGGAAAGTGTATGCTAGTAATTCGTGCGTCGGAAACCTTCCTCGTTTCCCCTACAGTAATGGTATCAATAAACCCATCCACATTGTCACGATGTGGTTCCTCTATGCTACCCTCGAAAGGGATCAAACAAACCCGACAAAAATCATGAAGTGACATCTCCTTATGCTCACCATATAAATAAAATTCCACCGTAGGTGGTGAGCTCCTAGCATGGAAATGAATGTTTTGCACAAAGATATTGGTGAGCAAGAGATACTATTCGCGTTGGTCGTGGAGGAAGGCGGTGAGGCCTGCATTCTCAGCCAATTCATAGAAATCATCATAAATCCCGTCTGCTCTCAAGAAATTATCACAAGGCCATTCAAACGGCCGAACTTCCGTGGTGCGAGGGAGATTATATTTGGGCCTCTTATCCTCCTGCTACCTCTTGAGCACTGCGTTGGATTTCCTTGAAGAGGAAAGGATGATGCAGCAAAGTAGCGTAAGTATTTCCCTCAGTTTTTGAGAACCAAGGTATCAATCCAGTAGGAGGCTACGCGCGAGTCCCTTGTACCCGCACAAAGCAAATAACTCCTCGCAACCAACGCGATAAGGGGTTGTCAATCCCTTCACGGTCACTTACGAGAGTGAGATCTGATAGATATGATAAGATAATATTTTTGGTATTTTTGTGATAAAGATGCAAAGTAAAATAAAAGCAAAGTAAAAAGCAAATGAAATAACTAAGTATTGGAAGATTAATATGATGAAGATAGACCCGGGGGCCATAGGTTTCACTAGTGGCTTCTCTCAAGAACATAAGTATTTTACGGTGGGTGAACAAATTACTGTTGAGCAATTGACAAAATTGAGCATAGTTATGAGAATATCTAGGTATGATCATGTATATAGGCATCACGTCCGAGACAAGTAGACCGACTCCTGCCTTCATGTACTACTATTACTCCACTCTCGACTGCTATCCAGCATGCATCTAGAGTATTAAGTTCATGAAAACAGAGTAATGCCTTAAGCAAGATGATATGATGTAGAGGGATAAATTCATGCAATATGATAAAAAAAACCATCTATTTATCCTCGATGGCAACAATACAATACGTGCCTTGCTACCCCTACTGTCACTTGGAAAAGACTCCGCAAGATTGAACCCAAAGCTAAGCACTTCTCCCAATGCAAGAAAGATCAATCTAGTAGGCCAAACCAAACTGATAATTCGAAGAGACTTGCAAATATAACCAATAATGCATAAAAGAATTCAGAGAAGATTCAAATATTGTTCATAGATAATCTTGATCATAAACCCACAATTCATCGATCTCAACAAACACACCGCGAAAAGAAGATTACATCGAATAGATCTCCACAAGAGAGGGGGAGAACATTGTATTGAGATCCAAAAAGAGAGAAGAAGCCATCTAGCTAATAACTATGGACCCGAAGGTCTAAGGTAAACTATTCACACTTCATCGGAGGGGCTATGGTGTTGATGTAGAAGCCCTCCGTGATGGATGCCCCTTCCGGCGGAGCTCCGAAACAGGCCCCAAGATGGGATCTCGTGGACATGACTATTCTTCTTAATTGTGGTATGAATATTCATATCCGAAAGATTCAAGATAAAAGTTCATATTGACATAAAAATAATAATGCTTCAAGCATACTAACTAAGCAATTATGTCTTCTCAAAATAACATGGCCAAAGAAAGTTCATCCCTACAAAATCATATAGTTTAGTCATGCTCCATTTTCGTCACACAAGAATGCTCTCATCATGCACAACCCCGATGACAAGCCAAGAAATTGTTTCATACTTTAGTAATCTCAAACCTATAAACTTTCACGCAATATATGAGCGCGAGCCATGGACATAGCACTATGGGTGGATTAGAATATGATGATGGGGGTTATGTGGAGAAGACAAAAAGGAGAAAGTCTCACATCAACGAGGCTAATCAATGGGCTATGGAGATGCCCATCGACTGATGTTAATGCAAGGAGTAGGGATTGCCATGCAACGGATGCACTAGAGCTATAAATGTATGAAAGCTCAACAAAAGAAACTAAGTGGGTGTGCATCCAACTTGCTTGCTCATGAAGACCTAGGGCACTTGAGGAGGCCCATTGTTGGAATATACAAGCCAAGTTCTATAATGAAAAATTCCCTCTAGTATATGAAAGTGACAAAACAAAAGACTCTCTATCATGAAGATTATGGTGCTACTTTGAAGCACAAGTGTGGCAAAGAATAGTAGCATTGTCCCTTATATCTTTCTCTCTTTTTTGGGCCTTCTCTTTTTTATGGCATTTCTCTCCCTTTTTTCTAATTCCTCACTTGGGACAATGCTCTAGAAAATGATGATCATCACACTTCTATTTATTTACAACTCAATGATTATAACTCGATGCTAGAACAAAACATGACTCTATATGACTGCCTCCGGCGGTGTACCGGGATATGCAATGAACCAAGAGTGACATGTACGAAAGAATTATGAACGGCGGCTTTGCCACAAATACTATGTACGAATAGTCTATAGGCATGTATTCCGAATATAGTCGTACGTGCTTATGGAAAAGAACTTGCATGACATCTTTTGTCCTACCCCCCCATGGCAGCGGGGTCCTATTGGAAATTAAGGGATATTAAGGCCTCCTTTTAACAGAGTACCGGACCAAAGCATTAACACATAGTGGATACATGAACTCCTCAAACTACGGTCATCACCGATAAGTATCCCGATTATTGTCACTTCGGGGTTAACGGATCATAACACATAATAGGTGACTATAGACTTGCAAGATAGGATCAAGAACACTCATATATTGATGAAAACATAATAGGTTCAGATCTGAAATCATGGCACTCAGGCCCTAGTGACAAGCATTAAGCATAGCAAAGTCATAGCAACATCAATCTCAGAACATAGTGGACACTAGGGATCAAACCCTAACAAAACTAACTCGATTACATGATAGATCCCATCCAACCCATCACCGTCCAGCAAGCCTACAATGGAATTACTCACGCACGACGGTGAGCATCATGAAATTGGTGATGGAGTATGGTTGATGATGACGATGGCGACGGATTCCCCTCTCCGGAGCCCCGAACGGACTCCAGATCAGCCCTCCCGAGAGGTTTTAGGGCTGGCGGCGGCTCCGTATCGTAAAACGCGATGATTTCTTCTCTGTGATTTTTTTCTCATCGAAACTCAATATATGGAGGTGGAGTTGGAGTCGGAGACGCAACAGGGGGCCAACAAGGTAGGGGGCGCGCCCTAGGGGGGCAGACGCGCCCCCACTCTCGTGCCAAGGTGGTGGGCCCCCTGGCCTCCATCTTTTGTAGGTATTTTTCTTATTTTCTCAAAAGTAGCTCCGTGAAGTTTCAGGTCATTCCGAGAACTTTTATTTCAGCACAAAAATAACACCATGGCAATTCTGCTGAAAACAGCGTCAGTCCGGGTTAGTTCCATTCAAATCATGCAAGTTAGAGTCCAAAACAAGGGCAAAAGTATTTGGAAAAGTAGATACGTTGGAGACGTATCACCTCCCCCAAGCTTAAACCTTTGCTTGTCCTCAAGCAATTCAGTTGACAAACTGAAAGTGATAAAGAAAAACTTTTACAAACTCTGTTTGCTCTTGTTGTTGTAAATATGTAAAGCCATCATTCAAGTTTTCAGCAAAGATTATAACTAACCACATTTGCAATAACGCATAGGTCTCAAGTTACTCATATCAATAGCATAATCAACTAGAGAGCCATAATAATAGAACTCGGATGACAACACTTTCTCAAAACAATCATAATATGATATAACAAGGTGGTATCTCGCTAGCCCTTTCTGAGACCACAAAACATAAATGCAGAGCACCTTTAAAGACCAAGGGCCGACTAGACATTGTAATTCATGGTAAAAGACATCCAGTCAAGTCATACTCAATGTAAACTAACAATAATGAATGCAAATGACATTGGTGCTCTCCAACTGGTGCTTTTTAATAAGAGGATGATGACTCAGTATAAAAGTAAATAGATAGGCCCTTCATAGAGGGAAGCAGGGATTTCTAGAGGTGCCAGAGCTCGGTTTTGAAATAGAGGTGAATAATATTTTGAGAAGTATACTTTCATTGTCAACATAACAACGAAGAGATGGCGATATCTTCCATGCTACACACATTATAGGCGGTCCCCAAACAGAATGGTAAAGTTTATGCTCCCCCTTCCACCAACAAGCATCAATCCATGGCTTGCTTGAAAAAACGAGTGCCTCCAGCTAACAAGAGTCCCAAGGGGAGTTTTGTTTGCAATTATTTTGATTTAGTTTGCATAAAGCATGGGACTGGGCATCCCGGTGACCAGCCATTTATCTCATGAGTGAGGAGCGGAGTCCACTCCTCTTGAGAATAACCCGCCTAACATGGAAGATACAAACAACCCTAGTTGATACATGAGCTATTTGAGCATACAAAATAGAATGTTTATTTGAAGGTTTAGAGTTTGGCACATACAAATTTACTTGGAACGGCAGGTAGATACCGTATATAGGTAGGTATGGTGGACTCATATGGAATAACTTTGGGGTTTATGTAATTGGATGCACAAGCAGTATTCCCGCTTAGTACAGGTGAAGGCTAGCAAAAGACTGGGAAGCAACCAACTAGAGAGCGACAACAGTCATGAACATGCATTAAAATTAATCAACACCGAATGCAAGCATGAGTAGGATATAATCGACCATGAACATAAATATCGTGAAGGCTATGTTAATTTTGTTTCAACTACATGCGTGAACATGCGCCAAGTCAAGTCACTTAAATCATTTAGAGGAGGATACCACCCCACCATACCACATCATAACTATCTCAATAGCATGTTGGCACGCAAGGTAAACCATTATAACTCATAGCTAATCAAGCATGGCACAAGAAACTATGATCTGTAATTGTCATTGCAAACATGTTTATTCATAATAGGCTGAATCAGGAACGATGAACTAATCATATTTACAAAAACAAAAGAGGTCGAGTTCATACTAGCTTTTCTCATCTCAGCCAGTCCATCATATAACATCATAATTGCCTTTCACTTGCACGACCGAACGATGTGAATAATAATAATAATAGTGCACGTGCATTGGACTAAGCTGGAATCTGCATGCATTCAATAAACAGGAGAAGACAAGGCAATATGTGCTCTTTTGTCAAATCAACAATAATGCATATAAGAGCCACTTCAACAATTTAATTATGGTCTTATCCTATCGACACCCAAAGAAAAGAAATAAAACTATTTACACGGGAGAGCTCCCAACAAGTAAAAGAAGAACAAAAAATATTTTTGGGTTTTCTTTTTAATTACTACTACAAGCATGGAAAGTAAATTAATTAAAAGCTACAACTAATTTTTTGGTTTTTCTTAAGGTTTATTTAACACACAAGAAGAAAGAATAAAAAGGAAAGTAAACTAGCATGGATGATACAATGAAAAAGTATGAGCACCGACATCTAGCAATGAGTGTGTGAACTTAAATGTAATGTCGGTGGGAAATACGTATTCCCCCAAGCTTAGGCGTTTGGCCTAAGTTGGTATATGGCCACGGCTGGCCTGGCGGATATCCATAATAGTAGTTGTTGGGGTCGTAATGTGATGAGGAAGAAGAAGGCTCAGATTGCCACTGGCTGACAATCATCTCCGGATCCCACTGGTAATTAGACTGTCGTGAAGGATCAAATTGTGGTTCCGGCTCTGGCTCCTCGGCTGGTGCAGGGTTCTGGTAGGCGTGGATAGCCGTCAACGGAACAAGGTACGTGCCTATAGTCAAATCAAACAAAGAAGGAGCATGCAAGGTAATAGTCTTAGGATGATGTTTATTAAAGAACAATTGATATTTAAGCTCTCCTTCCCTATTCTTAACAATAAAATCATGTGCCACCATACTTTTATAATCTAGATAAACACGGGGCAGCACTTTTTCTTCCTTCTCAGCATGCCTAATAGGTATGTTAAAATGTGAGCTAGGCGTGTAGCATAGATGCCTCCAAAGATGGGGCCCTTGGTACGGTTCAGACTTAACCGTTTGGCAATAATGCTGCCCATACTAAAAGAGTTATCACTGTATAAACCGTGGTGCAAAATAATAATATCAGGGATACTCAGGTTTCCACAGTTTCCGCTACCAATTAAGCAACAACTAGCAAATAATGCAAAGTAGCGTAAAACAGGAAAATGTATGCTAGTGATTCGTGCATCGGAAACCTTCCTTGTTTCCCCTACAGTGATAGTGTCAATAAATCCCTCCACATCATCACGATGTGGTTCTTCTGTCTTGCCCCCAAAAGGGACTAAACAAATCCGACAAAAATCATAAAGTGACATCTCCTTATGCTCATCATATAAATGAAATTCCACCATAGGTGGTGAGTTCCTAGAATGAAAATGAAAGTTTTGCACAAAGGTATTTGTGAGCAAGAGATACTGATCGCATTTGCCGTGGAGGAAAGCGGTAAGGCCTGCAGTCTGAGCCAACTCATGAAAATCTTCATAAATCCCGGCTGCTCTTAAGAAATCCTCGGAAGGCTATTCACACGCCCGAACATCCGTGGTGCGAGGCAAATTATACTTAGGCTTCGGTGCCTTCTCCTTCGAGCTTTGGCTCAATGAGCCCCTCAAAAGTCTCCTCATCATTTTCTGAAAAATTCCGAAATTTTTAGTAACTTCAAAATAAAGTTAAACCAAACTCAATAATATTGATAGTAACTACTCCTACAAGTGCCTAGGGCCTATATCATGCATCAAAACTACTTTTGACGATATAAATTTGACATGCAAGCTCAAGAACAGGGTCACCTAAGCAGCAAAATTTGTAATGAATAAAGCACTAGAACAAAAACTAATTGGACCAATGGAAGAGTCACATACTAAGGAACAATCTCCCCAAGCAGTTTTGTGAGAGGTGCTTTGAGCAAGGAGATCGAAAATGGCAGCAAGATGAGCTAGACCTCGTGCTTGAGCTGGTTATTCGTGTTTGTGGGAGGAAGATGAAGTGTGTGGGTGCAGGAATAAATGGAGGAGGGCCACCGTGGGCCCACGAGGCAAGGGGCACTCTCTCCACCCTCGTGGCAAGGTGGTTGCCCCCCTGGTGTGTTCTTTGTTCCATAAATCCTAAAATATTCTAGAAAAAATCATATTTAATTTTCAGGGCATTTGGAGAACTTTTATTTTCGAGGTATTTCTATATTGCACGGATAATCAGATAACAGACGAAAAAATATTTATTTTTATTTTATTTAATATAAATAATAGAAAGTAAAAGTGGGGTATAGAAGGTTGTGCCTTCTAGTTTCATCCATCTCATGATCATCAAAAGGAATCCACTAACAAGGTTGATCAAGTCTTGTTAACGAACTCATTCCGAATAACATGGATTCAGAGAAATTTCGAATAACACTATGTTACCTCAACGGGGATATGCATATCCCCAATAATAAGAATATCATATTTATCCTTGACAGTAGGAAGAGGAAATTCAAAACCTCCAAATATAATCGATGAAAATTTTCCAATAGAGTTGATACTATGAACTTGAGGTTGTTTCTTCGGAAAGTGTACCGTATGCTCATTACCATTAACATGAAAAGTGACATTGCCTTTAGTGCAATCAATAACAGCCCCTGTAGTATTCAAAAAGGGTCTTCCAAGAATAATAGACATACTATCATCCTCGGGAATATCAAGAATAACAAAGTCCGTTAAAATAGTAACGTTTGAAACTACAACAGGCACATCCTCACAAATACCGATAGGTATATCAGTTGATTTATCAGCCATTTGCAAAGATATTTTAGTAGGTGTCAACTTATTCAAATCAAGTCTACGATATAAAGAGAGAGGCATAACACTAACACCGGCTCCAAGATCACATAAAGCAGTTTTAACATAATTTTTTAATGGAGCATGGTATAGTGGGTACTCCTGGATCTCCAAGTTTCTTTGGTATTCCACCCTTAAAAGTATAATTAGCAAGCATGGTGGAAATTTCATCTTCCGGTATCTTTCTTTTATTTGTAATAATATCTTTCATGTACTTATCATAAGGATTGGTTTTGAGCATATCAGTTAATCGCATACGTAAAAAGATAGGTCTAATCATTTCAGCAAAGCGCTCAAAATCCTCATCATCCTTTTTCTTGGATGGTTTGGGAGGAAAAGGCATGGGTTTCTGAACCCAAGGCTCTCTTTCTTTACCATGTTTCCTAGCAACAAAGTCTTTCTTATCATAACATTGATTCTTTGATTGTGGGTTATCAAGATCAACAACAGGTTCAATTTCTATGTCATTGTCATTACTAGGTTGAGCATCATCATGAACATTATTATTAACATTATCATTAGTTTCAGGTTCATTACCAGATTGTGTTTCAGCATCATAAATAGAGATATCATTTGGATTCTCAGGTGTTTCAACAATAGGATCACTAGAAGCATGCAGAGTCATATCATTTTTCTTTTTCTTCTTTTTAGAAGAGCTAGGTGCATCTATATTATTTCTCTAAGAATCTTGCTCAATTCTTTTAGGATGACCTTCAAGATACAAAGGTTCCTGAGTCATTCTACCACCTCTAGTCATAACTCTAACAACATTATCATTATTCTTATTATTCAATTCAATGAGCAAATCATTTTGAGATTTAAGTACTTGTTCTACTTGAGTGGTAACCATAAAAGCATGTTTACTAATAAGTTTAAGTTCACCTTTAACATTAGCCATATAATCACCCAAGTGTCCAAGCATATTTGAATTGTATTTTAATTGTCTACCAAAATAAGCATTAAAGTCTTCTTGCTTAGCCATAAATTTATCAAACTCATCTAAGCATGGGCTAGCAAACTTAGTAAACGGGATTACAACTTTATCATATCTATAGAGAGAATTTACCTTTACTACCTATGTTGGGTTATCAAGACCATGAGTTTCTTCAATAGGTAAAGGATTTGGATTATATGTTTCTTCAACAGGTGGTAAATTAAGACCATGTATTTCTTCAATAGGAGGTAAATTGTTAACATCTTCAGCTTTAATACCTTTTTCTTTCATATGTTTCTTTGCCTCTTGCATATCTTCAGGACTGAGAAATAGAATACCCCTCTTCTTCGGAGTTGGTTTAGGAATAGGCTCAGGAATTGGCTCCGGAGGTGTCCAATTATTTTCATTTGTCAACATATTATTCAATAGAATTTCAGCTTCATCTGGTGTTCTTTCCCTAAAAACAGAACCAGCACAACTATCCAAGTAATCTCTGGAGGCATCGGTTAGTCCATTATAAAAGATATCAAGTATTTCATTTTTCTTAACAGGATGATCAGGCAAAGCATTTAGTAATTGGAGAAGCCTCCCCCAAGCTTGTGGGAGACTCTCTTCTTCAATTTGCACAAAATTATATATATCCCTTAAAGCAGTTTGTTTCTTATGAGCAGGGAAATATTTAGAAGAGAAGTAATAAATCATATCCTGGGGACTACGCACACAACCAGGATCAAGAGAATTAAACCATATCTTAGCATCACCCTTTAATGAGAACGGAAATATTTTAAGAATGTAAAAGTAGCGAGTTCTCTCATCTTTAGTGAACAGGGTAGCTATATCATGGGCAAATTTTGTTTTTGCCACTCTAGATTTTGCCAATTTTCCTTATGCCACTCTAGATTTTGACATGTCACTTTTGCCACTCTTAGTTTTTGACAATTGTCACAAATGCCATTCCTATGGCAAAAACAAAATTTTCAGAGTGGTAATTGTGATACATTTCAAAAGCTAAGAGTGGCAAAAATGAAATAAAATTATTTTGCTTTTGCCACGAAATGGCAATTGTGATAATTGTCAAAAGCTAAGAGTGGCAAAAGTGAAATGTCAAAATCTAGAATGGCATAAGGAAAATTGGAAAAATCTAGAGTGGCAAAAACAAAATTTTCCCCTATATCATTCAGTTTAGTAAGATGTGCCACAACAGTTTCAGATTCATAACCATGAAAAGGATCAGATTCAACCAAAGTAATTATATCAGGATCAACAGAGAATTCATAATCCTTATCAGTAACAAAGATAGGTGAAGTAGCAAAAGCAGGGTCAGGTTTCATTCTATCATTTAGGGATTGCTTACTCCATTTAGCTAATAATCTTTTAAGTTCAGTTCTATTTCTGCAAGCTAAAATGGCTAAAGAAGCATCTTGATCAAATACATAACCCTTAGGAATAGTAAGTGGTTCTTCATCATCACTTTCATCAGTATCATTAGATTCAATATTTTCAATTTCTCTAGCCCTAGCAAGTTGTTCATCAAGAAAAGCACTAAGTGGCACAGTAGTATCAGGCATAGAGGTAGTTTTGACATAAGTATCATGCATAACAGAAGTGGCATCATCAATAACATGCGACATATCAGAACGAATAGCAGAAGCAGGTGTAGGTGTCGCAAGCTTACTCAAAACAGAAGGTGAATCAAGTGCAGAGCTAGATGGCAGTTCCTTACCTCCCCTCGTAGTTGAGGGATAGATCTTGGTTCTTGGATCTTTCAAGTTCTTCATAATGATAAGCAGATATATATATATCCCAAGTGACTCAAAGAATAGAGCTATGCTCCCCGGCAACGGAGCCAGAAAATAGTCTTGATAACCCACAAGTATAGGGGATCGCAACAGTTTTCGAGGGTAGAGTATTAAACCCAAATTTATTGATTCGACACAAGGGGAGCCAAAGAATATTCTCAAGTATTAGCAGCTGAGTTGTCAATTCAGCCACACCTAGAAACTTAATATCTGCAGCAAAGTGTTTAGTAGCAAAGTAATATGATAGTAGTGATAACGGTAGCAAAAGGTAACAGTAGTAAAAGCAATGTTTTTGGTATTTTGTAGTGATGATAGCAATAGCAACGGAAAAGTAAATAAGCGAAGCACACTATATGGAAAGCTCGTAGGCAATGGATCGGTGATGGAGAATTATGCCGGATGCGGTTCATCATGTAACAGTCACAACCTAGGGTGACACAGAACTAGCTTGTAACGCCCTCGATGCGGCTATATCTCCCACGTGTCGAAGCACGACTTAGAGGCATAACCGCATTGAAAGCAATGTCGCAAGTGAGGTAATCTTCACACAACCCATGTAATACATATGGGAAAGAGATACATAGTTGGCTTACAATCGCCACTTCACACAATTACATGAATAAAGCATTACATCAACCAAATACAATCAGGGCCCGACTACGGAACCAAAATAAAAGAAAAACCCCAAATGCGACAAAGGTCCCCGATCGACCCCAACTGGGCTCCACTACTGATCAACTAGAACGAAACAACACAAAGGGCAAGATCTTCATCGAGCTCCTCCTTGAGCTTGGTTGCGTCATATGCACGGTAACATAGGCACCTGCAAACTGGTTTTGGAAGTATCTGTGAGCCACGGGGACTCAGCAATCTCGCACCCGCGAGATCAAGACTATTTAAGCTTATAGGAAGGATGGAGTAATGAGGTGGAGCTGCAGCAAGCGACTAGCATATATGGTGGCTACAATCGCAAAAGAGAGCGAGAAGAGAGGGCAAAGCACGGTCGATAAAAGTATGATCAAGAAGTGATCCTATAGCAACCTACGTCAAGCATAACTCCAACACCGTGTTCACTTCCCGGACTCCGCCGGAAAGAGACCATCACGGTTACACACACGGTTGATGTATTTTAATTAAGGTCAACTTCGGGTTTTCTACAACCGGACGTTAACAAATTCCCATCTGCCCATAACCGCGGGCACGGCTTTCGAAAGTTCAAATCCCTGCAGGGGTGTCCCAACTTAGCCCATGACAAGCTCTCACGGTCAACGAAGGAATAGACCTCCACCCGAGACGTTCCGATCAGACTCGGTATCCCGGTACAACAAGACATTTCGACAGGGTAAAACTAAACCAGCAACACCGCCCGAATGTGCCGACAAATCCCAATAGGAGCTGCACATATCTCTTTCTCAGGGCACACTCAGATAGGTCAAGCTACGAGTAAAACCAACCCTCAAGTTTCCCCGAGGTGGCCCCGCAGGCTGCCCAGTTCGGACCAACACTCAGAGGAGCACTGGCCCGGGGGGGTTAAAATAAAGATGACCCTTGAGTCTGCAGAACCCAAGGGAAAGAAAAGGCTAGGTGCCGAATGGTAAAACCAATGTTGGGCATTGCTGGAAGAGCTTTACTTAAGGCGAACTGTCAAGGGGTTCCCATTATAGCCCAACCGCGTAAGGGACGCAAAATCCGGGAACATAACACCGATATGACAGAAACTAGGGCAGCAAGAGTGGAACAAAACACCAGGCATAAGGCCGAGCCTTCCACCCTTTACCAAGTATATAGATGCATTAATTAAATAAGATATATTGTGATATCCCAACAAGTAAACCTGTTCCAACAAGGAACAACATCTCCATGTTCCAACAAGGAACAAACTTCAATCTTCACCTGCAACTAACAACGCTATAAGAGGGGCTGAGCAAAGCGGTAACATAGCCAATCAACGGTTTGCTAGGACATGGTGGGTTAGAGGTTTGACATGGCAATTTGGGAGGCTGACAAGCAAATGGTAGGCATCGTAGCATTGGCATGGCAAAAGAGCGAGCAAACTAGCATAGCAAAGATAGTAGTGATTTCGAGGGTATGATCATCTTGCCTGAAATCCCGCAAGGAAGAAGAACGAGTCCAAGAAGAAGACAATCGGTCGTAGACGAACGAATCCTCACAACTCCAGAACGGAACCGAAGCTAACGAGAGAAGCAACCCGAAAAGAAACAAACAACATAGTAAACACACAAGCATAAACAAGTCATGATGCACAAACAAGTATGATGCATGTCCGGTTTAATGAGGCATGGCATGGCAAAGTGCAACAAACAAAACTACAAGTTAAGTGAAGCTCAATATGCAACGAGGTGCATGTTGACGGAACACCACATCAATCATTTAGTTATCTCTCGTTTAAGCTACCCAACAATATTAACTGTTGTTAAACATGGCAAGAGGTGAAGCATAATATAAACTATACCATCTAAACAATTTAAATGGGGCCGGATATAAAAACAACAAATCCGGTAAATCCCCATATGCATTTAGCAATTTAATGCAACAACAAGTTTAAACATTTTAAATGTTGTTATCATGATGCGGATGACATATGCAAGTTTTATGCAATTTTATGAAAATGTTGACATGAGCATGTTATGAAGCATTTGGTCACCATGGCGGAACGAAAAGGGTGCCACGGCAGCGAAACTAAAATGGTGCCATGGCAACATATCCGAAAATGATGCCACGGCAACATATCGGTTCCGGTAGCTCACGGAGATACCGGTGCAAAAGGAGGCGTGCGGATGTGCGCAACATGCTAGAGATGGTGGGGTGCTCCCGGCTTCCGGGTTCCCACGGGATAGTGGCATGGAAACGAGTGACAAATGGACACGATGCAAAAAACGGGCATCTCATACAACATGCATTCGGTCCACGGACATCATCTCGGTGTTATACCTTCGAAGCGTGCGTTTCGGGCGGATCGAGTTCGTAGAGGGAAGTAGACGTTCACGGGTCGACGGTAGTGGTACATCTCGTAGACGTTCACGGGTCGTCGTGGAGGTAGTTGTACACGGCGTCGGTAGAGGAAGTAGTTGTTCACGTGGCGACGGTAGTGGAAGTAGTTGTTCTCGCGATGGTAGTGGTTCGAGGTCTTGGCGGGTCATCATGTAGTCGTACATGTTCGTCGTGGTACACCGTTCGTAGAAGTTCGGGCGGCGGTAGTGGTACACGTTTGACGTTTTGTAGTCGAACTTGACGTTTCCAAGGGGCTCCGAATGTCGTGGTACTTGGCGAAAATTCTCGAAGATGACCTTGACGATCCTGGTTTCGGAGCAGAGGCGAGGCTGGCTGGCTACGACCGGCCTTGCAGCCGCTGCGGCCCACGCGAGCGAGCAGAGGAGGCTCACGCAGGAACTTGGCGGGCGCGGCGAGTCATCGGAGGCCGGGGACGGGGCTGCAGGGCCGGCTCGGCACGGGGACCTGGCGAGCGTGTGGAGAGGCGAGGACGGGGCGTCGGCGAGGCTCCGGTAGGGACCAAGGCGGCGGCAGGGGAGGACCCTGGTGGTCGACGGAGAGGCGCAAGGCCATGGCGGCGGAAGGAGCGGCTCGGTCGATGCTGTCCGGTCGAGGACGAAGCCGGAGAAGTAGGGGCGGAGCTGGGAAGAAGCGGCTGCAGCAGGAGCTTGGGGTCGGGTTGGCCATGGCGTGGAGGATGAACCAGGTGGCCTCAGCGAGGAGGCGCGGTGGCAGGCCGACGGGAGCAGCAGCTCGAACGGCGAGGCGTGGCCATGGAAGGAGCGGGCGGTCTCGCGGGACGGAGGCGCGGGGCGACATGGACGAAGCGGCCGCGGGGCTCGGTGCAGATTGATCGGGAGGAGCGGGGCGAGCGAGAGGAGGGAGGAGATGCGGGAGGATCGGGCAGGGGGGGTGCAGCGCGAGGAGGGAGAGATGCGGGAGTGCGTGCGACGGCGCTGGAGGAGGAACGAGGGAGAGATGGAGACCGATAGGAGTCGGGCTAGGGTTAGGTCGGTGGGGCTGGGCCTTGGGCCGGCTTAGGTAGGAGGGTTAGGTGGGCTGCGGCTGGAGAGGCCGGTTGGGTCGGCCCAAGTGGAGAGGAAATGGCCAGAGGCCTGGCTGGGCTTACCTCTCTCTTATCTCTCTTATATTTACTTTAGCAGAAAAGCAAAAAGAGAGAAGAAAAGAAAAGGAGGGTTAGGGAAAGAAAATGCGCAAGGGGATAATTTCCTTGGACTCACAAAAATATGCTCGTACCAAGAAAAATAGAAAGAGGCATGATTGAAAGATTAAATTCAAACTCATTTGATTTAAATTCAAATGATTTGAATAGGAAGTGAGGTTTGGGAAGGTCCAAAAATGTTCGGATTTTTGGTGGAGCTCCGGAAAATGATGAAAGAATAAATGGCAAAGTTGGAGATCAAGAATTAAGACAACAAAGGCATTGGGATTTTGCAAGTGTGTTATGGTGAATTCCAAAAATGGAATATTTTATTATAGCTCCCTAAATATCGAGAGGATATGTTTTAAAGAGAAATCACCATGTGAATATCCCTCGATTTAAATAGATCAACGATCTATGCAATTTATTTAGAAGAGTTTTAAAAAAAATGACATGATGGCATGATGCAATGCAAATGATGCAACAAACAAAACAAATCACACGACGAAACTCGGAGTCGCTGGAAGTCTTCTGGAGCGTCGGTCTCGGGGCGTTACATAGCTCCAGTTCATTGATATAATGTAGGCATGTATTCCGAATATAGTCATACGTGCTTATGGAAAAGAACTTGCATGACATCTTTTGTCCTACCCTCCCGTGGCAGCGGGGTCCTTACGGAAACTAAGGGATATTAAGGCCTCCTTTTAATAAACCGGAACAAAGCATTAACACATAGTGAATACATGAACTCCTCAAACTACGATCATCACCGGTAAGTATCCCGATTATTGTCACTTCGGGATTAATGGATCATAACACATAATAGGTGACTATAGACTTGCAAGATAGGATCAAGAACACTCATATATTGATGAAAACATAATAGGTTCAGATCTGAAATCATGCCACTCGGGCCCTAGTGCCAAGCATTAAGCATAGCAAAGTCATAGCAACATCAATCTCAGAACATAGTGGACACTAGGGATCAAACCCTAACAAAACTAACTCGATTACATGATAGATCCCATCCAACCCATCACCGTCCAGCAAGCCTACGATGGAATTACTCACGCACGGCGGTGAGCATCATGAAATTGGTGATGGAGGATGGTTGATGATGACGATGGCGACATATTCCCCTCTCCGGAGCCCCGAACGGACTCCAGATCAGCCCTCTCGAGAGGTTTTAGGGCTTGGCAGCGGCTCCGTATTGTAAAACGCGATGATTTCTTCTCTCTGATTTTTTTCTCATCGAAACTCAATATATGGAGGTGGAGTTGGAGTCGGAGACGCAACAGGGGGCCCACGAGGTAGGGGGGCGCGCCCTAGGGGGGCAGGTGCGCCCCCACCCTCGTGGCAAGGTGGTGGGCCCCCTGGCCGCCATCTTTTGCAGGTATTTTTTTTATTTTCTGAAAATTAGCTCCGTGAAGTTTCAGGTCATTCCGAGAACATTTGCTCCTGCACATAAATAACACCATGGTAGTTCTGCTGAAAACAGCATCAGTCCGGGTTAGTTCCATTCAAATCATGCAAGTTAGAGTCCAAAAGAAGGAAAAAATGTTTGGAAAAGTAGATACGTTGGAGACGTATCATGTTCTCAGTGCTAGATATTCTCAAATATTCTAGAAAAAATCATATTTAATTTTTAGGGCATTTGGAGAACTTTTATTTTCGGGGTATTTTTTATTGCATGGATAATTCAAAAAACAGACATAAATTACTATTTTTGCTTTATTTAATATAAATAACAGAAAGTAAAAAGAGGGTACAGAGAGTTGTGTTTTATAAATTCATCCATCTCATGCTCATCAAAAGGAATCCACTAACAAGGTTGATCAGGTCTTGTTAACAAACTCATTCCGAGTAACATGGAACCGGATAATTTTCGAATAACACTAGGTTACCTCAACAGGGACATGTACATCCCCAACAATAAGAATATCATATTTCTTCTTGAGAGTAGGAAGAGGAAATTCAAAAGCTCCAAAATAATCGATGGAATTTTTCCAACAGAGTTTATACTGTGAACTTGAGGTTGTTTCCTCAGAAAGTGTACCGTATGCTCATTGCTATTAACATGAAAAGTGACACTGCCTTTGGTGCAATCAATAACAGCCCCTGCAGTATTCAAAAAGGGTCTTCCAAGAATAATAGACATACTATCATCCTCGGGAATATCAAGAATAACAAAGTCCGTTAAAATAGTAACGTTTGCAACCACAATAGGCACATCCTCACAAATACTGACAGGTATAGCAGTTGATTTATCAGCCATTTGCAAAGATATTTCAGTAGGTGTCAACTTATTCAAATCAAGTCTACGATATAAAGAGAGTGGCATAATGAAAGTGCGTTATATCGACTAGAGGGGGGTGAATAGGCGATTTTTATGAAAGTCTTCAAAACGTGGAAGTTATGAAGACAAACGATAGAAATAAACCTATTACCATGCAGCGGAAGGTAGACTACACTAGACAAGCCATAGTCAAGTATTCAATGAAGTGAAAGCACAATGACTTAATAGCAGCAATGTAGTAAGGATCAGGTAGGAAGATATTATGAAGCCATACAGAACATGCAATCACTCAGTGAAGACAAAAGATAGTGCAATCATACAATGACTTCACAAGGAGCAACAGTAAGTAAAGGGAAGGGAAGATGAAACCAGTGACTCATTGAAGACAATGCTTTGTTGGACCAGTTCCAGTTGCTATGACAACTGTATGTCTGGTTGGGGCGGCTAGGTATTTAAACCTTAGGACACACAGTCCCGGACACCCAGTCCTGAACACGCAGCTCAGGACACCCAGTCCTCACCGTATTCCCCTTGAGCAAAGGTCACACAGACTTCTCCCAATCACTCTGGTAAGTCTTCAAGGTAGACTCCCAAACCTTCACAAACTTCGTTCACCGGCAATCCACAATGTCTCTTGGATGCTCAGAACGCGAGGCCTAACCGGCTGGAGGATGCACAGTCCTCAAGTGTAATAAGTCTTCAGATCACACAGACAAGAAGACTTAAGTGATGCCCAATTCTCTCTGGCTTTGGGTGGTTAGGCCTTTATCCTCACAAGGAATTCTCTCTCAAAGGCTTCGAGGTGGGTTGCTCTCAGACGACAAAAGCCGTACTCTCAATCTGAGCAGCCAACCGTTTATGGTTGTGGGGGGTGGGCTATTTATAGCCACTTGGCAACCCGACCTGATTTGTCCGAAATGACCCTGGGTCACTAAGGAACTGACACGTGTTCCAACGGTCAGATTTCAAACTCACACGGCAACTTTACTTGGGCTACAAGCAAAGCTGACTTGTCCGACTCTGGACAAGATTCGCTCTCATAGTCTTCACTCGAAGACATAGGTTTTTGGTTAGGCATCACTTCAGTCAGTCTGACTGGTTCTCTTGGACCCCACTTAACAGTACGGTGGTTCCTATGACTCAACACAAAAGAAAAAGAACTACGAAAGATCTAAGTCTTCGAGCTCCATAGGCTTCATGTGGTGTCTTCTCTTGTCATAGTCTTCAAATGTGAATATCTTCATATACCACCTTTGACTTCAATGTCTTCATACATTTTTAGGGGTCATCTATGGTAGGAAAACCGAATCAATGAGGGACTTCTACCTGTGTTATCCTGCAATTCTCACAAACACATTAGTCCCTCAACTAGGTTTGTCGTCAATACTCCAAAACCAACTAGGGGTGGCACTAGATGCACTTACAATCTCCCCCTTTTTGGTGATTGATGACAAACTAGTTGAAGTTTTCAACGGGGAATATAATCTGTGAAATTGTAAAGGATAAGGAATTGTCTTCATAAGTTGCAAGGGCTCCCCCTGAAGATGTGCATATAGGTACTTTGCTTTTGGAATGCAAATGCACATGGCAGGTTGTACTTGTGGAGATCCACTTCAACTTATGATGACAATCCACTATGCATGTGAAAGTATATGAAGATAATGACATGCGTAATGGAAAATGGACGTCTGCAGAATGATCTACATGCGGAATTTGTCGTCGCACATGCGGAATTTATCATCGCAAAGGAAAGTGGCAGATAAGTAGCAAACGACCATCGAGTTTAAGTGTTACAACTCAAAGAACCAAATGTAGCAAAACGAGAGTTGTAAGCACGAAGCAAAATATAAAGCACCCGCCCATATGGACCCGCTTGAAGACTATCAACCTCATATGCTTCTCCCCCTTTTGTCAGTAAGGACCAAAAAGGTTTGAAGACATAGAGCATCTACTCGTTCCCATGCGGAGTAGGTGAAGTAGCAGGGTCGTTGGTGGTGTTTGGCGGTGCTGAAGAGCTTGGAGCAGAGTTGACGCATGCTGAAGGAGGTGGTGGTGAAGTAGCATCATCTTCATCCTCGATAACTCTGGCAGTCACTGTTGCAGCAGATGAAGAGAACTCAGAGTCTTCAAGGGGTGGAGTTCCTAGCAGCACAGCTCTTCGAGGAGGTGTGGAGTCAAACTTGAATCGCTCAGTGAAGCCATCCTCTTGGAGATCATCTTCAGAACACTCCATGTACGGCGAACGGTTTCATGGGCAACGAAAGCATTCTTGGTGGCAAGATTGCGAATGCGATTAACTTCCACCAAGAGGCTTTTCATCTGACGCTTCAGCCAGTCATGATTCCTATCCTGTTTCTGATGAAGGGCCACAAGAAGCTCTCGGTCATTGAGAACACGAGTGCGCTTCTTGGGTCTTGGAGCAGTTGTACTATCAGTGGCTTCAGTAGACGCAGGGTGTGGTGCACGTGTAGTGCGAGCTAAAGGATACACCCGAGTGACTGCTTCAACTCCTTCAATGTTCTGTGAGAAACTCTGATGCTCTGCATTCTGAAGACTTAGAGGTTCCTTTGCAGGCTCAGGATAGATGGCTTCAGTAGAGATATCCACATCAGGCAGAAAAATCCTATGATTGCGAGCAGATGGCTGATTTGAGATATCGGAGTGAAGTTTAATTAGCCGCATTACCCATGGGGCGTAGAACTTCAAGCCAAACAGATCGGAGCCCGATGCAGCAAGTTGGCGGATGAATAAGTCTTGTGCATTGAAGCATTTTCCATGAAGAATATAGAAGACCAAAGTCTTCATTGCACCCTCAAGCTTGGCATTTGGAGAGCGCCCTTTGATGAGCCAGAGAGTTCGCCTGATGATGTGATAGATGGTTCGTGGCAGATACTCAAGGTCTTCAACAAAGAACTCTGTTGGATAAGCAGCATCTTGGGGCAATGGCTTCATCATGCTGAGCATCTGACTCATATTAGGTTCCGACCTCTTAAAGATGCTCTCAATAGCTTCACTATGCAGCTGACAGCCATGCTCGTAGAGATCGCCAGGAGTGGGCAAACCAGTGAGCTTAATGATGTCAAATGCATTGGCTTCGTGATGAACATTTCCGGTCATCCACTCCAGGACCCAAGTCTTTGGATCTCTACTGTACCCGCGGATGTGAAGTGTGGCATAGAATTGGAGCAGCAGCTCTTCATTCCAATGCTCTTGGTCAGTAACGAACGGCAGCAGTCCAACTTCCTTGAAGCAATCCAAAGCTTCTTATAGACAAGGCAGACCAGCTATGGCTTCAATGTCAAGGCGCTTGTGTGGGAAGATGCGACCTTGGTTGTAAATAATGCATGAGTAATAGCTTCGCTGAGGATAGCTCCAGAACCGATCAGATGATATCCTTTCCCTTGAGTAGGGGTTCCTGGAGCTATCGAAGAATGTGTTGTCTGCCCTGAAGACATTGATATTGAAGGAGCCAGGTGCTGATGCAGGACCTGGGAACCTTGGCAATCTTGGGATTGGCTTCTGTACCTGAGGCCTGTGCTCAACATGATAGTCGAACTATGGACCAGCAGCAGACTCAGGAATAGAAGTGACGGGATCAGTGGCTTCGCTGTCTTCTTTTTCCGTTGGGGAGGGCTCCACATTAGCTTCATTGGTGGTTGTGGCAGCTGCAAGATTTTCAAGCACGTTCTCCTTGAGAACTGCTTCTTGGTGGGACAGTGGAGTGGCAACTTGTGGGACTTCATCTTCCGCGCCTGATGCAGCCGGATTGTCTTCAGCAGAGACTTGAGGCCTTAGACCTTTGCGAAGCCTGCGCAACGCGGGTGACGCCTGTGGAGTTGGAGTGGGTTGGGCCTCATAGTCTTCTTCCTGTTGTGGGCGATCTGCCCATGAAGCATCCTGTGCAATTGGCGTTAGTGGACGACCAATGCTGATGAGTTCGCTGTTCTGAGGAAGGACTGCACCATCTTCTACATTGTCATGTTGACCAATGTCTTCAGCAGTGATGGGATCAGCTGCTGGAAAGTCTTCAGCTTCATGAGCCTCTGTGGAAGCAGGCTCATGGATAGTCAGTTGGCGTTCATGGTGTTCAGCTTCAGGATAGACCATAGAAATGGGTTCAACTATCAAGGGCTCTGTGGGAGCTGCCCGATCTTTCTTGGTCTTCCTCTTCTTCTTGTAGGGGGCAGTTGGAGAGGCTTCAGAATGTTTCCTCTTCCTGGCTTCAGCCTCAGCATTCCTTGTCTTCTTGAGCTCTGAAGCTGTTGATCGGCTTTTTGGCTTCGAGCCAGTCATTTTAGTTGTGAAGACAATAGGAACTGCTTCCTGCCTTGGTGCGCCAGGTTCAGCCATAGCAGGCTTCTTCTTCTTTTTGCGGACATCCTGGGGTCGATGCCAGGACGCCCAAGGGCCTTGCGCTTCTCAGCCTCATTGTAGGCTTGCACACATCTGTCAGCCAGAGTCTTCATGCGCTCACACGAACCCTAAGCTTCTGCATGTTTCTTTACAAAGGCTTCCTTGAGCTCGTGCATCATACTCTTGAAGTTCTTCACTTCCTGCACGCTGAGCTTGGCCATATGCTTCTTGAACTGAGCCTTTTCATAGTCAATCTTTTGCTTCAGTTCAACAATGCGCTGGGCAATAGCGAGTTCTGAAGCAATGGCGCCTTGGAAGGCGACACTGAGGCCAATTGGTAGCTGCAGATCTTCAAAGCTGATGTTTGGAGTGTCAAACCACTCGTCAATGAAGTTGTGGATGATGGTCACATCAAAGAGAGGCAGATCATTGAAGATTTCTGCTTCTTCTTTGCTCTTGATGAGTTGCTCAAGAGCGTCATCTGCTAGATCTTCATCACTTGACAGATCAATGTCGTCATTGCGCAGAATGGCATCAGCAGTTAGCTCTTGTCCGGTGTGAGGCAGAGGCATCTTGACTTTCTGGGGCTTGGAGATGCGAGATAAGTCTTCGGACTGCACACTATCTTCAGGAGGTGCAGTTGCCAGTGGCTTCGCCCTTGAGATTTTTGGTGAGGGGGCAGGCTTTGAAGCTTTAGGCTTCTTCATCTTCTTTGTCTTCGGCGCTGCAGGAGCTTCTTCTGATTCAGCGTCAGCTGCAGGCTCATTCACTGCAGTCCCTTGAACTAAGATGCGGGTGATGAGGCCTTCAAGGTTGTAGAAAGGACCGATGACATTGGGTTCTGCATCTCGTGTGCCATCTGCCCTTGGTGCTGAGGGACCAGGGTTGAAGTCTAACCCCAAAGTCTTCTTGTTCTGCTTCGCTGAGTTCTGGGCAAACTGGAAGTTGCGCTTGAACAGATTGTCGTCACGACACCATAGTAGTGACGATGGGTGTGCATCAGCTGGCTGTGGCCCACGGACCATGCAGGGATAGAAGCCTTGAGCAATGGCTTCATCTCTGGACCTGGGTAGAAGATTCTTGTATTGGATGTCTCCCCATGGTCTCTTGATGGCATTTTTCTCAGCATATTCCTGGGTTACAAATCGGTATTTGAACCATTGTTCTGCCCAATATCTTCGAATCCATTGGATTCGGGTCTTGCGCTGATTGTAATCCTCTTCAGGATCTGTCTTGTACAGTTCTGAGAGTTCATCTAGCAGATCTCTGGATGTTCCGCCACGACGATGTCTGCCACCCTTCCTTGCTGCTTTCTCTGAAGCCATAAACTTTAACTTGAAAGGCTTCAACACGTTCAAAGGCTTCAAAGGTTTTTCGCTTGCTGGACCAACAGGAACTGGCTTCGGGAGAATTAATGTGATGCTGTAAGAATTCTGCAAATGAATGCAGACTATGAGAACCAAAGGATTCTCCCACGGACATGTACCTGTGACAGCATTAAGGTGCGAGGGAAGGGGAAGAGGTCATATGCATTCTCAGAAGATTTTGAAGATAAATCAGTTTAGAAGACATTGACCTCATTTGCGAAGACATTCACTCATAGATAAGGAGTTGGTTCCAGATTTGTACGAATCCACAGATCAGTACAAGTGAGGAATCTAACTACTTTGTGAAGCATAAGTGAATATACTAGGCATGTTATGAGATGCAGTATGAGAGAGATCTAACTTGTGTGAATAGAAACTGCTTGTGGTAGAAAGTGACAAATCCATAGGATCAACGGTGCTGTAAAAAGGAAGTTTTATTTACCACACTAAGAACTGCTAGACGAAGTGGAAGATGAGGCCGAGCAGTTCGATCTTCCGTGCCCTAACTTGGCGACGGAGGACACCTACGGCGACGGCGGAGAGGACGATGTCCGCGGTCGGCGTGAAGACGGCGTCGGAGAGGTTGCGGCAGCGAAGCGCTTCGTCGCCGGCGTCGTCGAGGGCTAGCGGTGGCGCTAGGGTTCGTGCGAGAGTGGAAGAAGAGATAATGACCGCTGTGAAGTGTGTATTTATAGGTACATGGGCGGCACTGCGCTATTACACAGGTGCCCCTGGCGATTCGCATCTGAGGAACACGTGGCCATTATGCGGAATTTTGGGGTTTGTTCCACGTCCCACGCACACCTGGATTGTCGGGTGGTCGTTCCTACTTCTCCGGGTTTCATGTGGAGGAATGAGCATTGAAAACGGACTTAATGGTTGTCTCTGTATCTTCTGCTGAAGGACGCAGAGAAGACATTCGACAGTTTCAATAGAATGCATATGATTTGGAGAGATAGAATTTGAGATAGAAAGCATAGAGAGGTTAGGGTCCGATCACATTCACTTAGTTCAAAAGATTCAACAATGAAGACATAGCTATAAGTGAATGCTGTAGAGGACAGAACACTAATATATATATATATATATATATATATATATATATATATATATATAATCAACATAGTGAAGATAATCATGAAGATATGTTGAGATCGAAGCCAAACCAAATGTGAAGACATTGCAAGGTAACGCCATGAGTGAAACACTTCAAAATAGAACATTTGGTGGTGGCGTTACCCACCGTATAGGAAGTATTAGACCCAGACACGGCGCACAATTATCGTGGCGCTCCGAAGTCAAATTCCACATTAATGTATTCACACTTAGAATGTATGTCTTCATTGATTGAAGATATACTTTACTTCGTGTGTTGCACATCTAAGTCATCAATATGCATAAGGGTTAGGATGTGTGCCTGATCACAGGACATTTGAGGATTCCAGGATATTTAGCTCACACCGTAACTTGCAAAATCTCTTCTCATCCAAGGGCTTGGTGAAGATATCTGCCAATTGCTCTTCAGTGTTGACGTGTATGATATCAATATCTTCCTTCACAACATGATCTCTGAGAAAGTGATGACGAATTTCAATGTGCTTTGTCTTCGAGTGCTGAACTGGGTTGTTGGCGATCTTGATGGCGCTTTCGTTGTCGCAGTAAAGTGGCACTTGCTTCAGATGAATGCCATAGTCCTTGAGTGTTTGCTTCATCCACAGAAGCTGAGCGCAGCAAGATCCAGCAGCAATGTATTCAGATTCAGCAGTGGAGAGAGATACACAGTTCTGCTTCTTTGAAGACCAACATACAAGTGATCGTCCCAGAAAGTGACATGTGCCTGATGTAGACTTGCGATCAACTTTGTCACCAGCATAATCAGCATCCGAGAATCCAACCAGATCAAACTCTGAGCCCTTTGGATACCATAATCCTAGAGTTGGGGTGTGAGCCAAATATCGAAGAATTCGCTTCACAGCTAAGTGATGCGACTCCTTTGGTGCCGCTTGAAATCGAGCACACATGCAAACACTAAGCATAATATCTGGCCTAGATGCACATAGATAAAGTAAAGAACCAATCATGGAGCGGTATACCTTTTGATCGAACTCTTTACCATTGTCGTCGGGACCCAGATGATGTTTGGCTGGCATTGGTGTTGTGAAGCCTTTGCAGTCTTGCATACCGAACTTCTTCAGGCAATCTTTGAGATACTTCTCTTGAGATATGAAGATGCCATTGCGTTGTTGTCGTATTTGAAGACCGAGGAAGAACTTCAGCTCTCCCATCATGGACATCTGATATTGCTCTTGCATCATATATCCAAACTCTTCACTGTACTTCTGATTGGTGCAGCCGAAGATAATGTCATCCACATATATTTGGCACACAAACAGTTCACCATCATATGTCTTCGTGAAGAGAGTGGGGTCTAGGGAACCAGGTATGAAGCCTTTGCTCTTCAGGAAGTATTTGAGTGTGTCATACCAGGCCCGAGGGGCTTGTTTGAGGCCATACAGTGCCTTGTTGAGCTTGTATACCATGTCAGGATGTTTTGGATCTTCAAAGCCAGGCGGTTGTGCAACATACACTTCTTCTTCAATCTTGCCATTGAGAAAAGCACTCTTCACATCCATTTGATATAGAAGTATGTTGTGATGATTTGCATAGGCCAGCAGTATGCGTATGGCTTCAAGTCTAGCCACAGGAGCAAATGTTTCATCGAAGTCAATGCCTTCCACTTGAGTATATCCTTGAGCAACGAGACGAGCTTTGTTTCTGACAACTTGACCATGCTCATCTTGCTTGTTGCGGTATATCCATTTGGTGCCTATTATATTGTGCTTCCGTGGATCAGGACGCTTAACTAGTTCCCATACATTATTCAGCTCAAACTGTTGAAGCTCTTCTTGCATAGCTTGAATCCATTCAGGTTCCATGAAGGCTTCTTCAACTTTCTTGGGTTCTGTTATTGAGACGAATGCGAAGTGCCCACAGAAATTTGCTAGCTGAGTTGCCCTTGAACGAGTGAGTGGACCGGGTGCATTGATGCTATCAATTATTCTTTCAATCTGCACTTCATTGGCAACGCGAGGATGTACAGGGCGAAGACTTTGCTCTTGCTGATCATTGTCGTTGTTAGAAGGAATGTCTTCAGGCTGAGCATTGTCTTCATGTTGATCAGGTGCTGAGATGATAAGTTCTTCTTCAGGATGAGCTTCAGAAGGTATAATTTCTCCAGTTCCCATTAGCTTGATTGATTCACTGGATGGAACTTCATCTAGCACATTTGGCAGTTGCTCTCTTTGTGAACCATTGGTCTCATCGAACCGCACATCCACTGTTTCAACCACTTTGTAATGAAAGAGATTGAAGACTCTGTAGGAGTGCGAATCCTTTCCATATCCAAGCATAAAACCCTCATGTGCTTTTGGTGCAAACTTTGAGGTGTGATGTGGGTCCTTGATCCAGCACCTTGCGCCAAATACTCTGAAGTAACTGACATTTGGCTTCTTGCCAGTAAGGAGCTCATAAGATGTCTTGTTCAGAAGCTTGTGAAGATAAACACGATTGATTGTATGGCATGCAGTATCAATGGCTTCAGGCCAGAATTTTCTTGGGGTCTTGTATTCATCTAGCATCGTTCTGGCCATCTCAATGAGTGTTCTGTTCTTGCGTTCGACGACGCCATTCTGCTGTGGCGTGTACGGGGCTGAGAATTCATGTGTGATGCCCAAGGTATCAAGATATGTATCAAGGCCAGTGTTCTTGAATTCAGTGCCATTGTCACTTCTGATGTGCTTTATCTTGGCGCCATAATTGTTCATAGCTCGATTGGCGAAGCGTCTGAAGACATCCTGCACTTCAGTCTTGTAAAGGATTATGTGCACCCAAGTGTATCTAGAGTAATCATCAACAATAACGAAGCCATAGAGGCATGCAGTAGTAGTAAGAGTTGAGTAATGAGTGGGACCGAAAAGATCCATGTGAAGCAGTTCGAAGGGTCGAGTAGTGGTCATGATTGTCTTCGAGGATGTTTGGCCCTCGTCATCTTCCCTGCTTCACAGGCACCGCATAAGTGGTCTTTCTTGAACTTGACGCCCTCGATGCCTATGACATGCTTCTTCTTCGCAAGGGTGTGGAGGTTCCTCATGCCAGCATGCCCAAGCCTCTGATGCCAGAGCCAGCATTCTGAAGCTTTTGCTAGAAGACATACGGCAAGCTGTGGTCCTGCTGAGAAATCTACTACGTACAGATCATCTTTTCGATACCCTTCAAACACTAGAGACTTGTCAGATTCCATTAGTACAAGGCAACGATATTTTCCAAATATTACGATCATGTTCAAATCGCAAAGCATTGAGACAGACATTAAGTTGAAGCCAAGGGATTCAACAAGCATGACTTTGTCCATGTGTTGATCCCTTGAGATTGCAACTCTACCTAGACCCAATACCTTACTTTTACCAGTGTCAGCAAATGTGATGTGGCTCTTGTCGGATGGACGTAAGGTTGAGTCCATAAGAAGACTTCTTTTGCCAGTCATGTGATTTGTACACCCACTATCAATAATCCATTCTGAAGACGCTGGTGTCGTACCCTACAGTGCAGTTAGGGGGATAGGCTTCACCAAGAGCATTGTGAAGCAAAAACATTTGACGAACCAATGGGTTATGAAAGCTTAGATCCAGATTAGGACTAATAGGGAGAGTAGCAAGCGATTCAGGAACGAAGTACATAGTAAGACAATTCGGGCATTTGATCTTGCGCCCTACAAGATGTTTAAGGTCCCCAGCAATGGCGTCAGACGATTTTGGTTTTCTGCTGGAGACCTTTCCCTGCAAAAGAGAGTTAAGCTTTCTTAGCCACCCACATCTTCAAGGGTGGCTGAGAAGCAATAAGTCTAAGTGCAGCATCTGAGAATTTTGGCTTTGGAGCCCTAGCAAACAGTCTTGCAGGCGGACAATAGTACTCATAAGAATAAGCAGAATAGTTCTTGGTCTTATGAACATGGCGGTTTGATGAACCGCTCTCATATTCATATGCCTGAGTATGGTTTCCCTGCAAAACTTTTTGCGTTAGTGCGACTCAGGTGAGTCCTCTATCTGTATGAAGCCTTTGGACCGTATGAAGCCTTTGGTCTGATGTTTGTCTTCTTCACGTGAGGTGTCATGATGACATTCACACGAAGATTCTCCAGACACCTTTTCGGAACCCAGATCTTCTTCATAGGCGGTCCATTCCTGCAGTTAGTACCAATGTACCTGGCAAACACTTCACCATTCTGATTCTTAAATAGTATATAGTTTGCATCAAAGGATTCATCAATGATAATGGGGTTAGCACAGGTGAAGCCAGATAGATTGGATGGGTCTGCTGAAGGTTCCTTTGCAGCAACCCACATGGTTTTGGGGTATTGCTCAGGTTTCCAGTAAGAGCCATCAACATTCATTTTCCTTACGAACCCAACACCCTCTTTCCTCGGGTTTCGGTTCAGAATCTGCTTTTTGAGGACATCACATAGTGTCTGATGCCCTTTAAGACTTTTGTACATCCCTGTTTCAAGCAATGTCTTCAACCTAGCATTCTCATCAGCAATAGCAGTGGTATCCTCAGCAGAGGGGTTAGTTACCACATCAACAGTTGAAGATATTGCAATAGTAGTAGCAGTAGAACATTCAGCAACAAAAGTAGCATTATCACGCTCAATGCATTTAAGACATGGTGGTTCAAATCCTTCCTAAGCGGGACTGATCTGTTTGGAGTGAAGTGACTCGTTTTCCTTTTGAAGATCTTCATGAACCGCTCTCAATTTCTCAAGATCTTGCTTCCTTTGAAGATAATCATAGGAAAGCTTTTCATGAGTTGTTGAGAGAGTTTCATGACGACTTTCAAGTTCCTGATACTTAACGTGAAGATTTTTTATGTCTTCAATTAAGGATTCAGATCGAGTCATTTCAGCACCTAACAGATCATCGCTTCTGTCTAACAGTTTTTGAATATGTTCTATAGCTTTCTGCTGTTCAGTTGCAATTTTAGCAAGTGTTTTGTAGCTAGGTTTTGAACCACAATCAGAGTCATCGTCACTAGATGTTTGATAGTGAGTAGTGCGTGTGTTTACCTTGGCACCGCGTGCCATGAAGCAGTAGGTAGAAGCGGAGTAGTCCTTGTCATTGCATCGGTGTCGGTGACGAGGTCATTGTCTTCAGTATTGAAGATGGACTTGGCAACGTATGTTGTAGCCAGACTTGCGACGCCTGAATCAGACTCCTCCTCAGACTCCACCTCCGCCTCCTCAGAAGCGGACTCCTCCTCTAAGTCCATTTCCTTGCCAACAAACGCACGTGCCTTGCCAGATGAGCTCTTCTTGTGTGATGAAGACTTTGAGGAAGACTTGGACGAAGACTTTGAGTATTTCTTCTTCTTCTTGTCGTCAGAGTCATATTCCTTGCTCTTCTTCTTCTTTTTGTTCTCATTGTCCCACTATGGACACTCAGAGATGAAGTGGCCAGGTTTCTTGCACTTGTGACATGTTTTCTTCTTGTAGTCGTGAGCAGAAGCTTCATCATTCCTTGAGCTTGATCAGGAAGACTTTCTGAAGCCTTTCTTCTTGGTGAATTTTTGGAACTTCTTCACAAGCATAGCAAGTTCTCTTCCAATGTCTTCAGGATCATCAGAACTGCTGTCAGATTCTTCTTCAGATGAGGAGACAACTTTTGCCTTCAAGGCACGAGTTCGCCCATAGTTTGGACCGTAGATATCTCTTTTCTCAGAAAGCTGAAACTCATGTGTGTTGAGCCTCTCAAGTATGTCAGATGGATCGAGTGTCTTGAAATCAGGACGTTCTTGAATCATCAGGGCTAGGATGTCAAATGAACTATCAAGTGATCTCAGTAGTGTCTTGACGACTTTATGTTTGGTGATCTCAGTAGCGCCGAGGGCTTGAAGCTCATTTGTGATGTCAGTGAGTCGGTCAAAAGTGTGCTGGACATTCTCATTATCATTTCGCTTGAAGCGGTTGAAGAGGTTGCGAAGGACACTGATTCTCTGATCTCTCTGGGTTGAGATGCCTTCATTGACCTTGGAGAGCCAGTCCCAGACCAGCTTAGATGTCTTCAAAGCACTCACATGGCCATACTGTCCTTTGGTCAGGTGACCACAGATGATATTCTTGGCAGTAGAGTCCAGTTGAACAAATTTCTTGACGTCAATAGCAGTGACACCTTCTCCAGCCTTGGGAACGCCGTTTTCTATGACATACCATAGGTCGACATCAATGGATTCAAGATGCATGCGCATCTTATTCTTCCAGTAGGGATATTCAGTTCCATCGAAGACGGGGCACGCAGCGGAGACTTTAATTATCCCTGCAGTCGACATAGCTAAAACTCCAGGTGGTTAAACCGAATCACACAGAACAAGGGAGCACCTTGCTCTGATACCAATTGAAAGTGCGTTATATCGACTAGAGGGGGGTGAATAGGAGATTTTTATGAAAGTCTTCAAAACATGGAAGTTATGAAGACAAACGATAGAAATAAACCTATTACCATGCAGCGGAAGGTAGACTACACTAGACAAGCCATAGTCAAGTATTCAATGAAGTGAAAGCACAATGACTTAATAGCAGCAATGTAGTAAGGATCAGGTAGGAAGATATTATGAAGCCATACAGAACATGCAGTCACTCAGTGAAGACAAAAGATAGTGCAATCATACAATGACTTCACAAGGAGCAACAGTAAGTAAAGGGAAGGGAAGATGAAACCAGTGACTCGTTGAAGACAATGATTTGTTGGACCAGTTCCAGTTGCTGTGACAACTGTACGTCTGGTTGGGGCGGCTAGGTATTTAAACCTTAGGACACACAGTCCCGTACACCCAGTCCTGAACACGCAGCTCAGGACACCCAGTCCTCACCGTATTCCCCTTGAGATAAGTTCACACAGACCTCGCCCAATCACTCTGGTAAGTCTTCAAGGTAGACTCCCAAACCTTCACAAACTTCGTTCACCGGCAATCCACAATGTCTCTTGGATGCTCAGAACACGACGCCTAACCGGCTGGAGGATGCACAGTCCTCAAGTGTAATAAGTCTTCAGATCACACAGACAAGAAGACTTAAGTGATGCCCAATTCTCTCTGGCTCTGGGTGGTTAGGGCTTTATCCTCGCAAGGAATTCTCTCTCAAAGGCTTCGAGGTGGGTTGCTCTCAAACGACAAAAGCCGTACTCTCAATCTGAGCAGCCAACCGTTTATGGTTGTGGGGGATGGGCTATTTATAGCCACTTGGCAACCCGACCTGATTTGTCCGAAATAACCCTGGGTCACTAAGGAACTGACACATTTTCCAACAGTCAGATTTCAAACTCACACGACAACTTTACTTGGGCTACAAGCAAAGCTGACTTGTCCGACTCTGGACAAGATTCGCTCTCATATTCTTCACTCGAAGACATAGGTTTTTGGTTAGGCATCACTTCAGTCAGTCTGACTGGTTCTCTTGGACCCCACTTAACAGTACGGTGGTTCCTATGACTCAACACAAAAGAAAAAGAACTACGAAAGATCTAAGTCTTCGAGCTCCATAGGCTTCATGTGGTGTCTTCTCTTGTCATAGTCTTCAAATGTGAATATCTTCATATACCACCTTTGACTTCAATGTCTTCATACATTTTTAGGGGTCATCTCTGGTAGGAAAACTGAATCAATGAGGGACTTCTACCTGTGTTATCCTGCAATTCTCACAAACACATTAGTCCCTCAACTAGGTTTGTCGTCAATACTCCAAAACCAACTAGGGGTGGCACTAGATGCACTTACACATAACACTAACACCGGCTCCAAGATCACATAAAGTAGTTTTAACATAGTTTCTTTTAATTGAGCATGGTATAGTTGGTACTCCGGGATCTCCTAGTTTCTTAGGTATTCCACCCTTAAAAGTATAATTAGCAAGCATGGTGCAAATTTCAGCTTCCGGTATCTTTCTTTCATTAGTAACAATTTCTTTCATATGCTTAGCATAAGGATTCATTTTGAGCATATCAATCAAATGCATACGCAAGAAGATAGGTCTAATCATTTCAGAAAAGCACTCAAAATCCTCATCATACTTTTTCTTGGATGGTTTAGGAGGAAAAGGCATGGGTTTCTGAACCCATGATTCTCTTTCTTTACCGTGCTTCCTAGCAACAAAGTATCTCTTATCATAACGTTGATTCTTTGATTGTGGGTTATCAAGATCAACAACAGGTTCAATCTCTACTTCATTGTCATTACTAGGTTGAGCATCAACATGAACATCATTATTAACATTATCACTAGGTTCATGCTCATTACCAGATTGTGTTTCAGCATCATAAATAGAAATATCATCGGGATTATCAGGTGTGTCTACAACAGGTTTACTAGAAGCATGCAAAGTCCTATCATTTTTCTTTTTCTTCCTCTTAGAAGGACTAGGTGCATCAATAATATTTCTTTGAGAATATTGCTCAATTCTCTTAGGATGGCCCTCAGGATACAAAGGTTCCTGAGTCATCTTACCACCTCTAGTCATAACTCTACAACATTACCATTTTTCTTACTATTTAATTCATTGAGCAAATCATTCTGAGCTTTCAGTACTCGTTCTACTTGAGTGGTAACCATAGAAGCATGTTTACTAATAAGTTTAAGTTCACCTTTAACATTAGCCATATAATCACCCAAGTGCTCAAGCATATCAGCATTGTGTTTTAATTCTCTACCAAAATAAGCATTGAAGTTTTCTTGTTTAACCATAAAGTCATCAAACTCATCCAAGCATGGGCTAGCAAACTTAGTAAATGGGATTTCAGCTTTATCATATCTATAGAGATAATTTACATTTACTACCTGTGTCGGGTTATCAAGACCATGTATTTCTTCTACAGACGGTAAATTAAGACCATGTATTTCTTCAATAGGAGGTAAATTCTTAACATCTTCAGCTTTAATACCCTTTTCCTTCATAGATTTCTTTGCCTCTTGCATATCTTCAGGACTAAGAAATAGAATACCCCTCTTCTTCGGAGTTGGCTTAGGAGTTGGTTCAGGAATTGGATCAGGAAGTGTCCAATTATTTTCATTAGTCAACATATTATTCAATGGAATTTTAGCTTCATCCAGTGTTCTTTCCCTGAAAACACAACCAGCACAACTATCCAGGTGGTCTCTGGAAGCATTGGTTAGTCCATTATAAAAGATATCAAGTATTTCATTTTTCTTAAGAGGATGATCATGCAAAGCATTAAGTAATTGGAGAAGCCTCCCCCAAGCTTGTGGGAGACTCTCTTCTTCAATTTGCACAAAATTATATATTTCCCTTAAAGCAGCTTGTTTCTTATGAGCGGGGAAATATTATCCTGGGGACTACACACACAACCAGGATCAAGAGAGTTAAACCATATCTTTGCATCACCCATTAATGAGAATGGAAATAATTTCAGGATATAATAGTAGCGAGTTTTCTCATCATTAGTGAACAGGGTAGCTATATCATTTAATTTAGTAAGATGTGCCACAACAGTTTCAGATTCATAGCCATAGAAAGGATCAGATTCAACTAAAGTAATTATCTCCGGATCAACAAAGAAATCATAATCCTTATCAGTAACAAAGATAGGTGAAGTAGCATAAGCAGGATTATATTTCATTCTAGCATTTAGAGTTTTTTGTTTCAGCTTAGCTAATAATTTCTTAAGATCACTCCTATCATTGCAAACAAGAAAATCTCTAGCATTTTCTTCATCCATAACATACCCTCAGTCACAACAGGTAATTCATATCTATGGGGAGAGTCTTCATCGTCACTTTCATCAATATTATCAGTTTCAATAATTTCATTCTCTCTAGCCCTAGCAAGTTGTTCATCAAGAAATTCACCAAATGGCACAGTAGTATCAAGTATAGAAGTAGTTTCATCATAAGTATCATGCATAGCAGAAGTGGCATCATCAATAACATGCGACATATCAGAATGAATAGCAGAAGCGGGTATAGGTGTCGCATGCTTACTCAAAATAGAAGGTGAATCAAGTGCAGAGCTAGATGGCAGTTCCTTACCTCCCCTTGTAGTTGAGGGATAAATTTTTGTTTTAGCGTCTTTCAAGTTCTTCATAATGATAAGAAGATATAAATCCCAAGTGACTCAAAGAATAGAGCTATGCTCCCCGGCAACGGCGCCGGAAAATAGTCTTGATAGCCCACAAGTATAGGGGATCGCAACAATTTTCAAGGGTAGAGTATTCAACCCAAATTTATTGATTCGACACAAGGGGAGCCAAAGAATATTCTCAAGTATTAGCAGCTGAGTTGTCAATTCAACCACACCCGGAAACTTAATATCTGCAGCAAAGTATTTAGTAGCAAATTAATATGATAGTAGTGGTAACGGTGGTAAAAGGTAATGGTAGAAAAAGTAATATTTTTGGTATTTTGTAGTGATGATAACAATAGCAACGGAAAAGTAAATAAGCGAAGAACAATATATGGAAAGCTCGTAGGCAATGGATCGGTGATGGAGAATTATGCCGGATGCGGTTCATCATGTAACTGTCATAACCTAGGGTGACACAGAACTAGCTCTAGTTCGTCAATGTAATGTAGGCATGTATTTCGAATATAGTCATACGTGCTTATGGAAAAGAACTTGCATGACATCTTTTGTTCTACCCTCCCGTGGCAGCGGGGTCCTATTGGAAACTAAGGGATATTAAGGCCTCCTTTTACTAGAGTACCGGACCAAAGCATTAACACATAGTGAATACATGAACTCCTCAAACTACGGTCATAACCAGAAAGTATCCCGATTATTGTCACTTCGGGGTTAACAGATCATAACACATAATAGGTGACTATAGACTTGCAAGATAGGATCAAGAACTCTCATATATTGATGAAAACATAATGGGTTCAGATCTAAAATCATTGCACTCCGGCCCAAGTGACAAGCATTAAGCTTGGCAAAGTCATAGCAACATCAATCTTAGAACATAGTGGATACTAGGGATCAAACCCTAAAAAAACTAACTCGATTACATGATAAATCTCATCCAACCCATCACCGCCCAGCAAGCCTATGATGGAATTACTCACGCACATCGATGAGCATCATGAAATTGGTGATGGAGGAAGGTTGATGATGACGATGGCGATGGATTCCCCTCTCCAGAGCCCCGAACGGACTCCAGATCAGCCCTCCCAGGAGAGTTTAGGGCTTCACTGCGGCTCCGTATCGTAAAACGCGATGAATCCTTCTCCTTTGTTTTTTCTCCCCGAAAGTGAATATATGGAGTCTAGGTTGAGGTCAGTGGAGCGTCAGGGGGGCCACGAGGCAGGGGGCGCGCCCCCACCCTCGTGGGCAGGTGTAGGCCCCCTTGACGTGGATCTTCCTTCCATTATTTATTATATATGCCAAAATAATGCTTCGTTGATTTTCAGGTCATTCCGAGAACTTTTATTTCTGCACACAAAAATAACACCATGGCAATTCTGCTGAAAACAGCGTCAGTCCAGGTTAGTTCCATTCAAATCATGCAAGTTAGAGTCCAAAACAAGGGTAAAAGGGTTTGGAAAAGTAGATACAATGGAGACGTATCAATGAGTTGTTATTTGATCAACGGTATCACATCATTAGGAGAATGATGTGATCGACTTGACCCATTTCGTTAGCATAGCACTTGATCGTTTAAGTTTACTGCTATTGCTTTCTTCATGACTTATACATGTTCCTATGACTATGAGATTATGCAACTCCCGAATGCCGAAGGAACACTTTGTGTGATACCAAACATCACAACGTAACTGGGTGATTATAAAGGTGCTCTACAGGTGTCTCCGATGGTGTTCGTGGAGTTGGCATAGATCAAGAATAGGATTTGTCACTCCGATTGTTGGAGAGGTATCTCTGGGCCCTCTCGGTAATGCACATCACTATAAGCCTTGCAAGCAATGTGACTAATGAGTTAGTTGCGGGATGTTGCATTACAGAATGAGTAAAGAGACGTGACGGTAACGAGATGGAACTAGGTATTGAGATACCGACGATCGAATCTCGGCAAGTAACATACCAGTGACAAAGGGAACAACATATGTTGTTATGCGGTTTGACCGATAAATATCTTTGTAGAATATGTAGGAACCAATATGAGCATCTAGGTTCTGCTATTGATTATTGACCGAAGACGTGTCTTGGTGATGTCTACATAGTTCTCGAACCCGTAGGGTCCGCACGCTTAAAGTTCTGTGACGATCGGTATTATGAATTTTTGTGTTTTGATGTATCGTAGGTAGTTTGGAGTCCCGGATATGATCACGGACATGACGAGGAGTCTCGAAATGGTCGAGACATAAAGATCGATATATTGGAAGGTTATATTCGGACACCGGATGAGTTCCGGGGGTTATGGGATAAATAACAGAGAACCGGGAGGTTATGGGAACCTCCCGGGGGGTTATTGGGCCTTATGGGCCCAAGTGGAGGAAGAGGAGAGGCGGCCAGCTAGGGGCGCGCGGCCCCCTAGCTCAAAACGAATTGGACTAGGGGGCTGGGCCCCCTTTCCTTCTTCTTCTCCTCCTGTAGCGACCAGACCTCAAACAGTCTGATCTCTGTGCTCCGGTGTCATCCCTGGATCAGTACTGCTGACACCACACAGTACTCAAAGGATTTATAACAGAGTAGCAATCACACACTTATTACATCGAGGATCTCCATAGAGAACTTATTACAATAAATATGGCTTAAGGCCATCAAATAACGATAACAGCGGAAGGGTTGGAAGATAAGTGAGTCCATCAACTCCAACGGCATCACTGAGTATAGAACCACTACCTAAAGATTCCTTAATCATCGTCTGAAAAGTCTGCAACATTAACGTTGCAGCCCGAAATGGGTCAGCACATGGAATATGCTGGCAATGTAACATATAGAGAGTAATGGAATGAAACAGCTATACTATATGCATATTTGGCTGGTGGAAAGCTCTATGGTTACAGTTTTGCGTAAAGCCAATTTTTCCCTACTTCAAAGGAATAAATTTATTTAACTATCATGGTAGTTGTTAAACATTGAGAATGGTTGACAACATCCTCAATCCCAATTAAGCATCATCATTAAACAAAGCCCAACAAAATTAATTTAGGGTAACATGTTGAGATTCACATGATAATCCAAGTACTAGATACTCAAGATGTCCATAACCGGGGACACGGCTAACCATGATTAGTTTATTACACTCTACAGAGGTTTGCTCACTTATCCCCACAAGACTCGATCACCTCCGTTTGGTTTCTCGCACTACACGGTGTTTGAGAAGACGGATGACCGAGACATAGTCTTTCAGAAGTGCTAGCACCTTACGATCGGGTAGACCGTACCACCTACATCCCCTACATCTGCTAGTCTACCACTGTAAGAGTTTGCACGACTTAGTCAACTATGCTAGAGCCCATAATAGCTTGTGGCTGCACATGGAAGTTTCTAGTATGAATATTCTCATGATCCCTTCGAGCCTGGGTGGCGGTCCAAAAGAAAACAGGTAAGTCCTGGAATACCTAGGTGCCTCAATCCACGCAGATGTGTGTTTAAGTTGCCACCTTAGATAAACCATTAATTAACAAACTCACATCTGTCATGGATATCACTCACCCAATCCACGTCTACTAGCATAGCATGGCATAATAAGCAAACGTAGAAGTAACTCCCAAAGGTTTGATAATAAACAGGTAATAGGTACTACCTCAACTACTTCCCATCCCACAATTTAATTAGATCCTAATCATGCAATGTGTGAGGATTGATCTAATGCAATAAAACTGGGTAGTAGGAAAGGTATGATCAAAGTGTTACTTGCCTTGCTGATGATCCGGGAAACCTAGCGATTCGAAGTAACAGGCGGCGCACTCCGGGTATTCTATCGCAGACAAACAAACAAGCATACAATAAGTACTCATCTAATGCACAGGTAAAATTCAAATAAGAGATCTAACCAGAAGGTTCAACTTAAGAACTCCGGTTTGCAAAAAGAATCAAATCGAACGAAGCAACGAAAGTCAAACGGCGAAAGAAAACAACTTTATTCTACTATTCTGGATCTAAGGCAAATTTTACAATAGCAAAAACTTGTTTAAGTTGGTTAAACGGATAGCGGGTTTCGAGACGAAACACCAGGCGCTTGAATCGCCTGATTCCGATAAACGAGCGAAAAGTTATACTAAAACGAAAATCGGATCAGGAATCGCGATCAGAAAAATCGCGGGTTAAATCCGAGAAAAAGAAAAACGACGAACGTTCGTTAGAACGAACGAACGGACGAACGCTTGCTATTTAAATAAATCGGAAAACCGATCTATTTAAAAAAACCAAAACTAAAAAAACCGACGGAAAAAACGAACGGTTTTTCATAAAAAAATAAAAAAACTGGCGCGGAAATCGAGGCGACCTCGGGCGGCGTGTCGGTGGCGGCGGCGTCGGCGACGGGTGGCGCGGGGCGGCGGCAGCGGTGGCGGGCGTTGGGGGCGGCTCGGCTAGGGTTTGGCTGGGGCTGGGCCTCCCCCCGGCTTATATAGCCTAGTCGGGCCGGAGTCCTAGTCGGACACGGTCCGTTAGGTCGGTTCGTTTTTTTAAATAACTAGCACAAATGCCCGTGCGTTGCAACGGTAAAGTAAATTAATATGTTTCCATCGAAAAGTTCACCAAAGTGGCACGAGGGCATCTTTAAATATTACTCTCTGTTACAATCCCATGAAATATTGTTTCTCAGACACAACCCACAATCCCATTTAAATATATATCCAGGTCCGTAGACCATCTAGCGTCGACTACAAGCACTGAAACAACAACTGCCGCTGATAAAGAAAAGCGTAGATTGGAAGAATTCAACTTATAGGCACACCGACATAGACAAAGAAAGAGCGGATCCAAGCTGATCCACGGAAGACAAACACCGACCAAATCCCATGATATCTATCGAAGAACTACACACGTCCTTCGATGATGCTAGAAGCATCATCATGGCGGGGATCTTCAGGGAGCCGCCACCGCCTCGTCTTTCTAAGTAGGACATGAACCCTACCAAAACGAAAAAATACCTAAAAACAAAGCCCTCCTGCCGGCAAGGACAGTGATCCATAGGAGACGAGGCGGCATGGCGGCTACACAGCAGGAGGCAGCGGAAACCCTAGGCTTTTTGTGTCCTCCTCTATTTATCTCATGCAGCCCCCAATCCAAGTTAATTCTTGCGGATTACTGTTTGTTTGTTGCTTCTCCAAGTGGCTGGTTGTTTGTACAAGCACCTCACGCAAGTATATAAATTGGTCAGATTTTGTGTTAAAAAGTGAGGTGGGACTATTTTGTTAGGAAACAAACCTGTTTCTCGCATAGTCATCAGCTTATTTTTAAACAAGCATAATCGTCAGCTAGCTTTGGCTACATTGTTCTTTTGCTTGGTATAGTTAGTTAGTTTTTTCAGAAACGTATCGCATAGTTAGATGGCCGTGAGATCGAACAACCATGCAAGCAGTAGTATTTTTCTATATATATATTCTGAAAGACCACCCATATACTCGTAGCCCACAAGAGAAAAATTATTAGAAGGCCCACTTGCTTGCTTGGCTCCTGGCCGAGTACGTACCGATGGAGCGATCGATCTTAAAACAGCGATACGAAGTTACAAACCACCTCCTCGCCACCTCGTACATGACGTTAGTACCACCTCACTACCTCGTACGTGACCAAAACTTACAGTAGAAAAAAAACTAATCGCGGGACGAAACTAAGAATATCACCTTACTTTAATAGTAGGTATAGACTACGCGCAGAAGAAAAAAAAAGAAATACTAAACGGACTCCAAAAATCCCGAAATAAATTTTCCCGGGCTTCTAAAATCAAGCCGCACAAGGTGAACATTTATTTGGGGCGTAAATGCAATTTTGAAAAATGCACATTTTTCCTAAATTCAAATAAAATAACGAAAAACTCCGAAATAAAATCTTATTTGATTTTATTATTAAATCCTCAATATTTCTTTATTTTGGGAATGTCATTTTATTCCCTCTCTCATATTTTTGTAATAGAAACAATTGACGATAAAATAACAAAATCAAATGATCCTATTCTCAAAATTTGAGAAAACTCAAATATGAAGATAACGAAATCCCCAACTCTCTCCGTGGGTCCTTGAGTTGCGTAGAATTTCTAGGATCAACCAAAATGCAAAATAAAATATGATATGCATTTATGATCTAATGTATAACATTCCAAATTGAAAATTTGGGATGTTACAAACCTACCCCCCTTAAGATGAATCTCGCCCTCGAGATTCGGGTTGGCTAGAAAATAGGTGAGGGTGGTCCTTGAGCAAATCTTCCTCTCGTTCCCAGGTAGCTTCGTCCTCCGTGTGGTGGCTCCACTGAACCTTGCAAAACTTGATAACCTTGCTGCGAGTGACTCGACTGGCAAACTCGAGAATCTTAACTGGTTTCTCCTCACAGGTCAAATTGTTGTCCAATTGGATTGCTTCCAATGGCACTGTATCTCTCAAAGGTATGTCAGCCATCTCCGCATGGCATTTCTTCAACTGGGAAACGTGGAACACATCATGAACTCCTGACAATTCTTCGGGCAATTCCAACTTGTAGGCCACTTCTCCCATACGCTCCAAAACTCGATATGGTCCTGCAAATCATGGCGCTAACTTTCCTTTAACTCCAAAACGCTTTGTTCCCCGAAGTGGTGATACTCGAAGATAAGCTCTATCTCCAACTTCGTAAACTGTCTCCTTGCATTTTGAATCTGCATAACTCTTTTGTCTGGACTGGGCTACCTTGAGCCTATCGCGAATCAACTTCACCTTCTGTTCAGACTCTTTAATCAAGTCAGGTCCAAACAACTGGCGGTCTCCAACTTCGTCCCATGACAACGGTGTCCTGCACCTCCTTCCGTACAAAGCTTCGAAAGGGGCCATTTTTAAACTGGTTTGGTAGCTGTTGTTGTAAGAGAACTCCGCATATGGCAAATTCTCGTCCCAACTAGATCCGTAATCTAGCGCACAAGCTCTCAGCATATCCTCCAAAATCTAATTGACTCTCCCGGTCTGTCCATCTGTCTGTGGATGAAAAGCTGTACTGAATTCTAGCCTGGTTCCCAAAGTTTCATGCAACTGCTTCCAGAACTTTGAGGTAAATTGGGTTCCTCTATCTGATACGATACTCCTCGGAACTCCATGCAGACATATGATCCTGGTCATGTATATCTTTGCCAACTTTGCACTGGTGTAGGTAGTCTTTACTGGGATGAAATGAGCTACTTTCGTCAATCGATCAACTACAACCCAAATCGAGTCATAGCCTGAATGAGTCCTGGGTAATCCCGTGATAAAATCCATGCCTAATTTATCCCACTTCCATTCGGGTATCGGCAATGGTTGTAACAATCCTACTGGCTTCTGATGCTCCGCCTTTACTCTCTGACATACATCACAAACTTCTACGTACTCCGCAATATCTTTCTTCATTCCGGTCCACCAGAAAATGTCTTTCAAATCCAAATACATCTTGGTATTTCCTGGGTGAATCGAATATGGTGAACCGTGTGCCTCTTGCAGAATCAACTTCCTAATCTCCGGGTCATTGGGCACATAAACACGGTCTTCAAACCATAGGGTGTCGTGCTCATCCTCACGAAATCCTTTAGCCTTTCCTTTGATAAGTTTCTCCTTAATAGAGGCAATCTCCTTGTCAGTCTTCTGAGCTTCTCTGATTTTATCCATCAATGTAGACTGAATATCCAATGCTGCTACATAGCCTCTCGGAACTATTTCCAAACATAGTTCACGAAGATTTTCTGCTAACTCCCTTGGTATTCCTCCCATCATTAATGTATTGACGTGGCTCTTACGGCTTAATGCGTCAGCTACTACATTAGCCTTCCTGGGATGGTAATGCAATCTCATATCATAATCCTTGATGAGCTCCAACCATCTCCTCTGTCGGAGGTTTAACTCCTTCTGTGTGAAAATGTATTTCAAACTCTTATGGTTCGTGTACACCTCACAATGATTTCCAATCAGAAAATGTCTCCATGTCTTCAATGCATGCACTACGACTGCTAACTCCAAATCATGCGTAGCATAATTCAATTCATGAGGCTTCAGTTGTCTTGAGGCATATGAAACAACTCTCCCTTCCTGCATAAGCACTGCTCCAAGTCCTTGACGTGAAGCGTCGCAATACACCTCATAATCTTTGGTCTGGTCTGGCAAAATCAACACTAGTGAGGTAACCAAACATTTCTTCAACTCCTGGAAACTAGCCTCACATTCCTCCATCCATATGAACTTGGTTTCCTTCTTTAATAACTCCGTCATAGGCTTCGCTATCTTTGAGAAATTTTCAATGAATCTCCGGTAGTATCCCGCGAGTCCAAGAAAACTCCGGATCTCTCCCACGGTGGTTGGTGCTTCCCACTTGGTCACGGTATCAACTTTGGTAGGCTCTACTGCTATACCTTCTCCAGATATAACGTGTCCGAGGAATCCTACTTCCTTCAACAAAAACTCACATTTGCTGAACTTGTCATAGAATTGATGTTCTCTGAGCTTTCCAAGTACCAAACGCAAATGCTCCTTATGCTCCTCGTCATTCTTCGAGTAGACCGGGATATCATCAATGAACACTACGACGAACTTATCCAAAAACTCCATAAATACTTTGTTCATCATGTTCATAAAATATGCAGGTGCGTTAGTCAGACCAAATGACATAACGGTATACTCGTACAACCCATACCTGGTGGTAAAAGCTGTCTTAGGAATATCCTGTTCTCGAATCTTCAACTGGTGGTATCCTGATCGCATATCGATCTTGGAAAATACCTTAGCTCCTTGCAATCGATCAAACAGATCATTGATCATTGGTAGTGGGTACTTGTTCTTGATCATTACTTCATTCAATCCTCGATAATCAACAACCATCCTTAACGATCCATCCTTCTTCTCCACTAGAAGTACTGGCGATCTCCAAGGCGAAGAACTTGGGCGAATATATCCCTTATCCAGTAACTCCTTAATCTGCTTCTTAATTTCCACCAAATCCTTTGCTGGCATCCTATATGGTCTCTTTGATATTGGCCTGGTGCCTGGCAATAGCTCAATCAAAAACTCAATATCTCTATCCGGTGGCATGCCTGGCAACTCTTCTGGAAATACTTCAGGGAAATCCTTCACTACTGGTACTTCCTCCTGCACAACTCCTGTTAAGCAATTTACTTGAGTCCTCTTTGGCACATGTCGGGATACATACTTGATCCTTCTCCCTTTTGGGATGGTAAGAAAAATTGACTTACTAGCACATTCAATATTCCCTTCATACTTTGACAACCAATCCATGCCTAATATCACATCCAATCCTTGGGATTCCAATACTATTAGGTCTGAGGGAAAAACATAGTTACCAATCCTTAATGGTAACCGATCAAACCATCAACTAGCCATATATTCTGCTCCAGGCGAGGTTACTAACATGGGTGACCTAAGGGCTTGGGTTGACAGGTTATACTTATCCACAAATCCCCTTGAGATGTATGAATGCGATGCACCAGTATTGAAAAGAACGAGTGCAGTAAATGACTTAACCAAAAACTTACCGATTACTGCATCAGGCTGAGCTTCAACCTCCTCCACGCTAACGTGGTTCACCTGTCCCCTGTTGAAAGGGTTTGGCTTCTTCCCAGAGCTTCCATTGCTATTTCCATTTTGTATTTCAGGACATTCATTGACATAATGTCCGATCTTTGAACACTTAAATCAAGTGACTTGGCTCAAGTCCTTCTTGGCTGGGGTTGATGGGTTGGTGCGATTCTGGCCATTGCTTCCTCCATTCCCATTACCATTCTTGGTGCCATTGTGATTGTGCGAGCTACCTCCTCCATGGGTATGCTGAAAATGTCCTCCCAGTCTAGGGATAAAACGTGGCTTCTGCTAAGCTCCTGAATTGTACTTTCCTTGTCCATACTTCCTCTTGCGATTCTCAATTTGTTGCTGCTTGCCTTCAATCATAAGAGCACGGTCTACCAACTCCTGGTAGTTGTTGAAGGTTGCTACCATCAACTGCATGCTCAACTCATCATTCAGTCCTTCCAGAAACTTCTCCTACTTAGCTGCATCCGTAGCAACGTCATCTGGGGCATAACGTGCTAACTTACTAAAGTCCTCCACATACTGGCCAACTGTCCATCCTCCTTGGCGCAAGTTGCGAAACTCATGCTTCTTCATGGCCATAGCTCCTGCTGAAACATGGGCAGTACGAAAGGCCTGCTGAAACTGGTCCCATGTGACAGTGTCGACAGGGAAAGTGGCTGTGAAATTCTCCCACCATGATGCTGCGGGTCCTTCAAGCTGATGTGCGACAAACTTCGACTTCTCCGCACCCGTGCATCCTGCTGTGGTCAACTCTCTAGCTATCTTGCGGAGCCAGTCATCTTCTACTATCGGCTTGGTGCTACCGGAAAACACCGGTGGATTCAGCCTAAGAAAACCGGCTAAGTGATCTACAGGTGGTGGTGGTGGGTTGTTGTTGTTGTTCCCCTGGTTCTGATTCTGGACTAGCAACTGCTTCAATGTGTTCTGCTGCTGGATCAACTGGGTGAGCTCCGGTGGAAAAGTAAATCCGGGGTCACGTCTCGGAGGCATCTAAGGGTTTAGAAAAGATGAGATGTAAGAATAGAGGGGGTCTAAAGAGAAAACACTACCCATATGCACATGAGGCAAAAGCAAACAATTCACTTCATTCAATCAAACAAGGGCATACAATCGATCTAACTATCAAAAAAGTGCTTGGACTACTATATTTACATGATGGACTACTACTACTGATGGGGTGGTCTACTAGAAATATTCTTCGGTTGCAGACTCCATGATATCTGCTCCAGCTTCATCAACATAGTCATCATCGCTTTCGTTTGGGTCCGAGTCTGTGTCGTCGATGATGATGTAGTCTTCCGGGCTAATCTCCTTGGGTTCTTCGCCTTCATCTACTGGTGTAGGGACTCCCATAAATATCCCGTGTTAGGTCGGCATTCTTGTCCACCAATACTTCAATTTCCTCTTCATAATCTTCATGTGTAGCCTTGAGTTCTTCCTTCAGTTCCTTGATTCTTGTCCTTTCCTTCTTCAGATCTATCATGTCGGAGCACATCTGGTTCTCCTATCGTCGAATGTGCTTGTTTAATTCCTGGATAAAAGCTGCAATTGATCTATCCTTTCTGGTGCTGATCATCTCCCAGTGCTCATCTCTGCGCCCACAAATCTGGTAGATAGTATCCTTGAGATCATTGCGGTAGACTTCTCCAATGCGTCCCATGGCGATGTGAGCTGCCATGCTCTTCCCTAGACTCCAAGTTGGTGCATCAAAAGAAAACTCTATGGGCTCAGTGACTGGCATGAACGTCCTTCCTGGAACTTGAACTTGAATCATCCAGCGCTCTTCTTCAGGTAAAGTGGCATTGTAGGTTCCTGTGAAGCTGGGTACTCATATGTTCAGGTATCTAGTGACTTCCTTCAAGTGACGACCAAAGGGTGTATCTTCATCCGGTTGTGTGAACTTGTTCCTTGCATCCGCCATCCTAAAAGAGTAGAAAAGATGAGAGGTCAGAAAGGAAGAGAGTGAATAGTGATCTAGGTCTTTAGCTTAGTGGCTGTGTCCTACTGTCAGTGTGTGCTCTGATACCATCTCTGTAGCGACCAGACCTCAAACAGTCTGATCTCTGTGATCCGGTGTCATCCCTGGATCAGTAATGCTGACACCACACAGTACTCGGAGGATTTATAACAGAGTAGCAATCACACACTTATTACATCGAGGATCTCCATAGAGAACTTATAACAATAAATAGGGCTTAAGGCCATCTAATAACGATAACAGCGGAAGGCTTGGAATATAAGTGAGTCCATCAACTCCAACGGCATCACTGAGTATAGAACCACGACCTAAAAACTCCTTAATCGTTGTCTGAAAAGTCTGCAACATTAACGTTGCAACCCGAAATGGGTCAGCACATGCAATATGCTGGCAATGTAACACATAGAGAGTAATGGAATGAAACAGCTATACTATATGCATATTTGGCTGGTGGAAAGCTCTATGGTTACAGTTTTGCGTAAAGCCAATTTTTCCCTACTTCAAAGGAATAAATTTATTTAACTATCATGGTAGTTGTTAAACATTGAGAATGGTTGACAGCATCCTCAATCCCAATTAAGCATCATCATTAAACAAAGCCCAACAAAATTAATTTAGGGTAACATGTTGAGATTCACATGATAATCCAAGTACTAGATACTCAAGATGTCCGTAACCGGGGACACGGCTAACCATGATTAGTTTATTACACTCTTCAGAGGTTTGCGCACTTTTCCCCACAAGACTCGATCGCCTCCGTTTGGTTTCTCGCACTACACGGTTTTTGAGAAGACGGATGACCGAGACATAGTCTTTCAAAAGTGCTAGCACCTTACGATCGGGTAGACCGTACCACCTACATCCCCTATATCTGCTAGTCTACCACTGTAAGAGTTCGCACGACTTAGTCAACTATGCTAGAGCACATAATAGCTTGTGGCTGCACACGGAAGTTTCTAGTATGAATAGTCTCATGATCCCTTTGAGCCTGGGTGGCGGTCTAAAAGAAAACAGGCAAGTCCTGGAATACCCAGGTGCCTCAATGCACCCAGATGTGTGTTTAAGTTGCCACCTTAGATAAACCATTAATTAACAAACTCACATCTGTCATGGATATCACTCACCCAATCCACGTCTACTAGCATAGCATGGCATAATAAGCAAATGTAGAAGTAACTCCCAAAGGTTTGATAATAAACAGGTAATAGGTACTACCTCAACTACTTCCCATCCCACAATTTAATTGGATCATAATCATGCAATGTGTGAGGACTGATCTAATGCAATAAAACTGGGTAGTAGGAAAGGTATGATCAAAGTGTTACTTGTCTTGCTGATGATCCGGGAAACCTAGCGATTCGAAGTAAGAGGCGGCGCACTCCGGGTATTCTATCGCAGACAAACAAACAAGCATACAATAAGTACTCATCTAATGCACAGGTAAAAGTCAAATAAGAGATCTAACCAGAAGGTTCAACTTAAGAACTCCGGTTTGCAAAAAGAATCAAATCGAACGAAGCAACGAAAGTCAAACGGCGAAAGAAAACAACTTCATTCTACTATTCTGGATCTAAGGAAAATTTTACAGTAGCAAAAACTTGTTTAAGTTGGTTAAATGGATAGCGGGTTTCGAGACGAAACTCCAGGCGCTTGAATCGCCTGATTCCGATAAACGAGCAAAAAGTTATACTAAGACAAAAATCGGATCAGGAATCGCAATCAGAAAAATCGCGGGTTAAATCCGAGAAAAAGAAAAACGACGAACGTTCGTTAGAACGAACGAACGGACGAACGCTCGCTATTTAAATAAATCGGAAAACCAATCTATTTAAAAAAACCGAAACTAAAAAAACCGACGGAAAAACCGAACAGTTTTTCAAAAAAAAAAAAAAAACTGGCGCGGAAATCGAGGCGACCTCGGGCGGCGTGTCGGTGGCGGGCGGTGCGGCAGCGCGGCCGCGGCGGCGGGGCAGTGGCGGCGGGTGCTGGGGGCGGCTCGACTAGGGTTTGGCTGGGGCTGGGCCTCCCCCCGGCTTATATAGCCTAGTCGGGCCGGAGTCCTAGTCGGACGCGGCCCGTTAGGTCGGTTCGTTTTTTAAATAATTACGCGCAGAAAAAGAAAATACTAAATGGACACCAAAAATCCCAAAATAAATTTTCCCGGGCTTCTAAAATCAAGCCGCACAAGGTGAACATTTATTTGGGGCCTAAATGCAATTTTGAAAAACACACATTTTTCCTAAATTCAAATAAAATAATGAAAAACTCCGAAATAAAATCTTATTTGATATTATTGTTAAATCCTCAATATTTCTTTATTTTGGGAAATTAATTTTATTCCCTCTCTCATATTTTTGTAATAGAAATAATTGACGATAAAATAACAAAATCAAATGATCCTATTCTCAAAATTTGAGAAAACTCAAATATGAAGATAACGAAATCCCCAACTCGCTCCGTGGGTCCTTGAGTTGCGTAGAATTTCCAGGATCAACCAAAATGCAAAATAAAATATGATATGCATTTATGATCTAATGTATAACATTCCAAATTGAAAATTTGGGATGTTACACCTCCCCTTCCTCCCCCTCTCCTACTAGGACTAGAAAAGAGGGGGAATCCTACTTGGAGTAGGATTGCCCCCTTGGGCGCGCCTCCTCTTCCTTGGCCGCCCCCTTCTCCTCCCCCTCCTTTATATACGGGGAGAGGGGCACCCCTTGTAGACACAGCAATTGATTTGTTAATCTCTTAGCCGTGAGCGGTGCCCCCCTCCACCATAATCCACCTCGGTTATATCGTAGCGGTGCTTAGGCGAAGCCCTGCATCGGTAGCTTCATCAACATCGTCACCATGCCATCGTGCTAACGAAACTCTTCCTCGAGCTCGACTGGATCGTGAGTTCGCGGGATGTCACCGAGCTGAACGTGTGCTAAACGCAGAGGTGCCGTACGTTCGGTGCTAAGGATCGGTCGATCGTGAAGACGTACGACTACATGAACCGCGTTGTTATAACACTTCCGCTTAACGGTCTACGAGGGTACATGGACGACACTCTCCCCTCTTGTTGCTATGAATCACCATGATCTTGCGTGTGCGTATGATTTTTTTTGAAATTACTACGTTCCCCAACAGTGGCATCCGAGCCAGGTTTATGCGTAGATGTTAGATGCACGAGTAGAACACAAGTGAGTTGTGGGCGATACAAGTCATACTAATTACCAGCATGTCATACTTTGGTTCGGCGGTATTGTTGGATGAAGCGCCCGGACCAACATTACGTGTATGCTTACGCGAGACTGGTTCTACCGACTCGCTTTGCACACAGGTGGCTAGCGGGTGTCAGTTTCTCCAACTTTAGTTGAACCAAGTGTGCCTACGCCCGGTCCTTGAGAAGGTTAAAACGGCACTAACTTGGTGAACTATCATTGTGGTTTTGATGTGTAGGTAAGAACGGTTCTTGCTCAGCCCGTAGCAGCCACGTAAAACTTGCAACGACAAAGTAGAGGACGTCTAACTTGTTTTTGCAGGGCATGTTGTGATGTGATATGGTCAAGACATGATGCTATATTTATTGTATGAGATGATCATGTTTTGTAACGGAGTTATCGACAACTGGCAGGAGCCATATGGTTGTCGCTTTATTGTATGCAATGCAATCGCCCTGTAATTGCTTTACTTTATCACTAAGCGGTAGCGATAGTCGTAGAAGCAATAGTTGGTGAGACGACAACGATGCTACGATGAAGTTCAAGGTGTCGCGCCGGCGATGATGGTGATCATGATGGTGCTTTGGAGATGCAGATCAAAGGCACAAGATGATGATGGCCATATCATATCACTTATATTGATTGCATGTGATGTTTATCCTTTATGCATCTTATTCTGCTTTGTTTGACGGTAGCATTAAAAGATGATCTCTCACTAAATTTCAAGGTAAAAGTGTTCTCCCTGAGTATGCACCGTTGCCAAAGTTCGTCGTGCCGAGACACCACGTGATGATCGGGTGTGATAAGCTCAACGTTCATCTACAACGGGTGTAAGACAGTTTTACACACGCAGAATACTCGGGTTAAACTTGACGAGCCTAGCATATGCAGATATGGCCTCAGAACACTGAGACCGAAAGGTCGAGCATGAATCCTATAGTAGATATGATCAACATAGTGATGTTCACCATTGAAAACTACATTTTACGTGATGATCAGTTATGGTTTAGTTGATATGGATCACGTGATCACTTAGATGATTAGAGGGATGTCTATCTAAGTTGGAGTTCTTAAGTAATATGATTAATTGAGCTTAAATTTATCATGAACTTAGTACCTGATAGTATTTTGCTTGTCTATGTTATTGTAGATAGATGGCCCGTGTTGTTGTTCCGTTGAATTTTAATGCGTTCCTTGAGAAAGAAAAGTTGAAAGATGATGGTAGCAATTACATGGAATGGGTTCGTAGCTTGAGGATTATCCTCATTACTGCACAGAAGAATTATGTCCTGGAAGCACCGCTAGGTGCCAAACCCGCTACAGGAGCAACTCTAGATGCTATGAACGTCTGGCAGAGCAAAGCTGATGACTACTTGATAGTTCAGTGTGCCATGCTTTACGGCTTAGAACCGGGACTTCAACGACGTTTTGAACGTCATGGAGCATATGAGATGTTCCAGGAGTTGAAGTTAATATTTCGAGCAAATGCCCGGATTGAGAGATATGAAGTCTCCAATAAGTTCTACAGCTGCAAGACGAAGGAGAATAGTTCTGTCAGTGAACATATACTCAGAATGTCTGGGTACCATAACCACTTGACTCAACTGGGAGTTAATCTTCTTGTTGATAGTGTCATTGACAGAGTTCTTCAATCACCGCCACCAAGCTACAAGAGCTTCATGATGAACTATAATATGCAAGGGATGGATAAGACGAATCTCGAGCTCTTCGCAATGCTAAAAGCTGCGGAGGTAGAAAACAAGAAGGAGCATCAAGTGTTGATGGTCAACAAGACCACTAGTTTCAATAAAAATGGTAAAGGGAAGAAGAAAGGAAACTTCAAGAAGAACAACAACCAAGTTTCTGCTCAAGAGAAGAAACCCAAGTCTGGACCTAAGCCTGAGACTGAGTGCTTCTACTGCAAAGGGACGGGTCACTAGAAGCGGAACTGCCCCAAGTATTTGGCGGATAAGAAGGGTGGCAAGGTGAACAAAGGTATATGTGATATACATGTTATCGATGTGTACCTTACTAGAGCTCGCAGTAGCACCTGGGTATTTGATACTGGTTCTGTTGCTAATATTTGCAACTCAAAACAGGGACTACGGATTAAGCAAAGACTGGCTAAGGACGAGGTGACGATGCATGTGGGAAATGGTTCCAAAGTCGATGTGATCGTCGTCGACACGCTACCTCTACATCTACCTTCGGGATTAGTTTTAGACCTAAATAATTGTTATTTGGTGCTAGCGTTAAGCATGAACATTATATCTGGATCTTGTTTGATGCAAGCCGGTTATTCATTTAAATCTGAGAATAATGGTTGTTCTATTTATATGAGTAATATCTTTTATGGTCATGTACCCTTGAAGAGTGGTCTATTTGTGTTGAATCTCGATAGTAGTGATACGCATGTTCATAATGTTGAAGCCAAAAGATGCAGAGTTGATAATGATAGTGCAACTTATTTGTGGCACTACCGTTTGGGCCATGTTGGCATAAAGCACATGAAGAAACTCCATACTGATGGACTTTTGGAATCACTTGATTATGAATCACTTGGTACTTGCGAACCATGCCTCATGGGCAAGATGACTAAAATGCCATTCTCCGAAACTATGGAGCGAGCAACATATTTGTTGGAAATCATACATATTGATGTATGTGGTCCAACGAATATTGAGGCTCGCGGCGGGTATCGTTATTTTCTCACCTTCGCAGATGATTTGAGCAGATATGGGTATATCTACTTGATGAAACATAAGTCTGAAACATTTGGAAAGTTCAAAGAATTTCAGACTGAAGTGGAAAATCATCGTAACAAGAAAATAAAGTTCCTATGATCTGATCGTGGAGGAGAATATTTGAGTTACAAGTTTGGTCTTCATTTGAAACAATGCGGAATAGTTTCACAACTCACGCCACCCGGAACACCACATCGTAATGGTGTGTCCGTACGTCGTAATCGTACTTTACTAGATATGGTGCGATCTATGATATCTCTTACTGATTTACCGCTATCGTTTTGGGGTTACACTTTAGAGATAGCTGCATTCACGTTAAATAGGGCACCATCTAAATCCGTTGAGACGACGCCTTATGAACTATGGTTTGGCAAGAAACCAAAGTTGTCGTTTCTTAAAGTTTGGGGCTGCGATGCTTATGTGAAAAAGCTTCAACCTGATAAGCTCGAACCCAAATCGGAGAAATGTGTCTTCATATGATACCCAAAGGAGACTGTTGGGTACACCTTCTATCACAGATCCGAAGGCAAGACATTTGTTGCTAAGAATGGATCATTTCTAGAGAGGGAGTTTCTCTCGAAAGAAGTGAGTGGGAGGAAAGTAGAACTTGAGATAACTATACCTGCTCCCTTATTGGAAAGTAGTCCATCACAGAAACCGGTTCCTGTGACACCTACACCAATTAGTGAGGAAGCCAATGATGATGATCATGAAACTTCAGATCAAGTTAGTACCAAAGCTCGTAGGTCAACCAGAGTAAGATCCACACCAGAGTGGTAAGGTAATCCTATTCTGGAGGTCATGTTACTTGACCATGACGAACCTACGAACTATGAGGAAGCGATGATGAGCCCAGATTCCGCAAAATGGCTTGATGCCATGAAATCAGAGATGGGATCCATGTATGAGAACAAAGTGTGGACTTTGTTTGACTTGCCCGATGATCGGCAAGCCATCGAGAATAAATGGATCTTCAAGAAAAAGACTGACGCTGACGGTAACGTTATTGTCTACAAAGCTCAACTTGTTGCGAAAGGTTTTTGACAAGTTCAAGGAGTTGACTACGATGAGACCTTCTCACCCATAGCGATGCTTAAGTCCGTCTGAATCATGTTAGCAATTGCCGCATTTTATGATTATGAAATTTGGCAAATGGATGTAAAGAAAGCATTCCTGAATGGATTTCTGGAAGAAGAGTTGTATATGATGCAACCTGAAGGTTTTATCGATCCAAAGGGTGCTAACAAAGTGTGCAAGCTCCAGCGATCCATTTATGGACTGGTGCAAGCCTCTCGGAGTTGGAATAGACGTTTTGATATTGTGATCAAAGCATATGGTTTTATACATACTTTTGGAGAAGCCTGTATTTACAAGAAAGTGAGTGGGAGCTCTGTAGCATTTCTAATATTATATGTGTATGACATATTGTTGATTGTAAATGATATAGAATTTCTGGATAGCATAAAAGGATACTTGAATAAGAGTGTTTCAATGAAAGACCTTGGTGAAGCTGCTTATATATTGGGCATCAAAATCTATAGAGATAGATCAAGACGCTTAATTGGACTTTCGCAAAGCACATACCTTGATAAAGTTTTGAAGACGTTCAAAATGGATCAAACTAAGAAAGGGTTCTTGCCTGTGTTACAAGGTGTGAAGTTGAGTAAGACTCAATGCCCGACCACTGCGGAAGATAGAGAGAAAATGAAAAGTGTTCCCTATGCTTCAGCCATAGGCTCTATCATGTATGCAATGCTGTGTACCAGACCTGATGTGTGCCTTGCTATTAGTTTAGCAGGGAGGTACCAAAGTAATCCAGGAGTGGATCACTGGACAGCGGTCAAGAACATCCTGAAATACCTGAAAAGGACTAAGGATATGTTTCTCGTTTATGGAGGTGACAAAGAGCTCATCGTAAATGGTTACGTCGATGCAAGCTTTGACACTGATCCGGACAATTCTAAATTGCAAACCAGATACATGTTTATATTGAATGGTGGAGCTATCAGTTGGAGCAGTTCTAAACAAAGCGTCATGGCGGGATCTATGTGTGAAGCGGAGTACATAGCTGCTTCGGAAGCAGCAAATGAAGGAGTCTGGATGAAGGAGTTCATATCCAATCTAGGTGTCATATCTAGTCCATCGGGTCCAATGAAAATCTTTGGGACAATACTGGTGCAATTGCCTTGGCAAAGGAATCCAGATTTCGCAAGAGAACCAAGCACATCAAGAGATGCTTCAATTCCATCCGGGATCAAGTCCAGATGGGAGACATAGAGATATGCAAGATACATATGGATCTGAATGTTGCAGACCCGCTGACTAAGCCTCTTCCACGAGCAAAACAAGATCAGCACCAAGACTCCATGGGTGTTAGAATCATTACTATGTAATCTGGATTACTGACTCTAGTGCAAGTGGGAGACTGGAGGAAATATGCCCTAGAGGCAATAATAAAGTTATTATTTATTTCCTTATTTGATGATAAATGTTTATTATTCATGCTAGAATTGTATTAACCGGAAACATAATACATGTGTGAATACATAGACAAACATAGTGTCACTAGTATGCCTCTACTTGACTAGCTCATTGATCAAAGATGGTTAAGTTTCCTAGCCATAGACATGAGTTGTTATTTGATCAACAGGATCACATCATTAGGAGAATTATGTGATTGACTTGACCCATTTCATTAGCTTAGCACTTGATCGTTTAAGTTTACTGCTATTGCTTTCTTCGTGACTTATACATGTTCCTATGACTATGAGATTATGCAACTCCCGAATGCCGGAGGAACACTTTGTGTACTACCAAACGTCACAACATAACTGGGTGATTATAAAGGTGCTCTACAGGTGTCTCCGATGGTGTTCGTGGAGTTGGCATAGATCAATAATAGGATTTGTCACTCCAATTGTCGGAGAGGTATCTCTGGGCCCTCTCGGTAATGCACATCACTATAAGCCTTGCAAGCAATGTGACTAATGAGTTAGTTGCGGGATGTTGCATTACAGAATGAGTAAAGAGACTTGCCGGTAACGAGATTGAACTAGGTATTGAGATACCGACGATTGAATCTCGGGCAAGTAACATACCGATGACAAAGGGAACAACGTATGTTGTTATGCGGGTTGACCGATAAAGATCTTCGTAGAATATGTAGGAACCAATATGAGCATGCAGGTTTCGCTATTGGTTATTGACCGCAGATGTGTCTCGGTCTTGTCTACATAGTTCTCGAACCCGTAGGGTCCGCACGCTTAAAGTTCTGTGATGATCGGTATTATGAGTTTTTGTGTTTTGATGTACTGTAGGTAGTTTGGAGTCCCGGATATGATCACAGACATGACGAGGAGTCTTGAAAGGGTCGAGACGTAAAGATCAATATATTGGAAGCTTATATTCGGACATCGGATGAGTTCCGGGGGTTATCAGATAAATACCGGAGAACCGGGAGGTTATGGGAACCTCCCGGGGGGTTATTGGGCCTTATGGGCCCAAGTGGAGGAAGAGGAGAGGCTGCCAGCTAGGGGCGCGCGGCCCCCTAGCCCAAACGGAATTGGACTAGGGGCCGCCCCTTTCCTTCTTCTTCTCCTCCCCTTCCTTCCCCTCTCCTACTAGGACTAGGAAAGAGGGGGGAATCCTACTTGGAGTAGGATTGCCCCTCTTGGGCGCGCCTCCTCCTCCATGGCCGCCGCCTCCTCCTCTCCCTCCTTTATATACGGGGAGAGGGGCACCCCTTGTAGACACGACAATTGATCTGTTGAGCTCTTAGCCATGTGCGGTTCCCCCTCCACCACAATCCACCTCGGTTATATCGTAGTGGTGCTTAGGCAAAGCCATGCGTCGGTAGTTTCATCAACATCGTCACCGCGTCGTCTGTCGATGTACAAAAGTAGGGGATCTCCTTTTGACCCCTTTACTTGTGCGCGGGCGGTCAGAGCCACGCACCGCGGCCACACTTAGCAGGGTAGAGGAGGGAAGCCGGAGAGAAGCCGAAGCACCAAGGCAAACAAGACAACACCAAGGCCGAGAGCACAAAGAGCAGAGGGACGAAGCAGGTTCCCCCGGCAAGACCCTTGCCGGGGCAGCCTCAGCGGCCCCGACAAGACCCTTGCCGGGGAAGCTCACCCAACACCTGCAGAGCGCGCCACCCTTGACCCCACGGTCTCCAACACCATCAACCACGTCGGGCCAGGGCTCGGGAGGCACCTCCATGGTGGCATGCAGATCTTTGTGAAGACAGAGAATACTCAAGATCAGATGAGGACTAGAAGACAGCGACCGTCGGCAGGATCCTAGCCGAGGAAGTCCACAAGGCCCCCGGCAAGGCCCTTGCCAGGGATGACAGCAAGGCCCCCGGCAAGACCCTTGCCGGGGATGACGGCAATGCCATGTCACAGACCCTTGCCAGGCCCCCGGCAAGACCCTTGCCGAGGGCATTAGCAGGGCCACTGCCAAACCCGTACCAGCCAAGATTACCACCGCCGTTCGCATCTAGCTGCCAGCCCAACCAGCTGGGCAGGCACCTGTGTGGCAACATGCGACTTCCAGGCCAAATCAGTAGGCACCTGTGTGGCGGCGTGCGGGCCTTCATGAAGTCCCTACCACCGCACCACCTCAGCTACTTGCTTGTCTACATGGCACTACATGCATCGCTAGCCTGGCCGTGTGTCGAAGCGAGGAGCAGCAGCGACGGACTAGACGGGCCTCGTTCCCGTCCCCGATAAAGCTAAGGGACACCTAAGCGATGCATTAAATGCGTCTTGTCCTATAATACAAGCGATAAGCTCGCAATACTGTAGGCCTTTCCACCTCCTGTGTGCCACTGTGGCAGCCCCTTTCGACTATAAAAGGAGGCCAACGGCATACTGGATGGGGATTTGGCTCTTTTGAACTAACAGCCGCCGTAGCTAGTTTGAAAGCCCAAGAACACTCAATAGATCCACCAAAGTAGGACTAGGGTTTTACGCATCCTCGCGGCCCGAACCTGGGAAAACGATCCTCATGCTGACTGCTAATCCTGCTCTTGTCACGACCCCGCGCCCCGGCAACCGTAGTAGGGATTCTTGTGATCCCATAGGTGTCGTTTCCCACTGACATCTTTGGTGCGCCAGGCAGGGGGCCGCTGTTGTGAGAATCTGGTCTGGCTGTTATCCTAGCAGTTCTTCGTCGCCATGGCTCCCAAGAGGAAGGCGGCCATGGTGGTCAGTTCATCGGGGGCCAGACGGTCCGTACCGATGAGGGCGAGTAGCGGGCCGGTCGCGGATAGGACCCGAGGCGCGGCCCGCGAGCACCAGGATCGCTCTGGCAGTTAAAGCCTGGCGAGCGGCATCGCTCGTACGCAACACAGTGGGCCGCACGCCACAAAATCCAGAGACAGAGATGCCCCCCCCCCCCCCGTAGGCGGCGCGGGGCCCTCCGGGGTCGCCGCCGTACCACCCACGGGCGGCATGACAACCTCCAGGACGCCCACTCTAGCACCCACAGTGCGCTCTTCGCATGGTGTGCATGACGAGAAGTGTCACCATGCCGGTGACCCTGAGCACCACCGTGGGAAGAGCCCTGTGCATCACCTGCGGGACGAAGGAGGCCAGCATGCCCGCCGAAGTGCTGGCAATAATGGCACGCAACCGCTGGGCCGTGGTAGAACTCCTTCTAGCGTGGTTAGAAGTCGAAGCGCGCCACGGTCCACGCAGCTCTCGCCACCACCCACGCCAGCAGAAGCTTTGACGCGCGCAAAGCTGCTCCTCGACTTCCCTACTGCTGCGGAGAAGCTCGACAAGTGGAGAGCCACCATCCGGAGCCTTGTCGCCGTCGCCAACAAAGATGATCCGCGACTGGCGGGGCCCTCAAGCCCATGCTCCATCGAGCCACCACAGGCCGGCGGCGGAAGAACCGGGGGTGCTGCGGTCATAGTGCACTCTCCTCCTCTGTGCCAACCACCGCGGGTGTCAGCCCGTCGTGACGATGCTTGCGATAACATCTCCATAGCATCGTCCGACCCACGGACCCACCGCGACCAGCGCCAAGTTCTTCGGGAGTGAGCCCATGAAGACGCTCGAACCACCATCGAGCTTCGACGCGATACACGCCACCAGTCGGACAAGCGGGCAGGTCCCGCTGCGGACCACCCGGCTCCGGGAGGCACCGATGGCCTACCTTACAAGGTGGGTTGCCCAACCTTTACCCGGGAGCTGCGGTAGTTCCGACGTTGGCGAGAAGTACAACATCAAGACCCATCCGTCGGAGTTCCTCAGCATCTACACTATTGCGATGCAAGGCGTTGGGGCTCATGACGACAAGGTGCTTGCCAATTACTTCCCGCTGGCCCTAAAACCCAATGTCATGTCTTGGTTGATGCACTTGCCGGCGAAATCCATTTCTTCTTGGTCAGACATGTGCCATGAGTTCGTTGGTGCCTTCACTGGAGGCCACCAAGCTCATGGCTAGGCGAGTGATTTGCATATCATTCCCCAGAAGGAAGGAGAAAACCTGCGCAAGTACATACAGAGGTTCAGCCAGGTGCAGTACAACATCCCCAATGTTCACCCCGCGGCCGTGATTAGCGCGTTCCCTTAGAACATGCGCAATCGCAAGATGCGTGAGGAGCTGGCGATGAACAAGGTTAAGGACGTGGCCGAACTTTATGTTCTGGCCAATAGGTGCGCCCGAGCTGAAGAGGGAATGAAGTACCCCGGCTAGGATGCCGGCGCGGAAACCGACTCTAGTGATGAAGCCACCGCCGCCCTGACGAAGAAGGGCCGGTGTCGCAACAGGAAACGCAAGGGAAAGGCCGTGCTTTCCGTCGAGGGATCTGACGATACCGGCGCTGCCAAGAAGGCCAAAGCAGATGACCCTAGCAAGGAGATTGCCGAGTGTGCCGCTTGCCGGGCCTTAGCAGCTGCCGACAAGCTAGGGGGCTCCGACAAGCAGTACTGCAAGATCCACCGCACCAAGGGCCACGACCTCCAGAACTACCAGCAAGTCGAGCTGCTTGCTGAGAAGCAAAAGGCCAAGTATGAAAGGAGGGACAAGGAGAAGGGTCAGGATGGTGCCGAAGGATCCGGCAAGAAGCACGGCGGCCATGGAAGTCGCTGCGGCAAGGATAACCAGCAAGAGAGGACCGCTCGGGGCCGTGCCAAGAAGCAAGATGACGACGATCATGATGAGGACAACGAGTCCGGCGAGCATGAGTTTTAGAAGACTACAGAGGCCATGTGCGTCGATGGTGGTGCCTCGCTACATACCTCTCACCGGCAACTCAAGCGGTGGGCATGTGAGATTACAGCAGCAGAGCCCTTGTTCAACGCTCAGAAGCCGCTGAAGTGGTCCAGCACACCCCTCATCTTTGACGCCGAGGACCACCCTGACCGCGCAACTGCGGTCGGGTGTTTGCCATTGTTGGTTTCACCAACGATACGCAACCTCAAGGTGAACAAGATGTTGGTTGACGGCGGGGCCGGTCTAAACTTGATCTCGCCTGTTGTGACCAGAAGGCTGCAAATTCCTGATGGAGACCTCAAGGAAACGGGCACGTTTCAAGGGGTCAACCCGGGAAGGAGCCATCCAAAGCGGATGGTCACATTGCCTGTGACGTTTGGAGGCGAGTTGAATTACAGGACAGATAGGATTGTCTTTGATGTAACCGAGATCCCCTTGCCCTAAAACGGGATCCTCGGCCGCCCGGCACTAGCCAAGTTCATGGCGGCGTCACACTACGCCTACAACACGCTGAAGATGCTTGGGCCGATGAACATCATCACCGTCCCCTCCGACAAGAATGACGCACTGATCTGCGCCGACCTACTCTACCAGGAGGCAGTTGTAGCAGATGCCGCCAAGGCGCTTGCTCCTGCCGCTGAAGCCCCGGGAGGGAAGAAGTGGACCGGCGGGACCTCTCGCACCCACTCTGACAAACACACTTCTTTGGGGTGTTGTGCTATCGTCGAGGACGTGCCAGAGAGCTCCACCGGCAAGAGCAAGAAATCCAGAGCTGCGCCACCAGAGACCAAGAGGGTGTCCGTCAAGGAAGATGGCATGGGAGGGGTTTTCACCATAAGCTCCACCCTCGACGGCAAATAGGAAGGCGCTCTTGTTACTTTCCTGCGGGTGAATGTCGATGTGTTTGCGTGGCAAACGTTCGACATCCCCGGTGTTCCCAGGGAAGTGATTGAGCACCATCTTGCTATCTGTCCCCATGCGTGACCCGTCAAGCAGAAGGTCAGGAAGCAAGCTTTGGAACGGCAGGAGTTCATCACAGAGGAGATCAGGAAATTGGAAGCTGCAGGTTTGGTGAGAGGAGTGCTCCATCCGACGTGGTTGGCCAATCCGGTGGTGGTGCGCAAGGCAAATGGGAAGTGGAGGTTGTGTATTGACTACATAGATATCAGTAAGGTTTGTCCTAAAGACCCCTTCCCGTTGTCGCGCATCGACCAGATTGTTGACTCCACGGCCGGGTGCTATCTGTTGTCATTCCTCGACGCCTACTCGGGCTACCACCAGATCTTCATGACAAGAGAAGATGAAGAGAAGACAACATTTATCACCCCATGTGGTATGTATTGCTTTTTACGAATGCCTTTCGGGTTGAAGTGTGTTGGTTCAACATTTGCAAGATCAGTCCAAATTGGTTTTGAACCCAAGCTACATAGAAATATGGAAGCCTATATGGATGACCTAGTAGTCAAAACCAAGTTTAGGGCAACTCTTGTACAAGACTTAGAAGAGACGTTTGCCAACCTACGCAAGATCAACCTCAAGCTGAACCCTGAGAAGTGTGTCTTCGGCGTTCCATCCGGCAAACTTCTCGGGTTCTTTATATTGCATCGTGGGATCGAGGCAAACCCAGACAAGATCAAGGCTATCGAGCGGATCGAGGCGCCCAAGCGGATCAAGGATGTCCGTCGACTCACTGGCTGCATTGCCGCCATGAGCCGATTCATCTCCAAGTTTTTCGAGCGCGCCCTTCCCTTTTTCAAGATTTTGAAGAAGGCGGGCCCAATGGAATGGACCCTGGAAGCCGAGGCGGCATTGCAAGACCTGAAGAGATACCTTTCCTCTACACCAATACTAGTTGCACCTAGACCACAAGAGCCATTGCTGCTGTATCTGGCGACAACGAATCAAGTGGTCAGTGCCGTGCTGGTGGCGTAGAGGGTGGTTAACAAAGAGGCGGTGGCTGTGACAGGACCGGCAGACGGCAAGTCAGAGACTCCCCAAGCAGGGCCTGGTGCCGGCAAGGCAAGGCTCCCGGAAGAGTCTGACACCATCGGGATAGAGCCCACGCCGTCAAGTGGAGTGGTGCAGAAGAAGAAGATGATGCAGCAACCGGTTTACGTTGTCAGCTCCCTCTTGCAGGGGGCTAGATCAAGATATTCCGGCATGCAGAAATTGCTCTTCTACCTCCTTATGGCCTCGAGGAAGCTGCGTCACTACTTCCAAGCCCACGAGATCACTATCGTCACCCACCTCCCGTTGCAACGGATACTGCACAACCCAGATGCAACCGGAAGGATTGTGGAGTGGGCCTTGGAGTCATCTAGCTTTGGGTTGAAGTTTGAAAGTACTTCAACAATCCAGAGTAGAGTCCTGGTGGAGTTCATTGCAGAATGGACCTCGACGCCTGATGAAGAGATCCAGGAGACCACTCTCCCCGGCAAGGAAACAGCTCGTGACTAGATTATGTACTTTGACGGAGCTTTCTCGCTGCAAGGCACCGGTGCTGGTGTGCTGCTCGTCGCACCCACAGGAGAGCACCTCAAGTATGTAATCTAGATGCACTTTCTCCGGGAGATGTCCACCAACAACACTGCTGAGTACAAGGAATTGCTTGCCGGTCTTAGGATCGTGGCATACCTCAGAGTTAAAAAGATCATAGTCAGGGGTGATTCTCAGCTTGTTGTCAGACAAGTCAACAAGGATTATCAGAGCCTGTTGATGGAGGCCTATGTAGATGAGGTGAGAAAGTTGGAGGAGCACTTTGACGGTATACAAGCGGAGCACATTCCCCGAGCAGAGAACGGCATCGCCGATTACCTGTTAAAGCGCACCGCATTCAAGTTACCTGTGGAACCAGGTACCTTTTTGCTTCGGCTAACTCAACCATCCGTTGAACCGCCAAGGGAGCAGAACAAGCGGAGGAAATCTGGCCCCGGCAAGTACTTCCCCGCTGAACCCCCAGGGACCACCGGCAAAGGTATTGCCGTGGGCCCCGAGCCTGCCAGGGAGCGACCGACTCCAGCAGGCTGACAAGCCCTGGCCGTAGAGACAAACGCTCCCATGGCGGGAGAGATGCCTTTGGCCCTTGCCGTCGAGCCCCAGGCTCCGGCGTGGGCATAGCACACCGTCCATTTCCGAACTTCCTAAGGAGCAAGAAGAAGCGGAAAGAGTAGCCCGTCGGTCTACCTTGTACCAGTTCGTCGATGACGTCCTGTACAGAAAAAGACTGAACGGTGTGAAATTGAAGTGCATCCCCGGGAAGAAGGACTGGAGCTGTTGGCAGAGATACACAGAGGCATATGTGGCTCCCACATAGGGTCGAGGGCCCTTGCTGGCAAGGCGTTCCGGCAGGGTTTCTTCTGGCCCACTGCCCTCCAGGATGCAACGGCACTAGTAACCAAGTGTGAAGCATGTCAGTTCCATTCAAAGAAGCTTCATCAACCAGCTCAAGCCCTTCAAACAATCCCTCTCTCCTGGCCATTCTCGGCCTGGGGGCTCGACATACTGGGCCCTTTCCCCCATGCTGTCAGGGGCTTTGAGTACTTGTATGTTGCAATCGACAAGTTCACAAAGTGGCCGGAGGTGGAAGCAGTGAGGAAGGTGAAAGCACAGTCAGTCGTCAAGTTCTTCAAGGGGCTAGTCTGTCGTTTCGGTGCACCCAACAGAGTCATCACCGACAACAACACGCAGTTCACAAGCCACACCTTCATGCAATACATCCAAGACCTCAGTAGGAAGGTCAGTTTTGCTTCTGTGGCACACCCCCGGAGCAACGGCCAGGCGGAGAGGGCAAATGCTGAAGTCTTGTGAGGCTTGAGAACAAAGACCTTTGACAGGCTGCACAAGAGCGGAAGGAGATGGATTGATGAGTTGCTGAAGATTCTTTGGTCGATCAGGACGATGCCAAATCGAGCCACCGGCTAGACACCTTTTGCCCTAGTATATGGGACAGAAGCATTTCTCCCCACGGAACTCATATATGGCTCACCTCGAGTGCTCGCATATGACAAGCTTGAGCAAGAGCAGTTGCGGCAAGACGACATGACGCTCCTTGAGGAAGATCGTCTTCGGGCGGCTATGAGAGCAGCACACCACCAGCAAGCCTTGCGCCACTACCATAGCCGGAAGGTTCATGCCCGAAGCTTTGAGGAAGGCGACCTTGTTCTTCGGCGCGTTCAGTCAGCCAAGAATTCCAACAAGTTGACGCCGAAGTAGGAAGGCCCTTATCGAGTAATACGAGTCGCCAGGCCCAGCGCAGTCCGCCTGGAGACCGAAGATGCCATGCTAGTGAGCAACTCCTGGAACATCGAGCATCTTCGCAAGTTTTACCAATAAGGCGCGGCTTGCGAGGCTCCCGGCAAGCCACCTTTTGTACAAGCTTTGCCGGCAAGGCATGTAACCCTCTATACAGAGCCAGGCGCAGACACTGAGCATAAATAAATGAAGCACTGGCGCCCTAAGTTATAGCATGCATGCTAGGTTAAATCTCTCCCTCGGTTAGGGTTGGTAGTGCTTAGCGGCGACTAACCCCTAGCCTAGAGGTCGAGTGTGCGTCTTTTTGTTCTCTTTGGTTCGTAGGGCACTTCTGCTGAGATGCTTGGGAAAAGGAGAACGAATCGGCGCTCCGACCCCGGTAGGACAAGGCTGCCGGGAGCTGAAGATACGAGGGCCCAACCACGACAAGCCCAGGGTTGCCGGGGGCTGCGGATTCAGATAAGTCTTTCATCCCCATGTTGTGCGTTTCTGTATAGAACTAGGATATGTGAAACCTTGTTTGTGTTCTTGAAACCACCATGCCCCCTTTTCTGTGCCCGAGAGCTACCTCCTGGGTCGGAATTTGGTAGTAGTCGCGGTGGCAAGGAGATGAACAGGGGGCCTAACCCTACTTCACCCCTGCCTCCGCCAAGAGCGCGAGGATGGTCGACTCGAGTAGGAAAACGGCAAGGCCTGTTGCTGGGTGACAATGTTTACCTTAAAAATAACAAGGATTCATCCTTGGCATGGGCCTCGCTCACGCGCAAAGAACCCGTCAAGCACCCTTTTCATTAAACACATCCCATACAGGTACAGTTCATATGGAATCAAAAACATGAGCAAGGGGATTACAAGTCTTAAAATTAACAAGTGCCCGCAGGCTTACAAAAAAAGAGAGATAAGGTGCCCATAACCCCTTTCTTGTCCCTCTCCTCAGAAGATGGAGCAAGATCCCAGGAGGGCAAAAAGAACGCCTAGGCAAGGTGCGAGGAGCAGAGAGCACCAAGAAAACATCTTGGTGCTGGGGAAGGAGCTAGAAGATGAGGCAGCGGGCCGGCAATACGCGGCGAAGGCGTCGGTGCCCGCGTACTCTGACTTGACGGCCGCCACCCGCCTTCTTCGCCTCCTCCGGCCCTCCTATGCTAGCCGCCCAAGAAGACGGTGGGAAGTGCCCCGTGCTACCTCTTGAGCACTGCGTTGGTTTTCCCTTGAAGAGGAAAGGGTGATGCAGTAAAGCATCGTAAGTATTTCCCTCGGTTTTTGAGAACCAAGGTATCAATCCAGTAGGAGATCACGCTCAAGTCCCACGCACCTACACAAACAAACAAGAACCTCGCAACCAATGCAATAAAGAGGTTGTCAAGCCCTTCTCGGTCACTTACGAGAGTGAGATCTGATAGATATGATAAGATAATATTTTTGGTATTTTTATGATAAAGAGAAATATAGATGCAAAAGTAAAATAAACGGCAAAGGAAATAACTAAGTATTGGAAGATTAATATGATGGAAGATAAACCCGGGGCCATAGGTTTCACTAGTGGCTTCTCTCAAGAGCATAAGTATTACGGTGGGTAAACGAATTACTATCCAGCAATTGATAGAATTGAGCATAGTTATGAGAATATCTAGGTATGATCATGTATATAGGCATCACGTCCGAGACAAGTAGACCGAAACGATTCTGCATCTACTACTATTACTCCACACATCGACCGCTATCAAGCATGCATATAGAGTATTAAGTTCAAGAGAACAGAGTAATGCTTTAAGGAAGATGACATGATGTAGAGGGATAAACTCATGCAATATGATATAAACCCCTCGATGGCAATAATACAATACGTATCGGTTCCCTTTCTGTCACTGGGATCGAACACCGCAAGATTGAACCCAAAGCTAAGAACTTCTCCCATTGCAAGAAAGATCAATCTAGTAGGCCAAACCAAACTGATAATTCGAAGAGACTTGCAAAGATAAACCAATCATACATAAAATAATTCAGAGGAGAATCAAATATTGTTCATAGATAATCTGTATCATAAACCCACAATTCATCGGATCTCGACAAACACACTGCAAAAGAAGATTACATCGAATAGATCTCCAAGAAAATCGAGGAGAACTTTGTATTGAGATCCAAAGAGAGAGAAGAAGCGATCTAGCTAATAACTATGGACCCGTAGGTCTGAAGTAAACTACTCACACATCACTGGAGAGGCCATGGAGTTGATGTAGAGGCCGTCCGTGATCAATGCCCCCTCCAGTGGAGCTCCGGAAAAGGCCCCGAGATGGGATCTCTCGAGTACAGAAGGTTGTGGCTGTGGAATTAAGTTTTCGTGGTGCTCCTTGATGTTTGGGGGGTACGTGGATATATATAGGAGGAAGAAGTATGTCGGTGGAGCAACGGAGGGACCATGAGGATGGAGGGCGCGCCGAGGGGGGTAGGCGCGCCCCCTGCCTCGTGCCTTCCTCCCTTGCTTCTTGATGGCCACTCCAAGTCTCTTGGATCATGTTTGTTGAGAAAATCACGTTCCCGAAGGTTTCATTCCATTTGGACTCCGTTTGATACTCCTTTTCTTCGAAACCCTAAAATAGGCAAAAAAACAGCAATTTGGACTGGGCCTCCGGTTAGTAGGTTAGTCCAAAAAATGATATAAAAGTGTAAAATAAAGCCCATTAACATCCAAAATAGATAATATAATAGCATGGAGCAATCAAAAATTATAGATATGCTGGAGACGTATCAAGCATCCCCAAGCTTAATTCCTGCTCGTCCCCGAGTAGGTAAATGATAAAAGAAGAATTTTTGATGTGGAATGCTTTCTAACACATTTATCAATGTAATTTTTCTTTATTGTGGCATGAATGTTCAGATCCATAAGATTCAAGATAAAAGTTTAATATTGATATAAAAATAATAATACTTCAAGCATACTAACTAAGCAATTATGTCTTCTCAAAATAACATGGCCAAAGAAAGTTATCCTACAAAATCATATAGTCTGGCTATGCTCTATCTTCACCACACAAAATATTTAAATCATGCACAACCCCTATGACAAGCCAAGCAATTGTTTCATACTTTTGATGTTATCAAACCTTTCAATCTTCATGCAATATATGAGCGTGAGCCATGGATATAGCACTATGGTGGAATAGAATGGTGGTTGTGGAGAAGACAAAAAAAGGAGAAGATAGTCTCACATCGACTAGGCGTATCAATGGGCTATGGAGATGCCCATCAATAGATATCAATGTGAGTGAGTAGGGATTGACATGCAATAGATGCACTAGAGCTATAAGTATATGAAAGCTCAACAAAAGAAACTAAGTGGGTGTGCATCCAACTTGCTTGCTCACGAAGACCTAGGGCATTTTGAGGAAGCCCATCATTGGAATATACAAGCCAAGTTCTATAATGAAAAATTCCCACTAGTATATGAAAATGATATCATAGGAGACTCTCTATATGAAGAACATGGTGCTACTTTGAAGCACAAGTGTGGAAAAAGGATAGTAACATTGTCCTTTCTCTCTTTTTCTCTCTTTTTTATTTGGGCCTTCTCTTTTTTTGGCCTCTTTCTCTTTTTTTCGTCCGGAGTCTCATCCCGACTTGTGGGGGAATCATAGCCTCCATGTCAGGACCCCGACTCAATGCCACATTGATCTAGCATGTAACACCTCATATCACTTTGCGGCCTCACGCACGGTATTCCCACGGGTGTCGCCTTACCTTTGCCCGGGACCGTTTGCGCCTTTTGGCACACGTATATGACAGTGTCGCTAGCATCCATATGATAAGGAGCCTGGGCTGACATGGCTAGTCGTAAACCCAAAGTGGCACAAACTTACAGGGACAGGCATCCATGACCCAGCATCGAACGTGTCGGTCATCAGCAGGTGAACCCAGGCTGTAGCACTGGGCTAGCAGGACTCCGATGAACCGGGCTGTAGCGGGCTAACAGGACTCCGGTATTCATCGCGTGACATTTCCCCGAAGGGACAGACACAGGAACGAAGAAGGACACATGCCGGCCAGCCTAAGTGTTCCGGAGCAGTAGCAAGCTACCATGGCTCAGTGGAAACACTAGGAGACATTTCCCGGTAAGAGAGGCTACTAAAGATAAACAACTAGATGGTCAGATCCCACACATACCAAGCATTTCAATAACATACACACAATATGCTCGATATGTGCAGATATAACATGGCATCACAACATGACTCTACGACTCAAGTAATTTATTCATTAGGCTCCGAGGAGCGAGATATTACAAACATGGGTATCATGACCCAACACTCAGAGCATACAAGTCAAAGCACAAGCGGAAGCTATCATGTCTGAGTACAGACATCTATAAATGAAAAAGGCTGAGAAGCCTGACTATCTACCAGATCCTGCCGAGGCACAAGATCGTAGCTAAGGTAACAAGCTAAACGTCGAAGTCCACGCGGAACTATTAGTGAGACTGAAGTCTCTCTGCAAAACATAAAATAGGCAAACGTGAGTACAAATGTACCCAGCAAGACTTACATCAGATCTATCTACATATGCATCATTATCAACAAGGGGGTGGAGGGGTTTGACTGCAGCAAGCCGGCTTTGACTCGGTGGCTATCCTGAACTACGACTGCAAGTAACTCTTTTGAGGTGGCGCACACGAGTCCACATATTCACCATATCAATACACCACTATGGATCCGCTCCCGTCTCCCTACGAGAACGCCATCCATAGCACTCACGCTTATCTTGCGTATATTAGAGTATCCACTTTCACTTGTCTATGAACTATACAAGGGGTCCAAGTTTCCATATCCGAGGAATCCGGCTATTCGAATAGATGATGTTAACCCTGCAGGGGTGTACTTCTTCACACACGCTCCCGCCACTTACCGCCCTGTACACATCATGTACCTCGGCAACCTTCAAGCGGAAGCCGGGCGAGGGAGTCGGCCACGACCTGACTAACCGAACAAGTCTCTAGTCCAGGTTTATCGCCTATTCGGGTTCCATCCGCAAGGAGATCCGGCCGGGGTGTCGCTCACGGCCCCAAACGATGTGTGCAGGGTTCCCAAGCCCACCAACCGGGTGCCACTTGGTACACCATGCCACTGTGCCTAGTCTGTCCCAAGCCCACCTGTACCGGGTGCCACTTGGTAGACTACTAACACTACCTACAAACACCAGAAACTAGTTGCAACTCCTGGACAGAGATCATGTTGTTTAATAAGTCGAGAGAGTCAATTAAGGATCCCAATGTGTGGTAGTAGCTGTTCATAGATCAGAGGCACAGAACTCAGTTCCTGAGGACGGCTGCAATGAGACAACCCACCATGTACTCCTACATGGCCTCTCACCGCTACCTTTACCAAATCGTGTTCACACACTTAGCTCACACACAGTAGGACATGTTCACACGCCTCTGATTCATCCCCGATGAATTAGACCTGACTCAACTCTAAGCAGTAGCAGGCATGACAAACAAGCATGAATGAGTAGGCACATCAGGGCTCAAACAACTCCTACTCATGCTAGTGGGTTTCATCTATTTACTGTGGCAATGACAGGTCATGCAGAGGATAAAGGGGTTCAGCTACCGCAGCAAGTAACAAGTATATCGTTGTTGTCCTAATGCAGTAAAAGAGAGCAGGAGCGAGAGAGTGGGATTTTATCGGAATGAACAAGGGGGTTTTGCTTGCCTGGCACTTCTGAAGATAACATTGAGTCTTCATCAGTGTCAACGATCACATCATCGGTATCACGTCTATCGAGAGGGGACAAATACCGGCAACATAGAAGGAAACACAATCAATGCAATGCACAATATGATGCATGATCATGACATGGCAAAATGAATGTGTTTGAGCTAATGCAACTAGCAACAGATTAAATGAAGTTGGTTTGAATACAAGATTCAAATTCAAACTCCATATGTGATTATTCAAATGTCATTTAATTGATTTGTGCTAAACAGCAACTATAAGTTGTTCTAACATGCATGAAAATGGTACAGATGGATTCCTTGAATTTTTCTGATAATTTTTCATATATAATTTATTTAATTTGGAGTTACGGTTGAATTTCTATGAATTTTAGAAGTTTTAGGCATTTTCTGGAATTAATAAATCATTTAAGAATTATCTAAATTCCAGAAACATTTACTGCGTCAGCAGTGCGTCACCGTGACGTCAGCAGGTCAACAGACGCTGCTGCTGGTCAAACCTGACGTGTGGGGTCCACACGTCAGTGACACAGGTTAGTTAACCGGGTTGATTAGGGTTAAACTAATACTAACGAAAATGTCAGCAGGGCTGGGCCCACATGTCAGTGGCTTAAATAATTAACTAACTTAATTAGTGTTAACTAATCTAACACCTAAACTAATTAACAGGGGCTGGCCCCACCTGTCATCGACCCAGGGGGGTTCCGCCGTGGTCAAGTGGGTCAACCCCACCGGCGTCTCGACGCCGGCGAGGTCCGGGATGGTGGAGACCGTCGGAAACATGCTACAGGGCACGGACGAGGCCGTGCTTGGGCTCGTTGGAGAGCCCTAGCTCCCGCGCGTCGAGCGGTGCGGTTGCTAGGTCGTGGGGAGGCCGGAGCTGTCGACGGCGAGCTCGGTTGCGGCCGCCGGAGCTCGGGTAAGACACGGGCGACCACTAGGGAGCGCGAGAGGGCGAGCTGCGGCAGGCAACGGGCTCGTGGAAACATTCTGAGCACGATGGTGCACTCGGGTGGGAGCTCCAGTGGCTGCAGTGACGGCGGCGACGAGGTCAGCGGCGGCCGGAGTTCGGCCGCGGCGGAGCTATGGCCTAGAGCTCGCAAACGCGAGGGGAAAGAGAGGGGTTCTGCACGGAGGCTCACCGCGGAGCTGTAGGGAGGGTTAGTGGGCTCGGGGGCGCGCCGGAGTGGCCGAATTGACGGAGAAGGGCGCCGGGGCCGAAGCTTGAAGACGATGTCGATGGCGGCTGCTCGGGGCCCTTCTGGTCGTGTGAGACGATGAGGAGGACGAGGGCGGAACAGCGGAGCTCTGGGAGGCGTCGGGGAGGCGAGAGGGTGGTGGTGGCCGCGGCGAACGGCGTCGGTGGCGACGGGGCTCCGCTCGGTGGAGGAGAGAGGGAGCCAGAGAAAGGGGAAGAAGGCACGGGGAGAGTGCGAGGCCTGGGAGGGTGCGTGGCGTCACGGACGGGGTCCAGGGCGACGAGAGGAAGCAGGAGGTGGCCAGGGGGAAGCAGGAGGTGGCCGAGGCCTCTCGGGCACGCGCCACGCCTCGCCTCTGTTCGTCCTCCTGGCAAAGGAGGAAGATGACAAGGGGGGGGAGGAGGTGGGCTGGGCCGGCCAGATGGGCTGGCCAGCTGGGCCGGCTACAGGTAAGTGGCCCAGGTAGGCTTCTGTTCTTTTTATTTTTTTCTTCTGTTTTGTTTTATTTAATTTATTTTTCCACTGTTTTGAATTTAAAATAATTCAAACAATGCCAAAAACTCCTCTGAATATTTTATATTGCTAGATGGACTTTTCCAAAAGCTTATAAAATATATCAGGGGTATTTGAAATTATATTCTAATTATATGAATATAATTCAAATTCAAATAGCTAATGAATTAAATCCAAAGTCCCAAAAATAAATCCTCCTAAAATGTTCAATATTTTGGTTGGGACCAGAACCCTTGCCAAAAATTATCAAACATTTAGGAAGAGCATTTTGGAACAATGAATGAGATTTTTAGGGTTTTTGCCCTTCTTTTATCTAGGGTTTTGAGGCTTTCAAAATTCCTCAATTCAAGTTTCAAAAATATAGACATGATGCACACATGAAGCTAGCCTAGAGCACTACCAGCAGCTAGGGATGTGACAACTCACCCCCACTAAACAAGAATCTCGTCTCGAGATTCAAGCGTAGGGTAGGATGAAGGGGAAACGCAAACTAGTACAATCTTCATGATCCAGGTTGCACTTCAAATGAACGTTGATTTGAACACCATCTTTGTCTTGTCGTCTTGCTCTGAGAACTCCAGCTAATCATGACAAGAAGAGGAAAGGAAAACTCTGGACGGATCGGTCTTCTCGAAGACCGAACAACTCAGGATTAACTCCCGGAATGTGACATAGCAACATCTCTCGAGCTGAGAGACGAAGCATACATCTGAGGAGATGGAGTGGAGCAGATGACGAGGTTCACTAGGTAGACAACAATTCCAGACCTAAGAAGGTGGTGATCGGTTGTCAACGTAGCGAGGAGTTGAATTGCCATGATGCCACGACGAAACATCCTGGAGAAGGGTGATTCGTAGATTATTATCTTAAGTGGCAAATAGAATTACCTTTGATATAGAGATCATTGAGACTCTCTATATCAGCCTAAGGCAAATCACAGCAATCGATTGGCGGGGTCGGTAGAATGGCATACTTGGACTTGGATGATGTGGATTACCTTGTTTAAGACAACGTAATGGATGAATTTGCTTATCACCGGAGATGGAAGAGACCCATGGTAGAATGGCACATTGGCGGTGCAAGCTAGGAACAAAATGCAAATGCTGGGAATGATTCTGGTAACTGGGGAAAAACCCAACAACAGAGAGTGAGTTCACTGTTTGAAAACATCATAGCATTGCCGAGGAAACTGAGAGCAAACCCAGTTAGTGCCGATGATAACACCTAGCGCTTGTGCGTGCTCTCAAGAACTTGAGCATTTCCATATTCATCAAGGTTTTACCAACATCCGTGTCAAGAATCATGGCAACACAACATACCACCATGATGAACAACGATGGACGATGCAGATGCAAAGGAAGATAACATCAACTCAGATTTCACCCTAGCGAGGCCAAGGAAACAAAATCTGGATGATCGACCGAGAGACATTTAGCACTCCGCTTCTAATGTTCTCCTTGACGTGCTAGTATAACCCATTCATGGATATGGTTTGCTAACTAGAACATCAAGTAAAGGTCGGACTTCGGAAACAATAGAATCCATAAGGAACGGTTACGGAGGTAAATCCTACGAAATCCTTATGGGGAGGTGGCCAACTTCCTCAATCAAGATATTATAATAATAGGTCTTCCGGTTGGGTGTGTTGGCCACGACATCCACTTTACTGGTTATCGAGGGACCAATATTATAGTTCTTGGAAAATGTTCCAACCATCATATCTGCCTGAGATTCAGATCTGGTTGGTGTTAGGATATTCCAGACTCATCGAGTCTAGGAAGAAAAATGAAAGTTTGCAACACAATTCGACGAGATGACGTTGCAGGATTCTCGGGGAATGAACTACGATAGCAAGCTCCAAAACATGAGCTGGTTCTACTACGCACGTGTGAACATGTTGTCTCAGACAAACATAATCACATGGTAGTCTTACAATAAAACACTACCGAGTTCTGGTTGGGAACCATCGCCGTGGATAACGAAGTCCTTGCATAAGTCATATGATTAGCTCTTATGAAGGAACTTCTTCTCCTTGAACAAATCAATCAGTGGCTTGGTGTGCTCGGGACACATATGGAATGAAGATGATCAGTCTAACAGACCACAGAATTCTTCGCACGTGCATGACCGACTTGGGATGATTCCAAAGGAGCAAAAGGAAACTTTCTCGAATTCACGACGGCAACTTACATCAAAATGCACGTGAATCAAAGGAAGTCACTCCTTTCATCAAACAAGTACTTCATGAGCTAGCATGAAGAAAATGCCTTCAAAAGTTTCCAACACTAACTTAATGTTCAACAACATCATGGAGGAGATAAGAATGTTGTCAATGGGCTCAACAACAACTCATCGGAATTTCCATATCACTGGACTTCCACCATCGTGTGAACACGGTGATAGCATTGGTCAGACCCAAAAGATATAATGGTGTATGCTCGAGGGATTAACCACGAGTAAGACAACATTACGAACATCGTTGGTTCTAACTTGATTTGACGATAGCCCACACTCAAATCAAAGGATTGATAAGACAATAGGTCCAGCAACTGATCACAGGGACCAATCGATGAAGATATCATCTTTCTTCAACACACACTACACAAGAATATCCCTTTGGAACGAACTAAGTCAGGCAAGCTTTTATCTTCCAACCCTCCAAGTTGTCGTTTAGCTTAACCAACTAGCTCAGGGATATCTAACACCGATTCTTGGAGAGAAGGTGGTTCACAAGAAACCAACTTGATCACGAGCTCAACATAGCGGTCAGGTGACAACCTGGTAATACTTCCGAGAAGATCTTCGGAAATCACGAACCACCGATATGTTACTAAGCTCGAGAACAATCTCGCTTTTGAGGGCAAGACGATATGATCAAATGGGTGAGGACTTGACAAGATCCTAACTCACCAATCGAAAGGTGCACCAAAATAAGGACTAGGTAGCACGATCAGTCTTAGAAGGATGATTCAAAAACCAACATGCTAAGAATGAAATTATTATCCTTTAACTACCAAGCAACGAGGTTGCTGGGAGTATTGATTTCACACATCACAATTCATTTGTCGGTATTCCGGTTACAATAACACAGGAACCGAGGAATGAACAATGATGGCAAAAGTATCACTGTACCAAGAGTTCATAGGATGGTGTGCAATTCCTATAACAATCCCGATATAAAAGATGGTAATACTCCAAGGTAGAACAGAACAAAAGTTGGATTAGCAACTTGATCTGCAGAGTACAACTACTTTGACCCAATCCTAGATATGGATGAGGTACTGGAGTTTGTTTCTCCTAGTCATTCTGCGATAGAATGGCTTGACGGACCACAAGAGTAATAGGCATCGATAAACGAGCGCACGCATACTCTTGACTATCAATTGATAGACGAAGGTCAGTAGACAACTAAAGAGGGACAACTCAAAGGAACATATAATTTTCTGAGTTGTGGATGCATAGATTAGTATGTCGAACGAGATCAACATTTCTTCCAGATAACCCATGCAAAGAGGTAGGACTGGCAGAGTCACGATTTATGAATGGAGATCTCCTCAAGAGTACTCTAATTGTGATCTTTTGATCCAATAAACATCTGCCATAAGCGGTTCATAGTATTTGGAAGAAGGATATACCACGGACCATGAGGACTATCGCAAAGGTTACTAATATCCTAAAGGCTCTAGCAATTACTATCAACATGAAGTAAGTAGAGTGAATCTCGGGTTCAAAACCCAGGAATAGAATACCTACTACTAAGTAGCATCACGGGATGCTTTCGAGAATGATGGCCAGAATCATCACACTGGGAACACAAATCATGGCTAAATTACTAGATGATCCCCTAAGACACCTAGGGTCATAATACTAGCTCCAACATATATGTCAAGGCAATAAAGTACCTCAACTCACTGATTTGTGTGATTAATCTGACCAAAGGCACATCGGAAACAGGAGGAAGGGATTTGCAAATGCATCCGACTATTTAGAAACCTGGGATGACTCGGACAACATAACGGCTGTAAATGCTCAGAAAATATTTGAGACATTCACAAAATGGTGGCATAACCACTCAGAAGCACAATATCAAGGTTTCGAGATCAACAATTAACATACGGAAGTAGTAGGAACTGAACTGAGACTTAAATCCACAATCTTATAAGTCCACTGATTAGTAACACGTGATCCTAATAGAAAGAAGAGATAGCCTAGTTCTTAATCCCCGTAGAAGAGAAGATGATGACTCAGATCAGAAGGCCATGAGGTATAAGGAGTAAAAAGAGCCTTATGTTCCATCCCACAATCAATTCCCTTATATAACTAAAGAATTTCTAGACTCAACTTCGACCAGTTTGGCTTGGTAATCCTACAGGCAGTCAAGCTCTGATACCAACGCTGTCAGGACCCCGACTCAATGCCACATTGATCTAGCATGTAACACCTCATATCACTTTGCGGCCTCACGCACGGTATTCCCACGGGTGTCGCCTTACCTTTGCCCGGGACCGTTTGCGCCTTTTGGCACACGTATATGACAGTGTCGCTAGCATCCATATGATAAGGAGCCCGGGCTGACATGGCTAGTCATAAACCCAAAGTGGCACAAACTTACAGGGACAGGCATCCATGACCCAGCAACGAACGTGTCGGTCATCAGCGAGTGAACCAGGCTGTAGCACTGGGCTAGCAGGACTCCGGTGAACCGGGCTGTAGCGGGCTAACAGGACTCCGGTATTCATCGCGTGACATTTCCCCGAAGGGACAGACACAGGAACGAAGAAGGACACATGCCGGCCAGCCTAAGTGTTCCGGAGCAGTAGCAAGCTACCATGGCTCAGTGGAAACACTAGGAGACATTTCCCGGTAAGAGAGGCTACTAAAGATAAACAACTAGATGGTCAGATCCCACACATACCAAGCATTTCAATAACATACACACAATATGCTCGATATGTGCAGATACAACATGGCATCACAACATGACTCTACGACTCAAGTAATTTATTCATTAGGCTCCGAGGAGCGAGATATTACAAACATGGGTCTCATGACCCAACACTCAGAGCATACAAGTCAAAGCACAAGCGGAAGCTATCATGTCTGAGTACAGACATCTATAAATGAAAAAGGCTGAGAAGCCTGACTATCTACCAGATCCTGCCGAGGCACAAGATCGTAGCTGAGGTAACAAGCTAAACGTCGAAGTCCACGCGGAACTACTAGTGAGACTGAAGTCTCTCTGCAAAACATAAAATAGGCAAACGTGAGTACAAATGTACCCAGCAAGACTTACATCAGATCTATCTACATATGCATCATTATCAACAAGGGGGTGGAGGGGTTTGACTGCAGCAAGCCAGCTTTGACTCGGTGGCTATCCTGAACTACGACTGCAAGTAACTCTTTTGAGGTGGCGCACACGAGTCCACATATTCACCATATCAATACACCACTATGGATCCGCTCCCGTCTCCCTACGAGAACGCCATCCATAGCACTCACGCTTATCTTGCGTATTTAGAGTATCCACTTTCACTTGTCTATGAACTGTACAAGGGGTCCAAGTTTCCATATCCGAGGAATCCGGCTATTCGAATAGATGATGTTAACCCTGCAGGGGTGTACTTCTTCACACACGCTTCCGCCACTTACCGCCCTGTACACGTCATGTACCTCGGCAACCTTCAAGCGGAAGCCGGGCGAGGGAGTCGGCCACGACCTGACTAACCGAACAAGTCTCTAGTCCAGGTTTATCGCCTATTCGGGTTCCATCCGCAAGGAGATCCGTCCGGGGTGTCGCTCACGGCCCCAAACGATGTGTGCAGGGTTCCCAAGCCCACCAACCGGGTGCCACTTGGTACACCGTGCCACTGTGCCTAGTCTGTCCCAAGCCCACCTGTACCGGGTGCCACTTGGTAGACTACTAACACTACCTACAAACACCAGAAACTAGTTGCAACTCCTGGACAGAGATCATGTTGATTAATAAGTCGAGAGAGTCATTAAGGATCCCAATGTGTGGTAGTAGCTGTTCATGGATCACAAGCACAGAACTCAGTTCCTGAGGACGGCTGCAATGAGACAACCCACCATGTACTCCTACATGGCCTCTCACCGCTACCTTTACCAAATCGTGTTCACACACTTAGCTCACACACAGTAGGACATGTTCACACGCCTCTGATTCATCCCCGATGAATCAGACCTGACTCAACTCTAAGCAGTAGCAGGCATGACAAACAAGCATGAATGAGTAGGCACATCAGGGCTCAAACAACTCCTACTCATGCTAGTGGGTTTCATCTATTTACTGTGGCAATGACAGGTCATGCAGAGGATAAAGGGGTTCAGCTACCGCAGCAAGTAACAATGTATATCGTTGTTGTCCTAATGCAGTAAAAGAGAGCAGGAGCGAGAGAGTGGGATTTTATCGGAATGAACAAGGGGGTTTTGCTTGCCTGGCACTTCTGAAGATAACATTGAGTCTTCATCAGTGTCAACGATCACATCATCGGTATCACGTCTATCGAGAGGGGACAAATACCGGCAACACAGAAGGGAACACAATCAATGCAATGCACAATATGATGCATGATCATGACATGGCAAAATGAATGTGTTTTGGGCTAATGCAACTAGCAACAGATTAAATGAAGTTGGTTTGAATACAAGATTCAAATTCAAACTCCATATGTGATTATTCAAATGTCATTTAATTGATTTGTGCTAAACAGCAGCTATAAGTTGTTCTAACATGCATGAAAATGGTACAGATGGATTCCTTGAATTTTTCTGATAATTTTTCATATATAAATTATTTAATTTGGAGTTACGGTTGAATTTCTATGAATTTTAGAAGTTTTAGGCATTTTCTGGAATTAATAAATCATTTAAGAATTATCTAAATTCCAGAAACATTTACTGCGTCAGCAGTGCGTCACCGTGACGTCAGCAGGTCAACAGACGCTGCTGCTGGTCAAACCTGACGTGTGGGGTCCACACGTCAGTGACACAGGTTAGTTAACCGGGTTGATTAGGGTTAAACTAATACTAACGAAAATGTCAGCAGGGCTGGGCCCACATGTCAGTGGCTTAAATAATTAACTAACTTAATTAGTGTTAACTAATCTAACACCTAAACTAATTAACAGGGGCTGGCCCCACCTGTCATCGACCCAGGGGGGTTCCGCCGTGGTCAAGTGGGTCAACCCCACCGGCGTCTCGACGCCGGCGAGGTCCGGGACGGTGGCGACCGTCGGAAACATGCTACAGGGCACGGACGAGGCCGTGCTTGGGCTCGTTGGAGAGCCCTTGCTCCCGCGCGTCGAGCGGTGCGGTTGCTAGGTCGTGGGGAGGCCGGAGCTGACGACGGCGAGCTCGGTTGCGGCCGCCGGAGCTCGGGTAAGACACGGGCGACCACTAGGGAGCGCGAGAGGGCGAGCTGCGGCAGGCAACGGGCTCGTGGAAACGTTCTGAGCACGATGGTGCACTCGGGTGGGAGCTCCAGTGGCTGCAGTGACGGCGGCGACGAGGTCAGCGGCGGCCGGAGTTCGGCCGCGGCGGAGCTATGGCCTAGAGCTCGCAAACGCGAGGGGAAAGAGAGGGGTTCTGCACGGAGGCTCACCGCGGAGCTGTAGGGAGGGTTAGTGGGCTCGGGGGCGCGCCGGAGTGGCCGAATTGACGGAGAAGGGCGCCGGGGCCGAAGCTTGAAGACGATGTCGATGGCGGCTGCTCGGGGCCCTTCTGGTCGCGTGAGACGATGAGGAGGACGAGGGCGGAACAGCGGAGCTCTGGGAGGCGTCGGGGAGGCGAGAGGGTGGTGGTGGCCGCGGCGAACGGCGTCGGTGGCGACGGGGCTCCGCTCGGTGGAGGAGAGAGGGAGCCAGAGAAAGGGGGAAGAAGGCACGGGGAGAGTGCGAGGCCTGGGAGGGTGCGTGGCGTCGCGGACGGGGTCCAGGGCGACGAGAGGAAGCAGGAGGTGGCCAGGGGGAAGCAGGAGGTGGCCGAGGCCTCTCGGGCGCGCGCCACGCCTCGCCTCTGTTCGTCCTCCTGGCAAAGGAGGAAGATGACAAGGGGGGGGGAAGAGGTGGGCTGGGCCGGCCAGATGGGCTGGCCAGCTGGGCCGGCTACAGGTAAGTGGCCCAGGTAGGCTTCTGTTCTTTTTATTTTTTTCTTCTGTTTTGTTTTATTTAATTTATTTTGCCACTGTTTTGAATTTAAAATAATTCAAACAATGCCAAAAACTCCTCTGAATATTTTATATTGCTAGATGGACTTTTCCAAAAGCTTATAAAATATATCAGGGGTATTTGAAATTATATTCTAATTATATGAATATAATTCAAATTCAAATAGCTAATGAATTAAATCCAAAGTCCCAAAAATAAATCCTCCTAAAATGTTCAATATTTTGGTTGGGACCAGAACCCTTGCCAAAAATTATCAAACATTTAGGAAGAGCATTTTGGAACAATGAATGAGATTTTTAGGGTTTTTGCCCTTCTTTTATCTAGGGTTTTGAGGCTTTCAAAATTCCTCAATTCAAGTTTCAAAAATATAGACATGATGCACACATGAAGCTAGCCTAGAGCACTACCAGCAGCTAGGGATGTGACAACTCACCCCCACTAAACAAGAATCTCGTCTCGAGATTCAAGCGTAGGGTAGGATGAAGGGGAAACGCAAACTAGTACAATCTTCATGATCCAGGTTGCACTTCAAATGAACGTTGATTTGAACACCATCTTTGTCTTGTCGTCTTGCTCTGAGAACTCCAGCTAATCATGACAAGAAGAGGAAAGGAAAACTCTGGACGGATCGGTCTTCTCGAAGACCGAACAACTCAGGATTAACTCCCGGAATGTGACATAGCAACATCTCTCGAGCTGAGAGACGAAGCATACATCTGAGGAGATGGAGTGGAGCAGATGACGAGGTTCACTAGGTAGACAACAATTCCAGACCTAAGAAGGTGGCGATCGGTTGTCAACGTAGCGAGGAGTTGAATTGCCATGATGCCACGACGAAACATCCTGGAGAAGGGTGATTCGTAGATTATTATCTTAAGTGGCAAATAGAATTACCTTTGATATAGAGATCATTGAGACTCTCTATATCAACCTAAGGCAAATCACAGCAATCGATTGGCGGGGTCGGTAGAATGGCATACTTGGACTTGGATGATGTGGATTACCTTGTTGAAGACAACGTAATGGATGAATTTGCTTATCACCGGAGATGGAAGAGACCCATGGTAGAATGGCACATTGGCGGTGCAAGCTAGGAACAAAATGCAAATGCTGGGAATGATTCTGGTAACTGGGGAAAAACCCAACAACAGAGAGTGAGTTCACTGTTTGAAAAGATGTCATCACATACTTTTCACCATACGTGCATGCTATGAGAATCACAAACTTCAACACAAGTATTTCTCAAATTCACAACTACTCAACTAGCATGACTCTAATATCACCATCTCCATATCTCAAAACGATTATCAAATATCAAACTTCTCATAGTATTCAATGCACTTATATGAATTTTTATTATTATTGCCATGTTGTTCTAAAGGACTATCAAAATAATATAAGTGAAGCATGAGAGAACAATAGTTTCTATAAAACAAATCCACCGCTGTGCTCTAAAAGATATAAGTGAAGCACTAGAGCAGAAACTATATAGGTCAAAAGATATAAGTGAAGCACATAGAGTATTTCTAATAAATTTCAATTCATATGAGTCCCTCTCAAAAGGTGTGTATAGCAAGGATGATTGTGATAAACTAAGAAGAAAATACTCAAATCATACAAGACGCTCCAAGCAAAACACATATCATGTGGTGAATAAAAATATAGCTCCAAGTAAAGTTACCAATAGACGAAGACGAAAGAGGGGATGCCTTCCGGGGCATCCCCAAGCTTAGGCTTTTTGGTGTCCTTGAGTTTTACCTTGGGGTGCCATGGGAATCCCCAAACTTAGGCTCTTGCCACTCTTTGTTCCATAATCCATCAAATCTTTACCCAAAACATGAAAACTTCACAACACAAAACTCAAAATAGAAAATCTCATGAGCTCCGTTCGCGAAAGAAAACAAAACACCACTTCAAGGTCCTATAATGAACTCATTCTTTATTTATATTGGTGTTAAACCTACTGTATTCCAACTTCTCTATGGTTTATAAACTCTTTTACTAGCCATAGATTTATCAAAATAAGCAAACAACACAAGAAAAATAGAATCTGTCAAAAACAGAACAGTCTGTATTAATCTGTAGCTAACGCACGTTCTGGAACCCCAAAAATTCTAAAATAAATTTCTGGACGTGAGGAATTTATTTATTAATCATCTGAAGAAGAATTAACTAAATATCGCCTTTCAAATAAAAATGGCAGCAGTTCTTGTGAGCGCTAACGTTTCTGTTTTTTACAGCAAGATCAAAAAGATTTTCCCCAAGTCTTCCCAACGGTTCTACTTGGAAAAAACACTAATTAAACACAAAAAACACAACCAAAACAGAGGCTAGGTAAATTATTATTACTAAACAGGAGCAAAAAACAAGGAATAAAAATAAAATTGGGTTGCCTCCCAACAAGCGCTATCGTTTAACGCCCCTAGCTAGGCATAAAAGCGAAGGTAGATCTAGGTATTGCCATCTTTGGTAGGTAATCCATAAGTGGCTCTCATAATAGATTCATAAGGTAATTTAATTTTATGTCTAGGGAAGTGTTCCATGCATTTCCTTAACGGAAATTGGAATCTAATATTCCCTTCCTTCATATTAATAATTGCACCAATCGTTCTAAGGAAAGGTCTACCAAGAATAATAGGACATGAAGGATTGCAATCTATATCAAGAACAATGAAATCTATGGGCACATAGTTCCTATTTGCAACAATAAGAACATCATTAATTCTTCCCATAGGTTTCTTAATAGTGGAATCCACAAGGTGCAAGTTTAAAGAACAATCATCAAAATCACGGAAACCTAGCAAATCACACAAAGTTTTTGGAACCGTGGAAACACTAGTACCCAAATCACACAAAGCATAGCACTCATTATCTTTAATTTTAGTTTTTATTGTAGGTTCCCACTCATCATAAAGTTATCTAGGGATAGAAACTTCCAACTCAAGTTTTTCTTCATAAGATTGCATCAAAGCATCAACGATATGTTTAGTAAAAGCTTTATTTTGACTATAAGCATGAGGAGAATTTATTACAGATTGCAACAAGGAAATACAATCTATCAAAGAGCAATTATCATAATTAAATTCCTTGAAATCCAAGATAGTGGGTTCATTGATATTTAAAGTTTTGACCTCTTCAATCCCAATTTTAACAATCTTAGCATCAAGATCTAAAGACTCCGAATTTTTGGAACGCCTTCTAGGTAAAGGTGGCTCATCTTCAGCCCCATCATTATCAAGATTCATATTGTAAAACAAAGATTTAATAGGAGACACATCAATAACTTTTAGATCTTCATCCTTATTATCATGAAAATTTTCTGGCTTAGGGGCCATCTTATTAACTAAGGTTGCCTGCTTATCCGAGACTTCAGCAATTAATTTTTCGAGATGAGCAATCTGAGATTTCAAACCATAAAATTCTTTAGACATATCATCAAGCTCTTTATTCATATAACCCATAAAGCTTTTTTGATCTTTAAGCTTGTTCCTAAAGAAATTATTATGCTCAAATTGTAAAACCACAAAACTCCTGATATTGCTTTCGATCTCTTCTATCCTTTTAAGGTGAAGATCACCAAATCTAGGTAGAGTCATCGTGACAAGCAAGCAATCCAACACACAAGCAAACATGAAACTGGCAAAAAGGGGAAATAGAAAAAGAGAAGGGGATGGAGAGAGAGGGCGAATAAAACGGCAAGGGTGAAGTGGGGGAGAGGAAAACGAGAGGCACATGGCAAATAATGTAATGCGAGGGATAATAGTTTGTGATGGGTACTTGGTATATTTAGACTTGGTAATGGAGCCAGAAATGACTCGTTGTGGGAGTCAAATATTGACTTGACTTGGCGCGAATCTCCCCGGCAACGGCGCCAGAAATCCTTCTTGCTACCTCTTGAGCACTGCGTTGGTTTTCCCTTAAAGAGGAAAGGGTGATGCAGTAAAGCAGCGTAAATATTTCCCTCAGTTTTTGAGAACCAAGGTATCAATCTAGTAGGAGATCACGCTCAAGTCCCACGCACCTACAAAAACAAATAAGAACCTCGCAACCAATGCGATAAAGGGGTTGTCAAGCCCTTCCCGGTCACTTACGAGAGTGAGATCTGATAGATATGATAAGATAATATTTTTGGTATTTTTATGATAAAGAGTAATAAAGATGCAAAAGTAAAATAAACGGAAAAGGAAATAACTAAGTATTGGAAGATTAATATGGTGGAAAGATAGACCCGAGGGCCATAGGTTTCACTGGTGGCTTCTCTCAAGAGCATAAGTATTACGGTGGGTAAACGAATTACTGTCGAGTAATTAATAGAATTGAGCATAGTTATGAGAATATCTAGGTATGAACATGTATATAGGCATCACGTCCGAGACAAGTAGACCGAAACGATTCTGCATCTACTACTATTACTCCGCACATCAACCGCTATCCAGCATGCATCTAGAGTATTAAGTTCAAGAGAACAGAGTAATCTTTAAGGAAGATGACATGATGTAGAGGGATAAACTCATGCAATATGATATAAACCCCTCGATGGCAACAATACAATACATATCGGTTCCCTTTCTATCACTCGGTTCGAACACCCCAAGATTGAACCCAAAGCTAAGGACTTCTCCCATTGCAAGAAAGATCAATCTAGTAGGCCAAACCAAACTGATAATTCGAAGAGACTTGCAAAGATACACCAATCATACATAAAAGAATTCATAGGAGAATCAAATATTGTTCATAGATAATCTGGATCATAAACCCACAATTCATCGGATCTCGATAGACACACCGCAAAAGAAGATTACATCGAATAGATCTCCAAGAAAATCGAGGAGAACTTTGTACTGAGATCCAAAGAGAGAGAAGAAGCCATCTAGCTAATAACTATGGACCCGTAGAGGCCCTCCGTGATCAATGCCCCCTCCGGTGGAGCTCCGGAAAAGGCCCCGAGATGGGATCTCTCGAGTATAGAAGGTTACGGCGGTGGAATTAGGTTTTCGGGGTGCTCCTGGATGTTTGGGGGGTACGTGGATATATATAGGAGGAAGAAGTACTTCGGTGGAGCAACGGAGGGCCCACGAGGGTGGAGGGTGCGCCCAGGGGGTAGGCGCACCCCCTGCCTCGTGCCTTCCTCCCTTGTTTCTTGACGGCCACTCCAAGTCTCCTTGATCACGTTTGTTGAGAAAATCACGTTACCGAAGGTTTCATTCCATTTGGACTCCATTTGATATTGCTTTTCTTCGAAACCCTAAAATAGGCAAAAAAACAGCAATTTGGGCTGGGCCTCCAGTTAGTAGGTTAGTCCCAAAAATGATATAAAAGTGTAAAATAAAGCCCATTAACATCCAAAATAGATAATATAATAGCATGGAGCAATCAAAAATGATAGATACGTTGGAGACGTATCACCCCGGTGGAGACCTTGGCAGGGAAGGCCCTCGGCAGGCCGCACAACATGGGGCGGGGCGACGCGGTCAGTCGGTGACGAGGTCGATGTGACCCCGCTCGACGCTCTCGTCATCGCTGTCGCTGCCCTCCTCATCGCTCTCGCTTGAAGAGGAATCTTCATCGTCGGAGGAGCTCTCCACGCAGCACTTCAGGCGAGTTCCAAAATCTTCAAAGACCTTGATGGAGAGCAGGCTGCCCTCCGTTAACTTGAAGTAGAGGAAAAGCCTTGCCGTCAAGCTATGGACGCGAGTGAACGTCTTCCATCCGCGGCGGAGGTACATGACGTGAGGAGGGGGGAAGTCGACGTTGACGCGCGTGCCACCGCTCCCGCAGCCCTTCGTGTGCAACCAAAGGGTCTGGGGTGGATCGAGCTCCATCTCCCGAGAGAATGCAGTCGGGAGACGGAGGCGGCGATGCAGTGGCTGATGCAGCCTGATGATGAACTCGCGGGGCTGGTCCCCGATGTGGCGCTCCATCGTGGGAGGCATCACTGGCGAATGCGAGGCCGATGCGCCACCCCGTCCTCCTCTCCCTCGAGCGCCACGATGACCTCGACCTCGCCCCTCCCCCTTCCTCTCGTGGCCGGCTCTGCCGCCACGAGCTCTTGGGGAGGAGGAACGCGCTGACGAGCAACAACCCTTGTCGCCACCATCGAAGGGCCATCACCTCCTCTCGCCATGGCGGGTGGAAGAAATAAGAGAAGGTGGAAAGACACGGAGGATGGAAGAGTGTGGAATGCTGCCCCCTCCCCTCCTTATACAGGGGCGAAGCTGGGGCTCGGCCGCCCCACTTGACCAATCCGGTCATTGGGGGCATAGGGAATAAGGACCGACCCGCTGCCCCAATCAGCGACGGCCCGGTTTTCCGCCTCCACCTCCTCCCACCTGCATGAAGAACACATGACGAGCGAGCAGCATTAAAGGGACGGGCGAAGTGGCCGCTCCCCATCCCGTGGTCGTGGGGCGCGGGCACCTTAAAGACCACGGCCCGAGTCCATCCAAGTAAATGGATCGTGCCTCTACGCCTCCCTCCTTTTATGGGGAAGGTGCGAGCCGCCTCCTCTCCCATTAACCACAATGTGACACATTCGTGCGAAAACCGCCCCATGCGTGACCCGCACGTCACACACGACCCTTCACGTCGCACGTTCAACGCGGGTCGTGCGGAAGCGCGGCGGACGAGAAGTTACCGTGGCAAAATCCGCCCCACCTGCCCGTGCACCGTTCTGGGCCTAGCCCAACAACGCGTCGCGCTTATGTATGGCCCAGGCCTGGGGGCTCCTGTTGGTGTACAAAAGTAGGGGCTCTCCTTTTGACCCCTTTACTTGTGCGCGGGCGGTCAGAGCCACGCACTGCGGCCACACTTAGTAGGGTAGAGGAGGGAAGCCGGAGAGAAGCCGAAGCACCAAGGCAAACAAGACAACGCCAAGGCCGAGAGAACAAAGAGCAGAGGGACGAAGCAGGTTCCCCCGGCAAGACCCCTGATGGGGTAGCCTCAGCGGCCCCGACAAGACCCTTGTCGGGGCAGCTCGCCCAACACCAGCGGAGCACACCACCCTTGAGCCCACGGTCTCCAACACCATCAACCACGTTGGGCCAGGGCTCAGGAGGCACCTCCATGGTGGCATGCAGATCTTTGTGAAGAAAGAGAATACTCAAGATCAGATGAGGACCAGAAGACGGAGACCCTCGGCGGGATCCTAGTCGAGGAAATCTACAAGGCCCCCGGCAAGACCCTTGCCGGGGATGACAGCAAGGCCCCCGGCAAGACCCTTGTCGGGGTTGACGGCAGCGCCACGGAAGAGACCCTTGCCGGCCCCTGGCAAGACCCTTGCCCAGGGCATTAGCAGGGCCACTACAAGACCCGTACCAGCCAAGACTACCACCGCCGTTCACATGCAGCTGCCAGCCCAACCAGCTGGGCAGGCACCTGTGTGGCAACATGCGACTTCCAGGCCAAATCAGCAGGCACCTGCGTGGCAGCGTGCAGGCCTTCATGAAGGCCCTACCACCACACCACCTCAGATGCCTTCCTGTCTACATGGCACTGCATGCATCGCTAGCCTGGGTGTGTGTCGAAGCGAGGAGGAGCGGTGACGGACGGGACGTGTGTAACGCCCACGATGCGGCTATATTTCCCACGTGTCGAAGCACGACTTAGAGGCATAACCGCATTGTAAGCAATGTCGCAAGATAGGTAATCTTCACACAACCCATGTAATACATAAGGGAAAGAGATACATAGTTGGCTTACAATCGCCACTTCACACAATACATGAATAAAGCATTACATCATCCAGATACAATCAAGGTCCGACTACGGAACCAAAATAAAAGAAGACTACCCCAAATGCTACATAGATCCCCGATCATCCCAACTGGGCTCCACTACTGATCAACTAAAAACGGAAACAGCATAACGAACACGGTCTTCATCGAGCTCCTCCTTGAGCTCGGTTGCGTCACCTGCACGGTATCATCGGCACCTGCAAACTGGTTTTGGAAGTATCTGTGAGTCACGGGGACTCAGCAATCTCACACCCTCGTGATCAAGACTATTTAAGCTTATGGGTAGGGAAAAGGTATGAGGTGGAGCTGCAGCAATCACTAGCATATATGGTGGCTAACATACGCAAATGAGAGCAAGAAGAGAAGGTAAAGCACGTTCGAGAAACTATGATCAAGAAGTGATCCTAGAACAACCTATGTCAAGCATAACTCCAACACCGTGTTCACTTCCCGGACTCCGCCGGAAAGATACCATCACGGCCACACACGCTGTTGAAGCATTTTAATTAAGTTAAGTTTCAGGTTTTCTACAACCGGACATTAACAAATTCCCATCTGCCCATAACCGCGGGCACGGTTTTCGAAAGTTCATAACCCTGCAGGGGTGTCCCAACTTAGCCCATCACAAGCTCTCACGATCAATGAAGGATATTCCTTCTCCCAAGACAATCCGATCAGACTCGGCATCCCGGTAACAAGACATTTCGACAATGGTAAAACAAGACCAGCAAAGCCACCCAGATGTGCTGACAAATCCCGATAGGAGCTGCACATATCTCGTTCTCAGGGCACACCGGATGAGCCAGACATCGGGTGGGCCAGCCCGGAGTTGCCCCTGGTAGCTCCGGACATCGCTCAGTTTGGACCAACACTCAGAGGAGCACTGGCTTGGGGGTTTAAATAAAGATGACCCTTGGGCAGGCCTACCCAAGGGAAAGAAAAGGCTAGGTGGCAAATGGTAAAACCAATGTTGGGCCATGCTGGAGGAGTTTTATTCAAGGCGAACTATTAAGGGGTTCCCATTATAACCCAACCATGTAAGGAACGCAAAATCCGGGAACATAACACCGATATGACGAAAACTAGGGCGGAAGGAGTGGAATAAAACACTAGGCATAAGGCTGACCTTCCACCCTTTACCAAGTATATAGATGCATTAATATAAATAAGAGATATTGTGATATACCAACAAAAATCATGTTCCAACAAGGAACAAGCTCCAATCTTCACCTGCAACTAACAATGCTATAAGAGGGGCTGAGCAAAGTGGTAACATAGCCAAACAATGGTTTGCTAGGACAATGTTGGTTAGAGGATTGGCTTACCAATATGGGAGGCATGATAAGCAAGTGGTAGGTATCGCAGCATAGGCATAGCAAAAGAGCGAGCATCTAGCAAGCAAAGATAGAAGTGATTTCGAGGGTATGGTCATCTTGCCAGAGATCCCGCAAGGAAGAAGAACGAGTCCATGAAGGAGACAAATGAACGTAGCCAACGTATCCTCACAAATGCAACGTTACCGGATTACCGAGAAGAAGTAGACCGGAAAGAAAGCAAACAACATAGTGAACAAACATCACATAAGCATGGCACGATGCGCAAACAAGTATGATGCATGTCCGGTTTAATGAGGCATGGCATGGCAAAGTGCACAAACAACCCTACAAATTAAGTGGAGCTCAATATGCAACGAGTTGCATATTGACGAAACACCAGATGACTTATTTAGTTCGATCTCGTTTATGAACTCAACAATATTAAATGTTGTTTAGCATGGCAATGGGTGAAGCAAAGTAAAACTACCTATCTAGTCAAGTTTAAATGAGGCCGGAAACAACGAACAACAATTCCGCAAAATCCTCATATGCATATATTAGGTTTGGGTACTGTTCTGCCCTAAAAAATATTTTAGAGTTATTAAACATGCAAAGTGAGGCAACCATGTTAAACTAGGCATTTTTCCACCCCATTTACATATAAAGTTTATTAAAAACCGAGCTACGGTTATTTAGTTATGAATTAAATCATTTTAACATGGCAATTAAGCATATAAAAGCAAACATCATTTTAAGCATTTTAAACATGCATGAAAGTGATATATTATGAAACTAGACAAAATTCTAAGCAACTTTCATATTAAGTTTGATTAATTCCGATGCACGGTTAATTAGTTATTAAATGCATGAATGTTGAGGGTTTTTCTGCAAAACAGGTAAACTCCGGATAAAAGACAAAATCGCAGACACGGAAAAAAACTACACTGGGCCAAATTTGCAGCCTGACCCAACAGTTGCAGGGGTGCTGGAGGCTCACCATGGGCCTCGGCCCAATCGGTGGAGGAGGGAGACCCGCAGGACGCGGAGCTGGGCCTTTGAGCCCACCCGACGAACGCTTGTGGACGCGGCGCAGTCAACGCGGGAGTCGACCCCGTCGTCCTCCTCTCCAACAGAGGCAGCACGTGACTTGGACGAGCGCTCCTGCTCGAAGGAGTGGAAACAGAGGTCAGCGGGGCTGGGAGCAGAGCTCCGGCGAGCGGGGCGGCGTGGTCTTAGGCGTCCGGATCTGGCCGGGAACGAGCTTGGACGCTGAGAAGAACCCGATCCGGCGGCCGACGCCTTTCTCTGAAGAAGAAAGCAGCCATGGTGCGGGGGCTTCAGGCCGGCGACGGGAAGTAGGGAGACAACGGCTTGGGACAGAGGGCCCCGGTTGAGGACGACGCAGCGAAATGGGACGACCATGGGCTCCTCCAGGCGGCGGCTTGCTTGCTCCGGCGAGGCGATTGCAAGCGAGGAGAGTTGAGGCGGCCGGCGACATTCTTCGGCTCGGTGGTGCTGACCTTGCAGAAGAAACAGGGCGAGCACGCGATTAGCAGCAGCAGTAGGAGAAGAACAGCGAGAAACAGGGAGGAGGCGCGGTGAGGAGGACCTGCGGGTCGGAGCGGCTTGACGGCGGGGGCCACGGCATGGTGCTGCTCTCGATCCACCCTGGATCGAGGCACGGGAGGAGGGGAGGAGGCGCATAGCAGCCTGCTGGAGCTCGAGGGTGAGGGCGGCGCTCGGGGTTTTCCGATGCTCTGCTCGGTGGTGCTTTGGCCGAGGCTCTCGGGAGGAGGAGGTTGCGGGATTGGGTGGATCGAGGAGAGGAGGAGGTTGCCCTGGTGCTGAAAACGAGGGAGTTGGTCAGGATCGTCTGGGAATGGGTGGATGGATCTGGGAGGATCTCGATGAAAAGAGTGGCGGCTGCGAGGAGGATTGGTGGATTGGACAGGATAGGCTAGGGTTTGACTGGTTATTTATAGTATTGGATTTAGGTTAGGGGCTAACTCGTCCCTCCGATCGTAATCGGATGATCACGAATAAAATAGTTAGGTAGTCCAAATAAGAAAACAGAGATGTTTTGTAGACGTTTGGGGATGATCCGGATCCAATGGTGACAACTGTTTGGGTTGGGTCCGGGACAGCTTTTCGGACGCGCGCTCGAGGAGGGCCGCGGGCTGACGAGAGAGGTTAGGTAGGGCGTGGCGGTAGGTAGTGGACTATGCAGAAGGCCTCAGGCTAAGAGAAGAGAAGATAGAGAGGCCCAGTGACTGTTTCCGGAGTCCGAAAACGTGCGACGTGTGCCCGACTATAATGCCGCTATAGTTTAACAGTTGAGCTATCAAACGAACTCCGAATGCGATCAAACTTGACAGGCAGTCTATCTACACTATAATAAGACCACACGCCAACTTTCAACCCAATCTGAGAACATTTTCGGCCACTTATAATATAATATTTCGGACGTGCCGCGGGCGCGTGCAAGTGTGTCTGGGCTCAGAACGAACAACGGACGGAACTGGGGAACCCGGACGGATGCAAGTTTTGAAAACATGATGATGCAATGCGGATGATGACATGGCAAGATGCAACATGCAAGCAAATGACATGGCAACGACAGCGAATAACTGGAAGACACCTGGCACATCGGTCTCGGGGCGTTACAACGGGCCTCGTTCCCGTCCCCGATAAAGCTAAGGGACACCTAAGCGATGCATTAAATGCGTCTTGTCCTGTAATACAAGCGATAAGCTCGCAGTACTGTAGGCCTTTCCACCTCCCGTGTGCCACTGTGGCAGCCCCTTTCGACTATAAAAGGAGGCTTACAACGTACTGGAGGGGGATTCGGCTCTTTTGAACTACACAGCCGTCGTAGCTAGTTCGAAAGCCCAAGAACACTCAATACATCCACCAAAGCAGGACTAGGGTTTTACGCATCCTCGCGGCCCGAACCTGGGTAAATGATCCTCGTGCTGACTGCTAATCCTGCTCTTCTCACGACCCCGCGCCCCGACAACTGTAGTAGGGATTCTTGTGATCCCATAGGTGTCGTTTCCCACCGACACCGTCATGTTGACGAAACTCTTCCCCGAGCTCTACTGGATCGTGAGTTCGCGGGACGTCACCGAGCTGAACGTGTGCTGAACGCGGAGGTGCCGTATGTTCGGTGCTGAGGATCGGTCGATCATGAATACGTACGACTACATCAACGGCGTTGTTATAACGCTTCCGCTTAACGGTCTACGAGTGTACGTGGACGACACTCTCCTCTCTCGTTGCTATGCATCACCATGATCTTGCGTGTGTGGAGGAATTTTTTTGAAATTACTATGTTCCCCAACACCCTCTCACCTGGAAAACCCCCTCTCCCCGCAACTGGAGCAGCACCTCTTCCTCTACCTACATTTGGAGCAGAACCTCTTCCTCTGCCTGCATTTGAAGCAGAACCTCTTCCTCTGCCTACATTTGGAGCAGAACCTCTTCCTCTGGCTGCATTTGGAGTTGAACCTCTTCCTATGCCTGCATTTGGAGTTGCACCTCTTCCTCTGCCTGCATTTGGAGTTGCACCTCTTCCTATGCCTGCATTTGGAGATGCAACTCTTCCTGTACCTACATTTGGAGCTGCTCCTCTTCCTGTTACTGCATCTGGAGCTGCATCTGTTCCTCTGCCTACACCATGAGGTGCATTTCTTTATCTTTTACTTGCTCTTCCTTCTTCTCTTTGAGCTATTGTGTTTGCCCTTGTCTGCCTACCAATGATCATCTCTGTGGTAACCACTGGCTGAGGTATTGCAGCACCAGCAGCACCAACAAAGGCAGACTGTTGTGGTAGTGGGCCATATACCCTTTGAGGAGCTCTTGTAGCAATTTCTCTTTGAGACATGGTAAAAACCATACTTGTTGGTGAATCAATTGGATCCAATAGAGGGTCTACATTGTTTGGGAAAGTGTTATACACATATTCATTTAAGCACATTTAGTTCTATGTAGTTAAGTGCTTGCTATGTAGTTAAGTTCTACAATGAGATAAATACAGTACAAATGCAGTTCAGTTTAGTTAACTAGCATATACCTGAAGAAAGGTAGGGTCATCATAGCTTTCATCAACCACCTCTATCCCATCTTGAATGAGATTTTCCGACTATTTGTAGTGCCCCTTTCTGTTGTGATTAGCTCTGCCACAGATTAAGCAGTGCATTGTAACACCTTTTCTGTTCAAAACCCTAACACCATTCTTGATATTCTCCTCTGGTGCCTTCTTCCTATTTTTCTTGGGCCTTACCAACTATTTAGTGAACACTGGTGGATGCACCTTGTACCCATTCTATTTCTCCCAATTCATTGGGTCTGCAAGAGGAACAAGAGTGTATCCATATGCCTTGAGATATGTCTGAACTATATAGCAGTCATGAACCATTGTCTCTGGGTCAATCCTCTCCTCCCTGCAACATGCTATACAATGACCACATGGTACTCCAGACAACTGCCATCTTCTGCAATCACATGTGTGCAAAAGCAAGATCCACTGTGTAACTATTGTTACCAGATTGTACTTTGAGCATTTGTTGGCCAGCTTCAGATACATGGCAGTTTGCAGCAAACTCGGTGTTCTTATCCAACTTCTTCTGAATCTTTGGGCATACTCTCTGCCCTACCCACATTTCTATAGCTTCCTTTTGTTTACTCACTAGCCTGTGCATGATCTTGTAGAAGATATATTCAAGCATACTAAGCACTGCCATCTCTGTTCCATCAAGAATGTAGCTGTTAAACACTTTAGAGTTATTATTCAGCAGGATGTCACATTTGGGAAATTCCCTGAAAAATGCCTTGCACCATGTGTTTGGCTCAAGTCTCTCAGTCCAGTGAAAGGCAGCTGGGCAGTGATCATCCATTTTCTAATAGTTCTCTCTCCACTTCACCGTGATCTTGCAATGGCCCACAGATCTTGCTTCACTACCTCTCCTTTGTGCTTCTCATTAAAATTTTGGTAAATATGCCTCACACAAAACCTGTGTTCTGCATCTGGCCAAACCTTGTGCACATCATTTATTAACCCTTTCTTCTTGTCACTGATAACTGTGAAAAGAGATGTGTTTGTAATGTTCATATGATCTTTTAGAGTGGTCAGAAACCACTCCCATCAACCTTTGCACTCTACTTCCACCCAGCCCATTGCAATGGGGAAAATGCAGTCATTAGAATCAATTCCAACAACACTAAGGAGCACTCCTTTAAACCTTGTTTTCATATGACAACCATCAATGAAGAGAATAGGCCCGCAACCCTTTAGCCATCCTCTCTTACAAGCATCATATGACCAATATAATGTTTTCAAGCATCTTATGCCCATTGGAAATTTTGTATCTTTGACAAGTGTAGTTGTTAGCAGGAATGTAGACCCATGGATTTTGCTCCTTAGATCATGCCCATAATCCCATAGCCTGCTGAACTGCTCTTCCTCATCACCATGTATCTCCTTAAGTGCTTGCTTTCTAGCCCTAGCAAGCTTCCATCTATTAGGAGTAACATTGAATTCCTTTGTTATTTTCCTTGAAAATGTTCCAATGGACATCTTCTGGTCATCTCTGAACTCATCAATGAAAAAATTGCACAGGAATTTTTCTGTCATATTCTTTAACTTCCACTTCTTCTGGCAGTTATGCCCTCCATTGTATGCCTTGATGACAAAACCTCCAGTCCTGTTGTCATTTCCAGCCTCCAGCACCCATGGACAACCACCACCATGACAAAATGCCTTCAATTTGATCTTGTCATTCTTCAGCTTCTTGATCTGCACTTTGTTCCTTATTGATATGCTTCAGTTGATCTTGTGCTTCAGTGGAGAGGTTCAGATCCTTATCTTCAAGTACATAGTCAGGCTCAACCTCTACCTCCTCTTGCTCAACCTCTTCATCAACATCAAAGTCAATGTTATCTTCATAAATATCATCATCTCCATCATCTATGTTGTAATCACTGTCACTGAATTCTAAATCTGACAGCACAACATCTTGAGGCTGCAAATTTGGCTCTACACCAGCAACCAGCAAATTTGGCTCTGCACCAGTAAGAAGAAAATTTGGGTTAACACCACCATTTGGCTCTGCACAATATGTCACCAAATTTGGGTCTGCAACAGAATTAAGCAAATATGTCAGAATATCCTCTTCTTCTATCCCATCAGCTGCAACCTCTGAAATTGGATCTTCAACATTCACAGAAAAGATTTTGTGAGTAGATGCTGCACTGCTTGCACCAACAATTAAGTTGACCATTCTGACAAGGCTTTCAGCACATGGCATCTTCAATATCAAATCTTCTCTGAAATTGCTGATGAAGTCTGCATGGTCAACCATAATTGCAACAACTTTGTGCCGAGCACTAGCTGTGATAAGATGCTGCAAATCTTCATCACCTCTAGTTCTAACCAACCCATTTGTCATCGTTTTCTCAAGTAAGCACCAGTATATTATGTGCTCATTGGCAGGATATCCCAACCATTTTAGGTGTTCTTCTAAGACTGCATATGAAAATGTGAAAGCATCAACATAGTCAAGGACCTCCAAAGAAGAGTTATAGTACTCTGGGGCAGTGATAGGTCCACATAAAAGACCACCATGTACCAGTTCCAATGTAAAGAAAGGAGTGTGAACACTCTGTCCCATTAATGAGTCACACACTGCATACAAATTCAGTTAACTTAATATAACACTGTCCAGTTAACTAAACATGAATGAACTGCACAAATTAAGTTAACTGAAATATAAGCAACAACATAAATATGCAGTGATTGCAACACAAATTCAGATAAATTAAATAGAGTACTCAATTACATATATAATGAATTAATAGCTAATGGGCCACCTTATTCATCATAAAACAAAACACATTCACCCTAACTGACAGTTCACTATGATTCATAATACAACATAGGTGCTTCCACGCAAAGGCATCATCTTCATGCTCGAAACCCATATCTTGATGCAGAAACCTTAGACTAAATGCATCGCTCAAAACCCTAGCTTGCTTTCATGGTAAGACTGCCACATTGCAAGATCAAAGCAACTCAGAAAGTTGAATCAGCTTCCAAATCGCATGGATCCGCCGTACTAGGCCATACTTGGCTGGACACATAAAGAAAAGGAACAGGGGAGAGAGGAGATGCAGAGAAGAGGTCTTCTCACGATAGTTTGGAGGAAAGACAACGGCAAACTAGATGAGTGGATGGAGGAAGCATCGTACCGCCGAAGAGCTCTGGCGAGGCAACCATTGTTACTGACGTCAGCAACGACTGCTCGTGCGCCAACAGGGAGAAGGATGGAGAAGGATGGGGATATGCTACAGGAGTTCCACTTGTTGGGGAACGCAGTAATTTCAAAAAAAATCCTACGCACATGCAAGATCATGGTGATGCATAGCAACGAGAGGGGAGAGTATTGTCTACGTACCCTCGTAGACCATAAGCGGAAGCGTTATGACAACGCGGTTGATGTAGTCGTACGTCCTCACGATCGACTGATCCTAGTACCGAAAGTACGACACCTCCGCGATCTGCACACGTTCGGCTCGGTGACATCCCACGAACTCACGATCCAGCTGAGTCTCGAGGGAGAGCTTCGTCAACACGACGGCGTGATGACGGTGATGATGATGCTACTGGAACAGGGCTTCGCCTAAGCACCACTACGATATGACCGAGGTGGATTATGGTGGAGGGGGGCACTGCACACAGCTAAGAGATCAATGATCAACTTGTGTGTCTATGGGGTGCCCCTGGCCACGTATATAAAGGATGGAGGGAGGAGGAGGCCGACCCTCATAGGGCGCGCCCAAAGTGTGGAGTCCTACCAGGACTCCCTAGTCCTAGTAGGATTCCACCTCCTACATGGAATAGGAAAAACAGAAAGGAGAAGGAGAAGGAAGGAAGGGGACGCCCCCTTTCCCTAGTCCAATTCGGACTAGTCCATAGGGAAGGGGCACAGCCACCATTGAGGCCTTTATCTCCTTTCCCGTATGGCCCATCAAGGCCCAATATGAATTCCCGTAACTCTTCGGTACTCCGAAAAATATCCGAATCACTTGGAACCTTTCCGAGTGGCGTATTAGTGTTGACCCTAAAATAAACATTCCGAGTGATAAATCGGTAATAGACATCATACATCACACCATATTTAATAAAGTACGGTTATGACGTTCGGACACACCATTACGCCTGGTGTTCCAGGTGGTGTGAGTTGCAAAACTATTCCGCATTATTTCAAATGAAGACCAAACTCGTAACTCAAATATTCTCCTCCACGATCAGATCGCAGAAACTTTATTTTCTTGTTACGATGATTTTCCACTTCACTCTGAAATTCTTTGAACTTTTCAAATGTTTTAGACTTATGTTTCATCAAGTAGATATACCCATATTTGCTCAAATCATCTGTGAAGATCAGAAAATAACAATACCCGCCGCGAGCCTCAACACTCATCGGATTGCATACATCAGTATGCATTATTCCCAATAAGTCAGTTGCATGCTCCATTGTTCCAGAGAACGGAGTTTTAGTCATCTTTCCCACGAGGCATGGTTCGCAAGCATCATATGATTCATAATCAAGTGATTCCAAAATCCCATCAGCATGGAGTTTCTTCATGCGCTTTACACCAATATGACCTAAATGGCAGTGCCACATATAAGTTGCACCATCATTATTAACTTTGCATCTTTTGGCTTCAATATTATGAATATGTGTATCACTATGATCGAGATTCAATAAACCATTCACCTTGGGTGTATGACCATTGAAGGTTTTACTCATGTAAACAGAACAACAATTATCCTTGACTTAAATGAATAACCGTATTACAATAAACATGATCCAATCATATTATGCTCTAAAAAACACCAAATAACATTTATTTTAGGTTCAACACTAATACCGAAGGTAAAGGGAGTGTGCGATGGTGATCTTATCAACCTTGGAATCACTTCCAACTCACACATCACCTCGCCCTTAACTAGTCTCTGTTTATTTTGCAACTCCCGTTTCGAGTTACTACTCTTAGTAACCGAACCAGTATTAAATACTGAGGTGTTGTTATAAACACAAATAAAGTACACATCAATAACGTGTATATCAAATATATACTTTTGTTCACTTTGCCATCCTTCTTATCCGCCAAGTATCTAGGGCAGTTCCACTTCCAGTGACCATTTCCTTTGCAATAGAAGCACTCGGTTCTAGGGTTGGGTCTAGCTTTGAGCTTCTTCATGGGAGCAGCAACTTGCTTGCTATTCTTCTTTAAAGTTCCTCTTTCTTTCCCTTTGCCCTTTTCTTGAAACTAGTGGTCTTGTTAACCATCAACACTTGATGCTATTTCTTGATTTCTAACTTCGCCGATTTCAGCACCGCGAAGAGCTTGGGAAACACTTGATGCTATCCCTTGCATATTATAGTTCATCACTAAGTTCTAGTAACTTGGTGATAGTGACTAGAGAACTTTGTCAATTACTATCTTATCTGGAAGATTAACTCCCACTTGATTCAAGCAATTGTAGTACCCAGACAATCTGAGCACATGCTCACTAGTTGAGCTATTCTCCTCCATCTTGTAGGCAAAGTACTGTCCGAGGTCTCCTACCTCTCGACACAGGCATGAGTATGAAATACCAATTTCAACTCTTAGAACATCTTATATGCTCTACGGCGTTCAAAATGTTTTTGAAGTCCCGGTTCTAAGCCATAAAACATGGTGCACTAAACTATCAAGTAGTCATCATACCGAGCTTTACCAAACATTCATAATGTCTGTATCTGCTCCTGCAATAGGTCCGTCACCTAGCAGTGCATCAAGGACATAATTGTTCTGTGCAGCAATGAGGATAATCCTCAGATCACAGACCTAGTCCGCATCATTGCTACTATAATCTTTCAACATAGTTTTTCTCTAGGAACATATTAAAAATAAACGGGGAGCTACATTGCAAACTATTGATCTACAACATAGTTATGCAAATATTATCATGACTAAGTTCATGATAAATTAAAGTTCAATAAATCATATTACTTAAGAACTCCCACTTAGATAGACATCCCTCTAGTCATCTAAATGGTCACGTGATCCAAATCAACTAAACCATGTTCGGTCATCACGTGAGATGGAGTAGTTTTCAATGGTGAACATCACTATGTTGATCATATCTACTATATGATTCACGCTCGACCTTTCAGTCACCAGTGTTCCGAGGCCATATCTGCATATGCTAGGCTCGTCAAGTTTAAACCGAGTATTCCGCGTGTGCAAAATTGGCTTGCCACCCGTTGTATGTGAACATAGAGCTTATCACACCCGATCATCACGTGGTGTCTCGGCACAACAAACTGTTGCAATGGTGCATACTCAGGTAGAACACTTATACCTTGAAATTTAGTGAGAGCTCATCTTATAATGCTATCGCCGAACTAAGCAAAATAAGATGCATAAAGGATAAACATCACATGCAATCAATATAAGTGATATGATATGGCCATCATCATCTTGTGCCTTTGATCTCCATCTTCAAAGCACCATCATGATCACCATCGTCACCGGCTTGACACCTTGATCTCCATCGAACCATCGTTGTCGTCTCGCCAGCTATTGCTTCTATGACTATCGCTATCGCTTAGTGATAAAGTAAAGCAATTACATGGCGATTGCATTTCATACAATAAAGCGACAACCATATGGCTCCTGCCAATTGCCGATAACTATGTTACAAAACATGATCATCTCATACAATAAAATTTAGCATCATGTCTTGACCATATCACATCACAACATGCCCTGTAAAAACAAGTTAGACGTGCTCTACTTTGTTGTTGCAAGTTTTACGTGGCTGCTATTGGCTGAGCAAGAACCGTTCTTACCTACGCATCAAAAAACCACAACGCGACATAGTGATTGGTTTTTGATCTTGAGAAAGAACCTTGTTCATTGAATCTGATTCAACTAAAGTTGGAGAAACTGACACCCACCAGCCACATGTGTGCGAAGCACGTCGGTAGAACCAGTCTCGTGTAAGCGTACGCGTAATGTCGGTCTGGGCCGCTTCATCCAACAATACCGCCGAATCAAGAAACAACTAGTGATGGAAAGCAATATGTATATACCCACGCCCACAACTCCTTTGTGTTCTACTCGTGCATATAACATCTACGCATAAACCTGGCTCGGATGCCACTGTTGGGGAACGTAGTAATTTCAAAAAAATTCCTACGCACACGCAAGATCATGGTGATGTATAGCAACAAGAGGGGAGAGTATTGTCTACGCACCCTCGTAGACCGTAAGCAGAAGCGTTATGACAACATAGTTGATTTAGTCGTACGTCCTCACGATCGACCAATCCTAGTACCGAAAGTACGACACCTCCGCGATTTGCACACGTTCGGCTCGGTGACGTCCCACGAACTCATGATCCAACAGAGTGTCGAGGGAGAGCTTCGTCAGCACGACGGTGTGATGATGGTGATGATCATTCTACCAGAATAGGGCTTCGCCTAAGCACCGCTACGATATGGCTGAGGTGGATTATGGAGGGGGCACCGCACACGGCTAAGAGATCAGTGATCAACTTGTGTGTCTATGGGGTGCCCCCTGGCCACGTATATAAAGGATGGAGGTAGGAGGAGGCTGGCCCTCATAGGGAGCGCCCAAAGTGTGGACTCCTACCAGGACTCCCTAGTCCTAGTAGGATTCCACCTCCGACATGGAACAGGAAAAAGGGAAGGGAGAAGGAGAAGGATGGAAGGGGACGACCCCTTTCCCTAGTCCAATTCGGACCAGTCCATGGGGAAGGGGCGCGGCCACCATTGAGGCCTTTCTCTCCTTTCCTGTATGGCCCATTAAGGCCCAATACGAATTCCCGTAACTCTCCGGTACTCCAAAAAATATCCGAATCACTCAGAACCTTTCCGATGTCTGAATATAGCCTTCCAATATATCGATCTTTACGTCTCGACCATTACGAGACTCCTCGTCATGTCCCCGATCTCATCCGGGACTCTAAACAAACTTCAGTCATCAAATCACATAACTCATAATACAAATCGTCAAAGAACGTTAAGCATGCGGACCCTACGGGTTCGAGTACTATGTAGACATGAACGAGACACATGTCCGGTCAATAACCAATAGCAAGTCTCTTTACTCGTTCCGTAATGCAACATCCCATAATTAACTCATTAGTCACATTGCATGCAAGGCTTATAGTGATGTGCATTACCGAGAGGGCCCAGAGATACCTCTCTGACAATCGGAGTGACAAATCCTAATCTCGATCTATGCCAACTCAACAAACACCATCGGAGACACCTGTAGATCACCTTGGTAATCGCCCAGTTATGGTGTGACATTTGATAGCACACAAAGTGTTCCTCCGGCATTCGGGAGTTGCATGATCTCATAGTCATAGGAACTTGTATAAGTTATGGAGAAAGCAATAGCAACAAACTAAACGACCATCATGCTAAGCTAACGGTCGGGTCAAGTCAATCACATCATTCTCTAATGATGTGATCTCGTTAATCAAATGACAACTCATGTCTATGGTTAGGAAACATAACCATCATTGATTCAACGAGCTAGTCAAGTAGATGCATACAAGTGACATTCTGTTTGTCTATGTATTTACATATGTACTAAGTTTCCGGTTAATACAATTCTAGCATGAATAATAGACATTTATCATGATATAAGGAAATATAAATAACAACTTTATTATTGCCTCTAGGACATATTTCCTTCACCACTCTCGACAGAATAAATGACGATAGTTAATTCAGGTGCTTCTCACTCATTGCTGTAGTGCGGGTTGATTCAAACCAAAGGCAGGGGCCTATTTGCAAAATGTCGCGCGCTGATCGGGTCATGTGACGCCCCTGATTTTACCATACACTAATCATACACGCAAACATGTACGATCGAGATCAGGGACTCACGGGAAGATATCACAACACAACTCTACAAATAAAATAAGTCATACAAGCATCATATTACAAGCCAGGGGCCTCGACGGCTCGAATACAAGAGCTCGATCATAGATGAGTCAGCGGAAGCAACAATATCTGAGTACAGACATAAGTTAAACAAGTTTGCCTTAAGAAGGCTAGCACAAACTGGGATATAGATCGAAAGAGGCGCAGGCCTCCTGCCTGGGATCCTCCTTAACTACTCCTGGTCGTCGTCAGCGGCCTGCACGTAGTAGTAGGCACCTCCCGAGTAGTAGCAGTCGTTGTCGACAATGGCGTCTGGCTCCTGGGCTCCATCGTCTGGTCGCAGCAATCGGGTATAGGAAGGGGGAAAAGGGGGAGCAAAGCAACCGTGAGTACTCATCCAAAGTACTAGCAAGCAAGGAGCTACACTACATATGTATGCATTGGTGTCAAATGGAAAAGGGGTATCATATGTGGACTGAACTGCAGAATCCCGGAATAAGAGGGGGATAGCTAGTCCTATCGAAGACTATGCTTTAGGTAACCTCCATCTTGCAGCATGTAGAAGAGAGTAGATGGCAAGTTCACCAAGTAACATCACATATCATAATCCTAACCGATGATCCTTCCCTCGTCGCCCTGTGAGACAGCGATCACCGGTTGTATCTGGCACTTTGAAGGGTGTGTTTTATTAAGTATTCGGTTCTAGTTGTCATAAGGTCAAGGTACAACTCCAAGTCATCCTGTTACCGAAGATCACGGCTATTTGAATATTTTAACTTCCCTGCAGGGGTGCACCACATTTCCCAACATGCTCGATCCCCTTTGTCCAGACACACTTTTTTGGGTCATGCCCGGTCTCGGAAGATCAACACGTCGCAGCCCTACCTAGGCACAACAGAGAGGTCAGCACGCTGGTCTAAATCCTATGGCGCAGGGGTCTGGGCCCATCGCCCATTGCACACCTGCACATTGCGTACGTTGCCGGCGAGCAGACCTAGCCTCCCTTATACAAGAGCAGGCGTTCCAGTCCAACCCGGCCCACGCCGCTCAGTCGCTGATGTCACGAAGGCTTCGGCGGATACCACGACGTCGAGTGCCCATAAATGTTCCCGTGTAGTTGGTTAGTGCATATAGGCCAGTAGCCAGACTCAGATCAAATACCCAGATCTCGTTAAGCGTGTTATTTTGAAGTAACCGCAAACGCCGACCAGGGCCAGGCCCACCTCTCACCTAGTTAGTCTCCGCCTGCCCTGTCGCTTCGCCACAAAGTAACAGTCGGGGGCCGTCGGGAACCCAGGGCCACCACTACCTGGATGGAACCACATGCCCCTTCAGCCCCCACATCGGAATCACTTGCGGGTACTCTACGAGCCGACCCGTCTTTAGTCATCACATGTATCATGTATATGTATATAATTATATACCCATGATCACCTCCCTAGTAATAATGGCCCGATAGTATAGCACGGTAGACGGACAAGAATGTAGGGCCACTGATGATAAACTAGCATCCTATACTAAGCATTTAGGAATGCAAGAAAGGTATCAACAATTGTAGCAACAATGACAGGCTATGCAATAGAATAGGATTAAGGAAGGCAGTAATATGCTACACTACTCTAATGCAAGCAGTAGAGAGAAGAATAGGCGATATCTGGTGATCAAGGGGGGGCTTGCCTGGTTGCTCTGGCAAGAGAGAGGGGTCGTCAACACCGTAGTCGTACTGGGTAGCAGCGGCGTCGGTCTCGGTGTCTAGCGAGAGAAGAGGGGGAAGAAACAATAAATATTAAGCAAACAGATGCATAGCGATGCATGACATGACAAGTATCGGTGCTAGGGGTGCCCTAACGCGGTATGAGGTGGTACCGGTGAAGGGGGGAAACATCCGGGAAAATATCCCCGGTGTTTCGCATTTCCGGACAGATGAACCGGAGGGGGAAAGTTGCATGTTCGCTATGCTAGGTATGCGTGGCGGACGAACAGGCTGCGTATTCGGATTCGTCTCGTCGTTCTGAGCAACTTTCATGTAGAAAGTATTTTCATCTGAGCTATGGTTTATTTTATACGATTTTCAAAAGAATTTATTAATTTCTGGAATTTAATTAATTATCTAATTTAATTCAAAATTGGATTTATGACATCAGCATGATGTCATGCTGACATCAGCAGTCAACAGGGGTTGACTGGTCAACCCAACAGATGGGGCCATTGACTGGGTCAACAGCACAGTCAACAGGTCCAGTCAGCAGTGAACAGTCCTGTTGACTTAGTCAAACTTACGCGTGGGTCCCACTGTCATCCTCTGTTTAGATTAGTTAGGATTTAGTTATCTAATTAGTTTAGTTAATTGATTAGGTTAGTTAAACTCAATTAATTGAGTTAATTAATTAATTAATTTTAATTTTTTTAATTCTATTTTTATATCTTTTTTTAAACGTTTTGGGGGTGGAACCCCTTTGTCATAGGGCCATTGGGCCATAACGGGTTTGGGCAACAGGCGGAGGCCAAACCCACCCGGGTGCGGGACAACGCCGACGCGGAGCCACCAGCGTGCGCGTGGGCCGGCCGGAGCTGCCCCGGCCACGGCGAGCAGAGGGGGCGGCACGGCAAGGGTGGGCGCGCGAAGAGGGGAAGCAGGGAGGCTACGGCGGAGGGAGAGCAGCGGCAGGGGCGAAAGCGGGAGGAGGGGCGCGCAGCGGCGAGCAGGTGGGTCGTGGGACACGCGGCCGGCAGGGGGCACCGGCAGCATCGGGCCCGAGCGCTGCTTGGTGCGGCTGGGCTAGCGCCAGGGTGGAGCAGGGGGGAAGGGGCGGCTGGCGTAGGAGCTCACCACGGGAGCATGGGGGCTAGGCAGAGGGCTCGGGGAGGTTTGGGGTTGTCCGGCGAGGGAGAGGACGAGGCGGCGTGTCTGGCGAGGGCAGCGCCGGGGTTGGGTGCCGGCGACGGAAGCACGGGGCAGCGCGGGATCGAGCCCCTCCCCCGATCCAGGATCAGTTGAGTGGGGGTTTGGGGAGGAGGATGATGCGTCCGACGAGGGGGCGGGTCTTCAAGCGGCGGCGGCAATTGGCGGGACCTGCAACGGCGGGCGTCGGGGCACCGGCGTCAGGTGGCGGCGACGTCGTTGTTGCTTCCCCCTCGATCCAGGCGGGATCGAGCAGAGGAGGGTCGTGGGAGAGGGGGTCGGCAAGAAGGCTGTCTGATGATGGGACGGACGGTGACGAGGGCGGCAGGAGGCGCCGGGCGGTGTCGTCAGGGAGGCGGGGTCCCGATCTAGATTGGGATTGTGGGAGGGGAGGAGTGGACCGAGAGGGGGAGTGGTGTACGTGGGGGGTTAGGGTTAGAGCCTGGGGTTGGTGGCACCGGTTGGGCCAGGGGAGGGAGTTGCGCCGGCCAGGGTCGGCCAGGTGGGCTGAGGCCCAAGGGGAGCGCGGTTGCCAGTTGGGCCAGACGACCCAGTTGACCGGGGGGGGGGTTCTCCTTTCCTTTTTTGTTTGTTTGTTTTCTTTTCTTTTACTCTTTCTTATTTTGTTTTTATTTCATTTTGATTCATTACAGTTTTATAAAACCTAAAAGCAAGTCCCAATTTAGCAATAATGGTTATGCTACTGACCCATTAATTTCAGGCAACTAAATAGGATATTTTAATACTTTATAAAATAGAGACATTTATTTAATTGTTTTACCTACTGCTTTAATTACCTAAGTGAATTTAAACCTTTTATAAAAATTTGGTTTCCCCACCATAATTTCCTATGAATTAAATGGTTCACTCCGAACATTTTAGTTTTAATATTTGAAATTTTTTATTGTTTGCTTTATTTAGAATTTGAATTTGAATCGGTTTTTTTAATTAACGGTAGATTAGCAATAGTAACAGAGGTGACGTGGCTCGTTAAAGTGAGATTACTGTAGCTTAATTATCCAGGCGTCACAATTCTCCTCCACTACAAGAAATCTCGTCCTGAGATTTAGGAGGGGGAGTAAGGGGAAGGGATTAGGTTACGAAATTCTAACGAATCTTCTCGGTCATGGATGCTCTTCTCGAAGAAGTTGACCGCTTTCGTTAATGTTGTCATTCCTTAGCTTCGGGTTATCAGGGTAAGTCATCAACCTTTCTTGGTGAACTCCATCGTACTTACCAATAAGAAAGGGGCAGCCCAACAACGATAGGATGCTATCAGGGGAAATCATCTGGGGTTTATCCCATGAATGATCACATGAGTAACTCTCGAATTGGTCAAATGGAACACATCGAGAGCCGAGCAAGAAGGTACGGTAAGAAGTTTCAAGTGGCTAGTCAATCGTTTGTTGCCTAAAAACAGAGTGTGAAAGGGTTTTAGAGCAACAGGAATAAGTATTATGTCTGATACCAGAATTGATGATCTCTTGGAAGGTGGCTCATGAATTTCATACGAAGCCAAGCAAGAGGAATAACCTTTAGGAGTTGGGGTGTACAGGACAGTCAGGTTTCGATCCTGTGGGACTGTGGGTTATGGGCCCACCATGTGGGTTAAAATCAGGAAGGGTGCTAACATTTGCACGGCCATCATAGCAAGGCAGGTCAGAGGATAGCCTGTCAATTATGTTGGCAACAACGTTGGTACCAAGGGCGAGGGACGAAGAGAACCATTTTCCTGCTCGTTAAGACGAGGCAGACCAATAGGCAAGGTTCTCATCCATCGGTGGCTACCGGAATGTCATCAACAATAGTAACAGGGTCTTACTGATAGAGTTGTACACCGAGGTGTTTGCACAAGCAGGGAATTATTACTGCTTATATCATATAGATCATAGAAAGGGTTTAAACAAACCAATGGAAAGGGAAAAGTGTCTATCAGATTTAATCAGAACAATGGAAAGAAAAATGTGTTTAAACACATATTTCGAGGGTATATCCTTCCCAAGGACAAGCAGAGCATGATATCCATGTCAGGATATAACGTACAAAACCATTTAGGTTAGGGGAGAGGAAGTTCATGACATTATCCAAACAATGGTGTTTGAATAATTGATAAAGGAAATTTAGCATGGTGCTTCAAATGTTCTTATCGATGATCAAAGTACCACAGACATGCTTCGAGATAGCATTGACATGGCCATCAAGTAAGGGTCAGAATTTGGATGCACAAAGGATCCATCAGGAACAATTTATAGAATAAGTCTTACAATTTCCTTATGGAAGAATGGATAACTTTGCTAAAAAGGAAGAACTATAACAATAGGTCCTCCGGCCAGGTGTGCTAGGCATGACATCACCTTACCGGGTCATACCAAGACCAACGTCATAACTCCTGAAAATATGTTCCAACCATCATATCTGACTGAGATTTAGATCTGATTGGTGTCAGGATACCTCATACTCAGGATGCATGAGAAACAGGTGCAACACCTATTGTCGAGATGACATTGTAAGATTCTTAGGAAATGAACTATGGAAGAGAGTTCCGAAACAAGAGTTCATCATTAAACCAAGGGGAGAATGAGGGGTGGTTTATGGTCTCAGTGACAATTCATTAGGATTTCCAAAAAGATGTATTTCCACAATTATGTGTACAAGGAGATAACATTAGTCATATCGAATGATATAATGATGTATGCTCGAGGGAGAACATACACAATTTAACAATGATAGAAGGGTGCACCCGGAAATCTGGACTAGGTAGCACGATCAATGTTTGAATGATGATCCAATAAGCAATAGACTTAGAATGAAACTATCGACCATTAACTTCAAAGAAATAGGGTTGCTATAAGTTTTGAAATTTACACCTCTCAGTCCATTTGCCGGTATTCCGGTTAGAAACAACACGGGGACCAAGAAGGAATGGTGATGGTGAGAAGTATCAATCGTATCTAGAACTCTCAATAGGTGGTGAAATTCCGACAACATTCTTGTCCTAAAAGGTGGTAATATTCCAAGCTAAAGAAGAACAAACGCTGGATAGCAAGGAACTCAAGGTATAACACAAAACATGGACAAGTTTGTGTTGGAGGGCGGCAATAAAGTTGCAAATGATAACACAAATCTTTGAGGGGCAAGGATGATATTTCTCATCAAGGATTCAATTGATATCCTAGAAGAAGTCAAAATGTTGATGATGATCACGACAAATTTTGTCGCGATATTTCATGAAGATGTAATCGATCAGCGATGACATCAAGTCAAAGGAATGATGAAGAAAGAGGTTATTGGAACCACAGTTACGACACAAACTCGAAATCAAGCTTGTTGTATAAGGTGAAAGGGTACGACGAGGAAGATTGACGTAAGCTTAGCCATCGTCGCAAATTGGTGCTCCGAGAATAAGGACCGTGTAGCATAGTTAAAATTAGCACAATAATGATATAGCCAATCCTGCTAGGAACGATGTGATCGAGTTCAAACCCGTAAGTAATGATGGTTAATAAGAGTTGTTGAATCGTAGTGCGGACTCAATTCAATTATCGGTGTTCTCGAGTGACTAATAACTTATAACCAGATGAAAGATTGGAATCTGTGAGAATTAATTGTAGATGAAGAACTCATAAAGAGTTATGTAGTTCCATGATATTCTCGAGATACCAGGGTGTAATGCTAGACGGTAGATCAAAGTAAAGGTTGGACTGGTGTATTGATCCACAGAAGACAAGTGCTTAAACTTGCCTGTGAAATCGTATCAGAGAGAACATATGGTTGGAAACATGGTTGCAACGGATTAATTGTAGATGAAGAACTCATAAAGAGTTATGTAGTTCCATGATATTCTCGAGATACCAGGGTGTAATGCTAGACGGTAGATTGGAATCTGTGAGAATTAATTGTAGATGAAGAACTCATAAAGAGTTATGTAGTTCCATGATATTCTCGAGATACCAGGGTGTAATGCTAGACGGTAGATCAAAGTAAAGGTTGGACTAGTGTATTGATCCACAGAAGACAAGTGCTTAAACTTGCCCGTGAAATGGGATCAGAGAGAACATATGGTTGGAAACATGGTTGCAACGGATTAATTCATCGATACCAAAGGATATTATTTCAAGGAAATAGTTATTATTACAAGAAGCTTCCATGATAAGGTATACATCGTGTCCATGGGCATGAATACAGGGTTCAAGGTCGACTCCCACTTGTTCAATGCATAACCTTTCATTCACCTCTCGTATTTCGAAAGTGACATTAGCTGTTGACAGCTTTTACCTGGTGCAATACGAGATAAGTATGACCCGTGAAATCTTTCGGGTTCTCACAGATTTAAGGAAGGCCTAGGTTCAACCCATCGGGGCATCGTAGAAACATATACCACAAGCTTCGATAGTAAATAATACAAGCTCGAAAGTAGAGCATGGTTCACAAAGAAGATGATACAATTTACCATAGGCATTATATACCCATGGCAAGGCTCACAAGGTTATTGAATACGAAGGACACTATCGGATAAAATCCAACAAAGGATCCGACGGTCCATAACGGAGCTGATGTGAGCATGGGCACACAATCAGAAGAAGAAACAATGCAAGGAGATCAAATTATAGAAACAACTGACTAACTCAAAGCTCAAATGCAAAGGAATTATGAATTCCAAGACAAGGGATCAAAAGCAATGCTTTGATTAGGGATGGATAAGTTGAATAGCCTTAGGGGTACAATCGATGGCAATTTGGTTGGTCGAGATCCAGCTCGTGTTTAAAATGGTGTCTGAGCCGGAAGGATGAATTCTAGGATCTGGTTGAGGATTGCGAGCGTTCACAACAAATTGAATCAGCGGATTCAAAATGATAATGGCAAAGGATGCCAATAAGATTACCAGACTTATGCAGTTATTCATAATGCAAGCAAGCAAGAATTTCAAGAGCAATAGGCTGTCGAGGATTTTTGAAAGATCAAATAGTATTTCAAATACTTTGGTGAAACACATGAACAACTGGGGAGAAACAAATCCTCGATGTGTGTGAGGATTAATTTGTAGGTGTATTCAGGTGACAAGGAACTGCAAGGCAGTAGGCACAAAGATTCTTGGGACAACAATGAGTATTTCAGGGTATCTTGTAATAACAAGAGCAACTGGGGACTAAGATAAGAATGGAAAGTGTATGTAGTTATCTATAGGGGTTGGCGGTGGAAGGGAGTTGCAAACGCAATGAGCACAAGTTCTTGGGATAACATCGGAGAGTATCTTCAAAATCATCTGGTGCAACAGGCGATCATCTGTAATAAGGGGCTCTCCGGAAGGAAGTATTTTCGAGAACCTAAAGTTAGTTTTGTTTTTAGCAAAATCATTTAACCCAAATAGAAGAGAGAGATCAGAGTCCCAGAATAGACGAGGAATAAAAGATCCTAATACCACCCAATGGCGACGTGGGCCCATGGGCCGCACAGCCAAGTTACTAAAACAATTTTCATCGACTAGACTCAACTTCGGCCAAGGAGGGTGGAAGGGGGATTCCGACAGGCAGTTGGCTCTGATACCAACTTGTGACGCCCCCGATTTGACCGTACACTAATCATACACGCAAACGTGTATGATCGAGATCAGGGACTCACGGGGAGATATCACAACACAACTCTACAAATACAATAAGTCATACAAGCATCATATTACAAGCCAGGGGCTTCGAGGGCTCGAATACAAGAGCTCGATCATAGACGAGTCAGCGGAAGCAACAATATCTAAGTACAGACATAAGTTAAACAAGTTTGCCTTAAGAAGGCTAGCACAAACTGGGATACAGATCGAAAGAGGCGCAGGCCTCCTGCCTGGGATCCTCCTAAACTACTCCTGGTCGTTGTTAGCGGCCTGCACTTAGTAGTAGGCACCTCCCGAGTAGTAGCAGTTGTCGTCGACGGTGGCGTCTAGCTCCTGGGCTCCATCATCTAGTCGCAGCAATCGGGTATAGGAAGGGGGAAAAGGGGGAGAAAAGCCACCGTGAGTACTCATCCGAAGTACTCGCAAGCAAGGAGCTACACTACATATGTATGCATTGGTATCAAATGGAAAAGGGGTATCATATGTGGACTGAACTGCAGAATGCATGTAAGTGCATCTAGTGCCCCTTAGTGATTTTGGTGTATTGAAGACTTATAGGTTAAGGGACTAATGTGTTTATGAGTGTACACAGGTCTATAAGTCTATGAGGAGTTTGATATTTACAGAGAAAGTCGACCCCTAAAAATGAAGTTCTTCGTCTGAAGACTTTGGTATTCTGAAGACTTTCTGAAGACTTTGAAAGTGAAGAAAATGGTGTGACTTTGAAGACTTGGTATTCATTCGAGGAACATAAAGCGTGAAGACTTTTGTTTTCATAGTTTCATTTTCTCTTTCTTGAGTCATAGGAAACACCGTACTGTTAAAGGCGGTCGAGGAAATACTAAGGAAAATTTTCCATGTGATGCTCAACTCAAAATCCTACACCTACCAATACCTTCGAGTGAAGCCATTGGAAATCTCATACAGTCCAGTCATATTCTTCAGTGACAGAGACGAAGTTCTTCTGGTCTCTGAGGAATTTGTTCTAACTGAGGAGTTAGGAATTTGCCAGTGCGGATTTCCTACACAGTGAGGAACATGATAGCCCTGAGGATTTTGCTACTCAAAAATCCGACCGTTGCTGTGCTATGCGCCAGCTGTCCCAAAATATCTATCCACCTAACGGTCATATCATTGAAGGGCATTTATGTCTTATCATGTCGGGCTGCTCCCTAGGCTATAAATAGCCGCCCCCTACAACCACTAGTTTGTTGGCTGCTTCGAGAGAAACTGACACCTGTCATTTGAGAGCAACCCATCCTCCAAGGACTTTGAGCGAAAATCATCAAGTGAGGAAAAACAAAAACCCAAAACCCAAACACCTACAAACCCAAGTGATTGAGCATCACTGAAGAGATTGATCCTGCATGGATCCGACGCTTGCTACCTTTGAAGACTGTGCTTCTTCTAGACAGTTAGGCGTCATGGTCTAGAGCATCCAAGAGGAATTGTGGATCGTCGAGTGACCAAGTTTGTGAAGGTTTGGAAGTCACCTGAAGACTTACCACGAGTGATTGGACGAGGTCTGTGTGACCTAGTTCAAGGAGAATATGGTGAGGACTGGGTGTCCTGAGCTGCGTGTTCAGGACTGGGTGTCGGGACTATGTGTCCTCGAGTTTAAATACTCAGCCGCTCCAACCAGACGTACAACTGAGACAGCAGTTGGAACTGGTCTACCAAATCATTGTCTTCACCAAGCTTACTGGTTCTATTTCCTCAACTCTTTCATTTCCTCATAACTGTGTTGTGTGCTTGTTCATATCTGTGTTTGAAGACTTTGACTGAAGACTTTCTCAATTTCCTCAGTTCAATTTCTTCAGTCTGTTTGTCTTCATCCTGTGTTATCCTGTGTTTACGCTTCTACACTCTGTGCCTGTCTTCATTTCATCATGATGACTACACTTGTATTCTGTTATGTTTACTTTTGAGTACTCATTCCGCTGCTGGTAGTTCTTCGCTAAGGAATTTCCTAACCAGCAAATTCCTCAGTGAAGAATTTCATAAAAATCGCCTATTCACCCCCCTCTAGTCGATATAAAGCACTTTCAATTGGTATCAAAGCAAGGTACTCCCTTGTTCTGTGTGATTTTGGTTTAACCGCCTGGAGTTTTAGTTATGTCGACCGCAGGTTTGATCAAGGTCTCTGCTGGGTGTCCTACCTTCGATGGGATGGACTACCCCTACTGGAAGAATAAGATGTGAATGCATCTTGAAGCAATTGATAACAATCTCTGGTATGTTGTGGAAAATGGTGTTCCCTCAATCACACCTTCTCTGAATGCTGCTGATGTGAAGAGATTCAAGCAACTCGACTCTCAAGCGAAGAATATCATATGTGGCCATATGAGCAAAGGACAGTATGGCAGAGTGAGTGCTTTGGAGACAGCGAAGCTTATCTGGGACAGGTTGTCCAAAGTGAATGAAGGAGTCTCAACTCAACGTGACTCTCGAGTTGATGTTCTTCGCAGTCTCTTCAACCACTTCAAAAGACTCGACAATGAAAATGTTCAACAAACCTTCGATCGCCTCACTGACATCTCAAATGAGCTTCAAGCACTTGGTGCACTGACATCACCGACCATGAGGTGGTGAAGAAATTGCTGAGATCGCTTGATTCCTCATTTGACACTCTGGCATTGATGATACAAGAACATGCTGATTACAAGTCACTTGATCCCGCTGATATTCTCGAAAGGCTAAATACTCATGAGTTCCAACTTGCTGAAAAGAGAGATCTCTATGGTTCAAGCTATGGCAGAACACGTGCACTGAAGGCCAAGGCCTTATCTGAGTCCGAAGATGAAGACTCTGGTAGCAGCCTTGGTGATCCTGAAGAACTAAGCCATGATCTGGCTCTGCTTGTGAAGAAGTTCCAAAAGTTCTCAAGACGTGGTCGCTTTGGGAGACCCTCAAGGAGCAGTGATTCCTCATCAAGTGACTACAAGAGGAGGCTCTGCCACAAATGCAAGAAGCCTGGACATTACATTCAAGATTGTCCTCAATGGGAAAAGGAATCAAAGAAGAAGAAATACACGGATTACAGTTTTGATGATGCGAAGAAAAAGAAGAAATCCACAAAATCCTCATCATCAAAATCCTCAAAGCCTTCATATCATAAGAGAGCAGCTCCAAGAAGGCCAGGGCATTCATTGGCAAGGAAATGGACTCTGAGGCTGAATCTGAAGAAAATGAGGAAGAGGAGTCATCTGAGGAGTCCGAATCCGTTGTGGCGAGCCTAGCTCTCGCTACTGCATTCGTCAGCAAGTCTATCTTCAACACTGAAGAAAATAACCTCACCAACAAAGCTGATGAAGGGGATGATGACTATTCTTCCACCTACTGCTTCATGGCAAAGGGTGCCAAGGTACTCAAATATACCTCATCTGAATCAAGTGAGAATGAATCTGATGAAAATCTTAAGCCCAGCTATTCTAAACTTGCTAAGATTGCTGTAAAACAACAAAGGGCTTTAGAAAAGGTTCAAAACATGCTAGACAAAAGTGATGATATGTTAGGTGAAGAATTGGATCGCACTAAAGCCCTGACTGAAAATCTTTAGAGATTTCAGACTAGGTTTGACAATCTTCAAAGTCATCATAACACTCTCTTATCCGATCATGAGAAGCTTTCTTATGAATTTCTTCAAAGAAAGCTTGACCTTGAGAAGCTAAGAGTGAGTTATGAAGATCTTCAGAAGGAGCGCAATTCATTACTTGCTCAACAAATCAGCGCTTCTCAGGAAGAATTTGTTCCTCCATGCTTGAAGTGCATTGAACATGAATCTGCTCATTCTTCACCTGAATGTTCAAATGCTGCTAATGTTTCAAATTATTCACATGCCTCTGCTATCACTAATTCCTCATCTGAGGACATTGCTAGTATCACTGACAATGCAGGGCTGAAGGAATTGTACACGACAGGCATGTACAAAAGCCTCAAAGGGCATCAGGCTCTTTGTGATGTGCTTAAAAAGCAGATCCTCAACAGGAACCCTAGGAAAGAGGGTATCGCCTTTGAGAGGAAACTCAATGCTGATGGTACATATTGGAAGCCTGAGCAGTACCCCAAAACTACATGGGTTGCTGCAAAGGGACCTCCAGTTGATCCATCTAACTTATCTAGATTTGCATGTGAATCTCCTCATTCTGATGATGAGTCAATTGACTCCAACTATAAACTGTTCAAAAATCAGAATGGTGAAGTATTTGCTAGATATGTTGGCACTTACTGCAGGAACGGCTCCCCTATGAAGAAAATTTGGGTTCCCAAAAGATGCCTTGAAAATCTTCAGGTGAATGTCATCATGACGCCATCTGTGAAGAATAGGAACCCCAGATCAAATTCTTCATATGGACCAAATTCTTCATATGGATTCAAGTCCTCATACGGACCAAATTCCTCATACGGATCAAAGTCCTCATATGAACATCATCGTGCTAACCCGTCTATTTCACAGGGAGGATCTAAGGATTATGGATATGTGCATTATTCTTCAAATCATTATGTCCATAATTCCTCGAAGAATTTCTCTGCATACTCTTATGCTTACTCTAACCCCTCTTATATGAAACGAAATGGACTGGCTTCTATGCCATCCTTCTCGTATGGAGCTCGCAGAATGATGAACTCTTTGCCACCCCTTCAGATGTGGGTGGTGAAGAAAAAGAACTAATCTCTTCTGCAGGGTCAGGTCTCCAGACGTACATAATCGTTTGAAGAATTTGCTGGAGACCTGAGTATGCCTGATAGGACGCAGGCTAATCATGAAGAAATGAACTTTCATTTCTCACGTCCTCATATTGCTTTATCAGTTCTTTTACTTGATGAAATTGATCTGATGTATTGATGTCATATTCTTCACTGATGAAGTATATGAGTTTGTAAGCTGCACTAATTCATCTGCAGGATGATCAACCCAAAGCCATTGAGTGGGTCCTCGATAGTGGATGTACAAACCACATGACTGGTGACAAGAATCTATTGATGGATGCTCCATTATCTCCGTCACATCTGAAGCATATCATCTTTGCTGACAAAGGCAAAAGTCGGGTATTGGGTCTAGGTAAGGTTGCGATTACAAAGGATCGACACATGGACAAAGTCATGCTTGTTGAGTCCTTAGGATACAACCTTATGTCTATCTTAATGCTTTGTGATCTTGATATGGTTGTTGTCTTTGGCAAGGACCGTTGTGTTGTGGTTATGGAAGCTGACAATTCCAAAGTCTTCGAAGGCTTTAGGATAGGAGACCTGTATATTGTTGATTTCTCTACAGGACCACAACCAGCCGTGTGCTTACTTGCAAAAGCTTCAGAAGGCTGGCTCTGGCATCGACGACTTGGTCATGCAGGCATGAGGAATTTGCACACTCTTGCGAAGAAGAAGCATGTCATTGGCATCGAGAATGTCAAATTCCTCAAGGATCACCAATGCGGAGCCTGTGAAGCTGGGAAGATGACCAAGGCCAAGCATCCAGTGAAGACTATCATGACCACCACTCGCCCATTTGAATTGCTTCACATGGATCTCTTTGGTCCTAATCATTATTCTGCTATTTCAAATGAAGCATCTCAATATGGCTTTGTTATTGTTGATGATTATTCTCGCTACACATGGGTACACCTTGTTACTTACAAACATGAAGTGCAGGAAGTCTTCAAACGATTTTCCTCGAGGGCTTCAACCAACTTTGGTGTGAAGATCAAGCACATCAGAAGTGACAATGGCACTGAGTTCAAGAATTCTGGTCTCGATGACTATCTTGATGAACTTGGTATTACTCATGAGTTATCTGCTCCTTATACTCCTCAGCAGAATGGCGTCGTGGAGCGCAAGAACAGGACTCTTGCTGAGATGGCTCGCACTATGCTTGATGAATACAAAACGCCTCGTCGTTTCTGGGCTGAGGCAATTGATACTGCGTGCCACATCATCAACAGAGTATATCTTCACAAAATCTTCAAAAAGACTTCATATGAACTCCTCACTGATAAGAAACCCAATGTAAGTTATTTCAAAGTCTTCGGTGCTAAATGTTGGATTAGAGATCCTCATCACAACTCAAAATTTGCACCGAAAGCACATGAAGGTTTTATGCTTGGCTACAGAAAGGACTCGCACACCTACAGAGTCTTCAACAACGTTCTTCACAAAGTTGTTGAAACTGTAGATGTGCGGTTCGATGAAACTAATGGCTCGTAAAGAGAGCACCTACCTACTGTGATAGATGAACCAGCACCTGAGGAAACTATCAAGTTCAAGGCTACTGAGGATGTCATTCCTACTAAAGAATTTGCTGAAGAATTCATTCCAGAACATGAAGAACGTCGAGCTAATGCACCTGAAGAAAATGCTGAAGAAAATGGTGTTGAAGAAAACGCTGATCAAATTCTTCAACGACAACCAGCTCATCCTCGCATTGCAAAAAAGAAGTGCAAGTTGAAAAGATCATCAATGACATCAAAGCGCCAGGTCCTCTCACACGCTCAAAAGCTTCACATTTGTCTAACTTTTGTGGGCACTATGCTTCTGTCTCTATTACAGAGCCCACTAAGGTAGATGAAGCATTTCTGGAGCCTGAGTGGATTCAGGCCATGCAAGAAGAATTACATCAGTTCGAGCTCAACAACGTCTGGGAACTGGTCAAACGTCCAGATCCTCGCAAGCACAATATCATCGGCACAAAGTGGATCTACCGCAACAAGCAAGATGAAAATGGCCTTGTGGTGAGGAATAAGGCACGGCTTGTAGCTCAAGGCTACACACAGGTTGAAGGAATTGATTTCGATGAAACTTTTGCACCTGTTGCTAGACTTGAGGCTATTCGCATATTACTTGCTTATGCTAACCATCATGATATCACTTTATATCAAATGGATGTGAAAAATGCATTCTCAATGGTAAGATTGAGGAAGAAGTATATGTTGCTCAACCCCCAGGTTTTGAAGATCCTAAGAATCCTGACAAAGTCTTCAGACTCAACAAGGCCCTCTATGGTCTCAAGCAGGCCCCACGGGCTTAGTATGATACTTTGAAGGAATTCCTCATGACGAAAGGCTTCAAACCCGGTTCACTCGACCCTACCCTTTTCACTAAATCTTATGAATTGTTTGTGTGCCAAATATATGTTGATGATATTATCTTTGGATGTACTGACCAACGTTATAGTGATGAATTTGCCTATATGATGAGTGAAGAATATCAAATGTCTATGATGGAAGAGTTGAAATTCTTCTTAGGTCTTCAAATTCGTCAACAATGCAATGGCATATTCATATCTCAGGAGAAATACCTCAAGGATGTACTGAGGAAATTCGGCATGCAAGATTGCAAAGGCGTCAAAATTCCTATGCCCACAAATGGCCATCTGTGCACTGATGAAAATGGTATTGACTTCGATCATAAGGTATACCGCTCCATGATAGGTTCTTTATTGTACTTATGTGCATCTAGGACAGATATAATGCTTAGTGTTTGCATGTGTGCCCGATTTCAAGCTACACCGAAGGAATCACACCATAAGGCTGTGAAGCATATTCTTCGATATCTAGCTCACACACCAACACTTGGATTATGGTACCCCAAGGGCTCGGCTTTTGATCTCATTGGATATTCTGACTCTGACTATGCTGGTGATCGTGTGGACCGCAAGTCAACATCTGGTACATGTCATTTCCTCGGACGATCTTTGGTCTGTTGGTCCTCGAAGAAACAGAACTGCGTATCACTATCTACTGCAGAAGCTGAGTACATTGCCGCTGGTTCTTGCTGTGCCCAATTGCTATGGATGAAGCAAACTCTCAAGGACTACGGCGTCAACATGAAGAATGTGCCTCTCTTCTGTGACAATGAGAGTGCCATCAAGATTGCTCACAACCCAGTTCAGCACTCGAAGACAAAGCACATTCAGATTCGTCATCATTTTCTTCGTGATCATGTGTTGAAGGGCGAAATTTCTATTGAGCATGTGAAGACTGAAGAACAACTAGCCGATATCTTCACAAAGCCCTTGGATGAGAAGAGATTTAGCAAGTTGCGGTGTGAGCTAAATATCCTAGAATCTTCAAATGTTCTTTGAAAAGGACACTCATCCTAACACTTATGCAAAACTGATGACTTAGATGTACAACACATGAAGAAACGTTTTTCTTCAATCAATGAAGAATAACACTCTTAGTGTGAAGAAATTAATGAAGAATTTGATTCTCAGAACCCTACGATAATTGTACGCGGTGCCTGAAATCATCATTCTTATACGGTGGATCACGCCACCACCAAAAGTTGAAATTCCTCAAATTATTCATATTCTTCAACTTTGCATAGTCTTCACTGGTTCCGTCGTTTTTCTTCATTGGATATATATATATATATATATATATATATATATATATATATATATATATGAGTTTATGTCCTCTACAACATTCACTTATTGCTATTTCTTCAAGTTGGTTTTCTGCTAAGTGAATGTGATCGGACCCTTCCCCTCTATGCTATACTCAACCCAATCTGTTCACAAATTCTTCATGTGCGTTCTATTTGAAACTCGTTCAAAATCTTCACTGTGTCCTTGTCAGCTGAAGAAATTGCGAAGGGAACTTTAAAACCTATCTTATCGAAAATTTTGGCTTTGCCACTCAAACCGTTCCACATCCCACGATACACTTATCCACTCACCCACGATCTAACACGATCTTCACCTCTCACTACGTGGGTGACACATGTCATGCGAATGAGAAGAGTCAGGGGCACGTTCGTCCAATTTCTTCGGGCGAGCAGTTTTTCACCGTGGCTATAAATACCCCTCCTTCCCTTCCTCACTTCTTTTACTCCGCTCGATCTCTCTCTAGCTCGAGCTTCTCAAACCCTAGCGCCGCCGCTACTTCATCGCCGCCGGTGATGAAGAGCTTCACTGCCTCGACCTCGTCGTCGACGTACTCGCGCCGACCGCGGAAATCTTCACTCCGCCGCCGCCGTAGCCGTCTTCCTCCGCCAAGTTAGGGCGTGGAAGATCTGCACAGACGAACTTCACATCTCCTCACTCCAGTTCGTCGTGTTCTTCGTCCAGGGTAATTAAAAGTTACTTTTACTACCCTCGTTGATTCGAATGATTATCTTCAAAATCTTCAAAGGTGTTTTCTTCATAGATTCACACACTAAACACCTCACAGGTCATCTGTTCTTGATTCGTTTCTCTAAGCCATGCTTTTCTTCAAGATTCCTCAAATGTGTGGATTTTTAATCTACACATCTCTGGAACCTAAGACAAAGAACACTTAGTGAAATTCTTCAAGACTCATCTGGTCAAATTCCTCTAACTTGTTCTTTTTACAAAACCTTCTGAGAACGCATATGACCTCTCCAAATTCCTCGCAACTATACTCTGTTCACAGGTAAACATGTCAGCTGCTGAATCACTAGGCTCTCATCAACTTAACTCATTTGCAGTGTTCCTCGAAGAAAAGTTGCATACTTCTTTAGAGAATTCAATTGTTCAAATTCCTCAACTGAAGAAAATGGCTGATGGTAAGAAGCCACAGAAGGGAGGAAAGAGGCCTGAGGTAAATACAGCGTTTGAGATCCCTGATGAAATACATGCTGGGTACTGCACACCTACTGAGGAAACCAAGAATGAGCGCAAAGTGCACATTCAGAAGATAGAGAGGAGATGGGCAAGAGAGTGGAGGGAATACAGATATGTCACTCCTAAGTACATGAAGAAATTCGCACTCAATCCTCCATACCCAAGACCTCCATTGGCACCTGGCTAAATCGCTGATCCCACCAGCCTCAAGTGCGGTGAGTACTATCCTGATGAACGGGACAAGCGCCAAGCCAAGTTGGCTAAGCAAGCCAGAGAAGCAGTGAGGAAATTCAATGAAGACTCTGCTGCTGCTGCTGCCTCTGGTGAGGCCTCTTCTATCAAGCCAAAGAAGGCTATGTCAAAGAAGCCTGCGCGCAAGCCAAGTGCTTCACCAACAATGCCCTCAAGGCCAAGTTCCTCAGCAATGCCCTCACGGCCAGAATCCTCAAAGCCCTCATGGCCAACTCCTCATGCTGCTCATGTTCCTCCAAAGTCCTCAGCTCCTCCGCCAAAGCCCTCAGATGTTCCGACTAAATCCTCAGCACCTGTGCATCTCGCCTCGTGCCAAAGGACTGCAGGCATCTCCATTGCCTCAGGTGTCTCACCTAGTTCCTCAGCTGCACCAAGTTCCTCAGCTGGCCCCTCACTGCTAAAGACAAAGGCCACTGCTGGACGAGGTCCTCGCCCAAGTCCTCAAAAGAAACAAGTCGCTTTCCAAGTACCGTCTGAAGAAGACGAAGCTGATGATAATGAACTTGCAGAAATCATCAGAGATAGGCAAGTCAGGGCCGCTAGAGCCAAAGGATCAGAGGTGCCACTGCTTTTGGATCCCAAGTTGATCCTCGACCACATTGATGTCTGGCACAAGGACCCCAACACTCCCTTGCCTAACTTCAAGCTGACTCCTGACCAGAGTCACATGCTGACCCACTTCATTCAAGAAGAAAAGTGAAAATTTGAGAAGGCCAGGAAGATCAAGAAAGCGCAGTACAAGAAAGAGCGCTATTTGAAGAAAAACGTTGTCTCTATGACAACTGAAGAACTTGTCACTATTCAGACTGAGATTAAGAAACTCAGTGATGACTTTGACGCATATCGTGCTGATTGGCTTGGAGCCAAGGTTCGTTTTGTGAAACTTGCGGATAACTTCACTTCCAATGTTGCAGCCCCAACACAACAGAAAATTCCTCAGGTTGAAGCATCTGCTCAGCCTACTGAAGAAAATGCCAGCACCGCTGATGACAATCAGGCTGCTGAAGAAAATGTGAGTTCCAGGGCTGATGACTGCATTCCAGCCACTGAAGAAATTGCCAGGGCACCCACTAGTGGTCCGCCTAAAGAAACTGAAGAACTCAGGGCAACTGCATCAGTTGTGCCTGAAGAAAATCAACCAGATTCTTCAGCTGCTCCTGCACCAACTTCAACTCCAATCCTTCCATCTGCATTGGATGTGAAGAAGACCAAGGCTGCATAGCATGCTGCAGTGAAGAAAAGGAAAGCATCAGCTGCTTTAGATTCTTCAGCTCCGAAGAAAATGAAGCCTATGACAAGTTCATTTGCAAATCCGATTGATGATGTTCCCATCTCAACCAGGCCATCAAAGGACCTTGTTCCTTTTGATGAAGAATATGTGATCCCCAGCGGATCTGATGAAGAAACTCCTTCTGCTGCTTCATCTGAACCGTTGGATGAAGAAATTGAAGTGGATGCGATCCCTTCAACACCTATCATCTCCTCGCCTATGCCTCAGTTCACAGCTGAAGAGGCTGGCATTGAAGAAATGGAAGATGAAGATGTGGACATTGGCTGCTCCACACCCGTAATCAGTGATGAATTCTGGGAAAGTCAGCATCCAAACTCACCAATGTTCACCCCTCTACAACAAATTCCTCAGTCCCCCACACAAACTGTACATATGGGCTCTGAAGAAACTCATCCCACTGCATCTGTCCATGAGGAAATTCCAGCCACTAGTGCTGAAGAAACTGTTGCTGCTGAACAACCAACGATGCAGACTGTCACTGAGGAGGCACCAGAAATTCCTCAGCCTGAAGAACCTGCGATTGAGATTCCTGAGGTCGTGATGCAACTCACTGACACTCCTCTGCCGAAGCTAAAGGACCCATTCTCACGTAAGAAACAGTTCAAGGCTGATGATTTCTTCGGCGAGCACGTATTCTTCGAAGATTACAACCCATATAACTCTGCTCGCATTAGGAAGAGGCGTTTCTGGACTGCTAGTCAAGCCAATTTCTATTCCTCAGTGTAGTTCAACAAGGAGAAGATCTTCTACCATGAGCATATTCCTCACGTGGATATGGAATCTCTGCCGTGCTTCGCTCCAGTCCTTAGTGTTCTTCACGACGCTGGACTGCTAAACTTTTGCTTTGACATCTGCGATTGGAATGAAGAACTGATTCTTCAATTCTATGCAACGCTACACATCACTGGAGATGCTGAAGATGTGAATTCCTGGGTGTGGGACTGGATGTCTGAAAACACTCACTATACTGCACCAGCCTCTGAATTGCTTCGTGCTCTACCACTCAGTCCTCCCCTTGAAGAAGCTCGCTGCACCTACAGTGAACCTGAGCTCACACATCATTACATGCAGGTGCTGATGAAACCTTTGAAGCCAGGTCAGGCACCAAGAACCAAATTCCTTGTGAACGAATTGCTGTACGTGCCTAGAACTATCCATCATATTCTTACGAGGACAATCAGTCCTATCAAAGGCCACGACTCATCTGATGAGCAAATTGTTGGCATCATGAAGAATCTGGTATTCAACATCGTTCATGGCATTCCTGTCAATTATCATGATTTCTTCATGAGGACTATGGCCAATGTTGCACTGTCTCCGTTTGAGCTGGAGCCTTATGCACCTTGGATTATGAGATTCCTCAGGACAAGGTCTTCACTCAACTACAAAGCTGATTTCCAGAATCACCTCAGCTACTTGCCCCCAATTGAAGTCCTCAAGCAGACATATTCTTCAGTTGATGGAAAGGGCAAGGCACTAGCTGTAATAGATGAAGGCATTCGTCCATTGGATGGTCAGTTTCACAAAGCTGCATCTTATTCCACCAATGATGACTCTGCCACACATGACTCTGCCAATGCACCCAAGTCCACTCCTCAAGCCACTGCTCCGCGCGTGATGACTGACCGTGAACTTCTGCTTAGTCTTCACCAGAAGGTGGATCGAAATCACAAATGGGTTAAGCGTCAATTTGGTTCACTTCTTCACAACATGACTGCCACACACAATGCAGTGAAGAAAAACCACTACTACCTCCATCAAGTCTTCGGTCGCACCTGGGCAATCCTGTCACATATGTATGGTGAAGAAGATCTGAAGAACATGGGTCTCAAAGAAGATTTTGACTGGTCTGCACCTCCACCGAAGAAATTCAAAAAGGTCAAGGTTCCTTCTTTGGTGGCCAGCTCATATTCTTCATCGCGCGACACTAATGAAAATGAAGACTTGGACGACACTGCGGCAGGCCCTACTACAACAAACGACCCCAACAACGCTGGTGCTCCTTCATCAACTTGATATTCTTCAGGGGCGTTAGTCCTCATATTCGTTCCTTTTGGTCATTTGATGACAAAGGGGGAGAATTTTGAGTTAGTCTTCAAGCGGGTCTTTCTATATGGGCATTTTTTGTTAAGTTACAACTCTCGTTCTTCTGCGACTTTATTGGATCGAGTTGTAAACTTAAACCCGATGGTGCTCTGATACTCTTGATACGTTTTTTGCATGCTTATTCCTCGTTAATATTATTGCACGCATGCTGAATTACATCAGTCACCATATTTCATCATGCATTTCAAATTCTTCACTGTTATATATCAAATGTGTTTATTAATTACAAGATATAAGGGGAGATCTCCATGATTCAACTCTGCAAGTGTGCATTGCTTCAAAAGCAAATTCCTCACTATGCACATCTTCAGGGGGAGTTCTTCTATATCTTGCAATCAAATTCCTCAATATTAGTAGTTACACTTCATATGTTTATCCCCGTTGAAAACTTAACCTATATTGTCATCAATCACCAAAAATGGGGAGATTGTAAGTGCATCTCGTGCCCCTTAGTGATTTTGGTGTATTGAAGACTTATAGGTTAAGGGAATAATGTGTTTATGAGTGTACACATGTCTATAAGTCTATGAGGAGTTTGATATTTATAGAGAAAGTCGACCCCTAAAAATGAAGTTCTTCGTCTGAAGACTTTGGTATTCTGAAGACTTTGAAAGTGAAGAAAATGGTGTGACTTTGAAAACTTGGTATTCATTCGAGGAACATAAAGCGTGAAGACTTTTGTTTCCATAGTTTCATTTTCTCTTTCTTGAGTCATAGGAAACACCGTACTATTAAAGGGGGTCGAGGAAATACTAAGGAAAAATTTCCATGTGATGCTCAACTCAAAATCCTACACCTACCAATCCCTTCGAGTGAAGCCATTGGAAATCTCATACAGTCCAGTCATATTCTTCAGTGACAGAGACGAAGTTCTTCTGGTCTCTGAGGAATTTGTTCTGACTGAGGAGTTAGGAATTTGCCAGTGCGGATTTCCTACACAGTGAGGAACATGATAGCCCTGAGGATTTTGCTACTCAAAATTCCGACCGTTGCTGTGCTATGCGCCAGCTGTCCCAAAATATCTATCCACCTAACGGTCATATCATTGAAGGGCATTTATGTCTTATCATGTCGGGCTGTTCCCTAGGCTATAAATAGCCGCCCCCTACAACCACTAGCTGGTTGGCTGCTCCGAGAGAAACTGAAACCTGTCATTTGAGAGCAACCCATCCTCCAAGGACTTTGAGTGAAAATCATCAAGTGAGGAAAAACCAAAAACCCAAAACCCAAACACCTACAAACCCCAAGTGATTGAGCATCACCGAATAGATTGATCCTGTGTGGATCCGACGCTTGTTACCTTTGAAGATTGTGCTTCTTCCAGACGGTTAGGCATCATGGTCTAGAGCATCCAAGAGGAATTGTGGATCGCCGAGTGACCAAGTTTGTGAAGGTTTGGAAGTCACCTGAAGACTTACCACGAGTGATTGGACGAGATCTGTGTGACCTTAGTTCAAGAAGAATACGGTGAGGACTGCGTGTCCTGAGCTGCTTGTTCACGACTGGGTGTCCGGGACTATGTGTCCTCGAGTCTAAATACTCAACCGCTCCAACCAGACGTACAACTGAGACAGCAGTTGGAACTGGTCTACCAAATCATTGTCTTCACCAAGCTTACTGGTTCTATTTCCTCAACTCTTTCATTTCCTCATAACTGTATTGTGTGCTTGTTCATATCTGTGTTTGAAGACTTTGACTGAAGACTTTCTCAATTTCCTCAGTTCAATTTCTTCAGTATGTTTGTCTTCATCCTGTGTTATCCTGTGTTTACGCTTCTGTACTCTATGCCTGTCTTCATTTCATCATGATGACTATGCTTGTATTCTGTTATGTTTACTTTTGACTACTCATTCCGCTGCTGGTAGTTCTTCGCTAAGGAATTTCCTCACCAGCAAATTCCTCAGTGAAGAATTTCATAAAAATCGCCTATTCACCCCCCTCTAGTCGATATAACGCACTTTCAATGCCGGAATAAGAGGGGGATAGCTAGTCCTTTCGAAGACTACGCTTCTGGTAACCTCCATCTTGCAGCATGTAGAAGAGAGTAGATGGTAAGTTCACCAAGTAACATCGCATAGCATAATTCGACCCGATGATCCTCCACTCGTCGCCCTGTGAGAGAGGGATCATCAGTTGTATCTGGGACTTGGAAGGGTGTGTTTTATTAAGTATCCGGTTCTAGTTGTCATAAGGTCAAGGTACGACTCCAAGTCGTCCTGTTACCGAAGATCACGGCTATTCGAATATTTCAACTTCCCTGCAGGGGTGCACCACATTTCCCAACACGCTCGATCCCCTTTGTCCGGACACACTTTTTTGGGTCATGCCCGGTCTCGGAAGATCAACATGTCGCAGCCCTACCTAGGCACAATAGAGAGGTCAGCATGCTGGTCTAAATCCTATGGCGCAGGGGTCTGGGCCCATCGCCCATTGCACGCTTGCACGTTGCGTACGCGACCGGCGAGCAGACCTAGCCTCCCTTATACAAGAGCAGGCGTTCCAGTCCAACCCGGCGCGCGCCGCTTAGTCGCTGACATCACGAAGGCTTCGGCTGATACCACGACGTCGAGTGCCCATAACTGTTCCCGCATAGTTGGTTAGTGCGTATAGGCTAGTAGCCAGACTCAGATCAAATACCCAGATCTCGTTAAGCGTGTTATTTTGAAGTAACCACGAACGCCGACCAGGGCCAGGCCCACCTCTCACCTAGGTGGTCTCCGCCTGCCCTGTCGCTTCGCCACAAAGTAACAGTCGGGGGCCGTCAGGAACCCAGGCCCACCACTACCTGGATGGAACCACCTGCCCCTTCAGCCCCCACATCGGAATCACTTGCGGGTACTTTACGAGCCGACCCGTCTTTAGTCATCACATGTATCATGTATATGTATATAAGTATATACCCATGATCACCTCCCTAGTAATCATGGCCCGATAGTATAACACGGCAGACGGACAAGAATGTAGGGCCACTGATGATAAACTAGCATCCTATACTAAGCATTTAGGAATGCAAGAAAGGTATCAACAACTGTAGCAACAATGACAGGCTATGTAACAGAATAGGATTAATGGAAGGCAGTAACATGCTACACTACTCTAATGCAAGCAGTAGAGAGAAGAATAGGCGATATCTGGTGATAAAGGCGGGGCTTGCCTGGTTGCTCTAGCAAGAGAGAGGGGTCGTCAACACCGTAGTCGTATTGGGTAGCAGCGGCGTCGGTCTCGGTGTCTAGCGAGAGAAGAGGGGGAAGAAACGATAAATATTAAGCAAATAGCTGCATAGCGATGCATGACATAACAAGTATTGGTGCTAGGGGTGCCCTAACGCGGTATGAGGTGGTACCGGTGAAGGGGAGAAACATCCGGAAAAATATCCCCGGTGTTTCGCGTTTCCGGACAGATGAACCGGAGGGGGACGGTTGCATGTTCGCTATGCTAGGGATGCATGGCGGACGAACGGGCTGCGTATCCGGATTCGTCTCGTCGTTCTGAGCAACTTTCATGTAGAAAACATTTTCATCTGAGCTACAGTTTATTTTATATGATTTTCAAAAGAATTTATTAATTTCCGGAATTTAATTAATTATCTAATTTAATTCGAAATTGGATTTATGACATCAGCATGATGTCATGCTGATGTCAGCAGTCAACAGGGGTGGACTGGTCAACCCGACAGATGGGGCCATTAACTGGGTCAACAGCACAGTCAGCAGGTCCAGTCAGCAGTCAACAGTCCTGTTGACTTAGTCAAACTTACGCGTGGGTCCCACTGTCATCCTCTCTTTAGATTAGTTAGGATTTAGTTAATCTAATTAGTTTAGTTAATTGATTAGGTTAGTTAAACTCAATTAATTAAGTTAATTAATTTACTTAATTGATTAATTTTAATTTTTTAATTCTCTTTTTTATATCTTTTTTAAACGTTTTGCGGGTGGGACCCATTTGTCATAGGGCCATTGGGCCATAACGGGTTTGGGCATTGCCCGGGCGGAGACCAAACCCACCCGGGTGAGGGACGACGCCGACGCGGAGCCACCAGCGGGCGCGCGGGCCGGCCGGAGCTGCCCCGGCCGCGGCGAGTAGAGGGGGCGACGCGGCAAGGGTGGGCGCGCGGAGTGGGAAGCAGGGAGGCTGCGGCGGAGGGAGAGCAGCGGTAGGGGCGAAAGCGGGAGGAGGGGTGCGCAGCGGCGAGCAGGGGGGCCGTGGGACACGCGGCCGACAAGGGGCACCGACAGCGTCTGGCGCGAGCGCTGCTTGGTGCGGCGGGGCTAGCGCCAGGATGGAGCAAGGGGAAAGGGGCGGCCGGCGCAGGAGCTCACCGCGGGAGCATGGGGTCTAGGCAGAGAGCTCGGGGAGGTTTGGGGAGGTCCGGTGAGGGAGAGGGCGAGACGGCGTGTCCGGCGAGGGCGGCGCCAGGGTTGGGTGCCGGCGACGGAAGCGCGGGGCGGCGCGGGATCGAGCCCCTCCCCCGATCCAGGATCAGTTGAGTGGGGTCCGGGGAGGAGGACGATGCGTCTGACAAGGGGGCGGG